>NC_062544.1:98844918-99152146 GCF_016906955.1 Phacochoerus africanus
AAGGCAGTACCTACTATTCCAGCCCAAGCACCAAATAATAAAAATAAGGTGTGGATATCTTTAGGGTTGTTGAAAATAATCAGCAAGTTATGAACATAGGTAAAATGGCTGAGTAAATATCATACTGTAAATCTAAAGACAGAGGTTGAGTCCGCTTTTTGCTAAGTCCTGTGGTGAAAGAAACATTGAATTGCAAATTCAAACAGGCAGCTTCCATTCTGCATGGGTTTCTCCTGCTTCTTTTTTTTTTTTTTTTTTTGGCTTTTCTAGGGCCGCTCCCTCGGCATATGGAGGTTCCCAGGCTAGGGGTCGAATCGGAGCTGTAGCCCCCGGCCTACGCCAGAGCCACAGCAACACGAGGTCCAAGCTGTGTCTGCGACCTACACCACAGCTCACAGCAACGTCAGATCCCCAACCCACTGAGCAAGGGCAGGGATCGAACCCGCAACCCCATGGTTCCTAGTCGGATTCGTTAACCACTGCGCCACAACAGGAACTCCATGGTTGATTTACAATGATGTCTGAGTTTCAGATGCACAACTCAGTGATTCATTTGTACATACACGTATATCATTCTTTTTCAGATTCTTTTCCCATAGAGGTGATGACAAAATATTGAGTAGAGTTTGGCGGGGAGAAGTAGATTGAAACCAGTTTACTAGAGTATTTAGCTATTACCTAAAATTTTGTGGGAATGTTACCCCACGGATCTAGTGAAGACTTAGCTTAATTAAAGTGTTTGATTTGGAGTTTCTCCTGTGGCGCAGTGGGTTAAGAGTCAGACTGCAGTGACTCGGGTTGCTACTGAGGTATGGGTTCAATCCCTGGCCCCAGTGCAGTGGGTTAAGGATCCAGCATTGCTGCAGCTGTAGCACAGGTCACAGCTGTGGCTTGGATTCAATCCCTGGTCCGGGAACTTCCACATTTTGCCATTTGTGGCAAAAAACAAAAAAACACAATGACAAAAAAGCAATGTTTAATTTACATTCAATTGATGTAGGATAAAGTCTTTCAGTCTTTACTGAACAGGAATTAGGTAAACTATACTTGCTCAGGGCTTTGAAGGTTCTTGGTCTACACCAATTGAAAGCCCTAGTCCAGTAGTGATAAGATTGGTGGGAGAGGTAGAATGAGTGTAAATATGACAGTCCATGTTTGTTTGTATGCTCAAATTGTCATTTTATTTTTATATTGTTTATTGAGGAAAATACGGTTAATGATGTAGAATATATAAATCCTATGTAGAAATATAGGTTGAATAACTCTGTGATAGCTAATTATGTAGGTAAAATAATGTTATTATTTTTGTCATTTCTTGAATGATTATTCATTTGGGTGTAAATCCTGAGAGGTGGAAGGCCTCCTATTGATAATAGAATAAGGTTGTAAGGTGGGGTATTTTGTTTCATGCATGTGTGTGATATCAATAATGTGGTTGAGCCATGAATAAATAATGCAAATATGCTCAGTGTTACTAGGATATAAATGGTTAGGTTTAGGATTGTTCTAGTTGGATTATACATTTTGATAACTGGTGTTCATCCTCTATGGGCAACTGATGAACAAGCTATGTTTTTTTATAATCAAGTTTGATTTAGTTGACTTCGTCCTCCAATATAATTGATTAGCGTGGATATAAGCAGTAGCAAGTTTAGGTTAGTGGATGGTGAAATTTGGTATAATACTGACAGGGGTGCAGTCCTTTGGTCATGTCTTTGTGTGTGTGTATGTGTGTTTTTTGGGTCAAACCCGTGGCATATGGAGGTTCCTAGGCTAGGAGATGAACTGGAGCCGTAGTTTCCGGCCTACACCACAACCACAGCAACACCAGATCTGAGCTGCATCTGCAACATACACCACAGGCAGGGCAACGCTGGATCCATATCCCACTGAGAGAAACCAGGGATCAAACCCACCTCCTCATGGATACTAGTCAGGTTCACTAACCACTGAGTCTTGATGGGAACTCCTCTTTGGTCATGTTAATAAGATTAAGCCTGCTGATAGCAAAACGCCTGGCATGACTTCAGGTATGCAAAAGTGGAATGAGAAGAGTCCTAGTTTTATGACTAGGGACATGTTATGGTTGTTGATGCCATTGGTTCAAGGACTGTTGTGATGGTTCCTTGGCTGGAGAATAGGCAATTCATGACGACAGTTATTATGAATAATATTGACGTGGTGGCTTATGTTAGGTGTATTTAGTAGATGCTTCTATAACTAGTGGATTGAAGATTTTTGTTAGGATGGGATACTAGCTAGTATGTTTATTTTGAATCCAACTGAGAGAAGTCATCGCTATGAGCTAGTTATTCCAATTATGGTTCCTGAAATCATAGCTGTTAATATGGTGATAAAGACAATGGGGTTTCTTAGTACAGGAAGGATAGAAACCAACATTTTCAGGGTACAGGCTTGATAGCTTATTTTAGCTGACCTTACTATAGGATGCAGGGGCATGTGGTAGCATGAAGAACGTTGAACTCTTAAGGGTAGTTTCAATTCTTCTAATTGTAGAAATTAGAAAAGTTAAACTCTGTTATTTACTCTATCAAAGTAACTATTTATCAGGTATATTTCTTTTTTTTTTCTTTTGTCTTTTTGCCATTTCTAGGGCTGCTCCCGCGGCATATGGAGGTTCCCAGGCTAGGGGTCGAATCGGAGCTGTGGCCTCCGACCTACACCAGAGCCACAGCAACGCGGGATCTGAGCGGCATCTGCAACCTACACCACAGCTCACGGCAACGCTGGATCCTTAACCCACTGAGCAAGGGCAGGGACCGAACCCGCAACCTCATGGTTCCTAGTCAGATTCGTTAACCACTGCACCATGACAGGAATTCCTATCAGGTATATTTCTTATGTTTGTTGGGAGGGGTGCTTGATGTTATGATGAGTAGTGAGACCTGTCATATCCACAGGGCTAGTATTAGTGGGAGAACATTTTTTCAGAGTAGATATGAGTTGATCATATCAGAATCATGGGTAGGATACTCAGATCTATAAGAAGGAAATTGTTAGTGAGAGTGGTTTTGGTACTGAAATGGACTATATATAGTTCTCATTCTAGGGAGCATGTAATGCTCCTAAGAATAGAATTGTTTTAAAGATACTTATGATGATGACATTGGCATCTTCTGCTTGGAAAATTATAGTGAATGGGCCTGCTGCCTATTTGACATGGAAGTCGAAGTTCTGATCCTCCTCTTGTTAGGTCAAAAGGGGCATGATTTGTTTCTTCTCTGGTAGAAATAAACCATATTATGGCTAGGGGGTCAGGATGGGGAGATTATTCATACATGTTTCTGTTTGGGGATGAGGGATAAAAGGGTAAAGAATTTATTTATTAAAGGACTGAAGAGTTCACACTGTTAATGATCCAGGTTATCTCTGTAGAAGTGCCAGTTTAAGCCCCGGGCTGGCACAGTGGGTTAATGATCCGGCCTTGCTGCAGCTATGGCATAGGTCGAAGCCCTGGCCAAGGAGCTTCCATATGCTGCAAGTACAGCAGGGAGTTGTGGGGTGAGGGCTGAAAAAAGGATAATTGCTAGTGTTACTTCATATGAAATTGTTTGTGCTACAGCCGGTAGGGCTCCAATAGTGCATATTTTGAATTAGAATCTCTTCTGGATCATAGGATAGAGGAGATGATTGGGCTGATACTGCTAATATAGATAACACTCCTAGGCTCATGTTACTGAGGGTCTGAGGTGTGGGTAGGGGATGTTCATAGGGTTAAGGCTAAAGGTAGCACTAGAATAAGTGCTATCATAAATATGAGAATAGAAGATGTGGCTGGTCATAGTGGTTCTTCAGTGAGTAATTGGACTGCATCAGCAACAAGCTGTAATAGGCCACATGGTCCAATGACGTTTGGTCCTTTTTGAAGTTGTACATAACCTGGCTCTTCTTGTTCCATTAGTGTAAGGATTGCTTTAAAGATAGCATTGGAATGATGAGTATTTGAATATTGATTATAAACACTATATTGGGGGGAGTTGAACCTCTGATTATAGTGTTAAGTTCTATGTAATTCTCAGGCTTTACCACCCTAACAAACCCTTCTCTTGGGTAATTATGAATTAAATAAGATTATATCAGTGCTTAAGATTATTAAGGTGCTTTTGTATGTGGTACTTGTGGGCTTCCTGGATTTGAATGAGTGGTTCCTTTACCATGTTAGGGAAGTTTTCGGCTATTATCTCTTGGAATATTTTTTCTGTCCCCTTTTTTCTCTCTTCTCCTTCTGGCACACCTATGATACAGATGTTGGTGCATTTAATGTTGTCCCAGAGTTCTCTGAGACTCTCTTCATTTGTTTTCAATCTTTTCTCTCTTTTCTGTTCCACATCCGTGATTTCTACTATCTGTCCTCCACCTCGCTTATCGTTCTTCTGCCTCCTGTATTCTGCTGTTAGCTGCTTCTAGTGAATTTTTTATTTCAGTTATTGTATTTTGCATCTCTTCTTGTGTAAGCTTTCTGTCTTGTATCTCTTTGGTCAGTGTTTCCTGTAAGTTATCCATCTTTGCCTCCAGTTTATTTCTGATGTCTTGCATCATCTTCAGCATCAACAGTCTAAAGTCTATTTCCTGGAGGCTGAGAATCTCCTGATCACTTAGCTGTTTTCCTGGGGGTTTTTTCTTTCTCCCTCAACTGAGTTATAGTTCTCTGTCTTTTCATTTTCATAGGTTTTTGGTGTGGTGACCTTTTTACAGATAATAGAGTTGTAGCCTCTCTTACTTCTGGTGTCTGCCCCCCTTGTGGCTGAAGTCAGTATGGGGACTTGCTATAGGCTTCCTGATGGGAGGGACTGATGCCTACCCACTGGTGGGTGGAGCCTATTCTAATCCCTCTGGTGGGTGGGGCTTAGTCTCTGGGTGAGATTAGAGGTGGCTGTGTGGCTGGGGGTCTTTAGGCAGCCTGTTTACTGAGGGGCGGTGCTGTGATCCCACCTGGATTGTTGTTTGGCCTGGGGCTTCTCAGTGCTGATGGGAAACCAAAATGGCCACCTCCAGAGAAAAGCACGCTGCTGAATATTCCCAAGAGCTTTGCTTCTTATGTCCTTCCCCCACAACAAGCCACATTCATCCCTGTTTTCCCAGGAGGTCCTCCAAGAACTGCAGTCAGGTTTGACTGAGATTCCTATGGGAATCTTTTGCTTTGCCCTGGGACCCAGTGCATATGAAAGTCTGTGTGCGCCTTTTAAGAATGAGGTTTCTGTTTCCCCCAGTCCCGTGGAGCTCCTGTGCACAAGCTCCACTGGCCTTCAATGCCAGATGCTCTAAGGGCTCTTTCTCCCAACGCCAGATCCCCACACATGGGGCTCAGAACTCTCACTCCTGTAGGTTAGTCTCTGTGAAACAATTTTTTTCTAGTCTGTGGGGCTTCCCACCCGGAAGGTATAGGGTTGCTTATATCCGTAATCACCCCTCCTACCTCTTGATGTGGCATCCTCTTTGTCTTCTGGAGTAGGATATCTTTTTGAAATTTTTCAGTCCATTTGGTTGAAGATTGCTCAGTATTTGGTTGTAAATTTTGTTGTTTTTAGGGGAGAAGTTGAGCTATCTTAATCCCATCTCTTAAGGTGCTTTTGTAAAATACCCCTTACTTCTCTTGTCCTTTCCTACTGGGAGAAATATAGAATAGATGGAAATTGACCTGGGTTACTCTGTTAAGAGCTCAGATTACAGAGATTTACTTGTTGAACACATGAACCTTTAAGAGCGGTTACACCCCTGGTGTGTCCTCATCTAATATAGAAGTCATAAACCATATAGTTGATAGGAAATCTAGGATAGGATGGCACTGCTATCCCTAGGGTAACTTGTTCCATTTTTCAACTGTTTGGATCAATAAACAATAAATTATTTTGACAAATAGGTCTCAGAGAATTTTTGTTCACCCCAACCAAAATTTTGAACTCACATGACATTTTTGTTCTCCCTTAATTGTTTAAGTTTATTTTCGGGTTAATTAACTAGCTCGCTAGGCTCTTCCTGTAGGAGAAAATGTCCCTATAAAAAAGTAGAAAGGAGAGACCCTGGCCATGATGACTAAGCAAAGTCCAGCCAACTGCCCTTAACCACCCCTCCCCCATGCATCTCCTGCCTTGCCTGACCTCACTCTGGTCTGACCAGCCAAGCATGGACCTGGAAGACGTAGCCCATAAAAGCCTTGTGAAACTCTTCTTCCGGGCTCAAGACTCTGGAGATCCATCTCCTCTGAGCCCACCGGCGTAATAAACCTGAGTTCTCCAACTCTCCGAGTGCTTGCTTGGTTTCTCGCTGGGTAAAAGAACTGATCTACTGTAGCCACAGAGCTGCTGGAGATGGTAAACTACAGCCACAGGGCTGTCTCTAGAGCTGATACACTGAGCAGGGCTGCTGGGCAGCTGCTGTAACATTTCAGTCTTACTTTTTGATTCCCGCCTCTTCACAAGAAGGTCGGTGTCACTGATTGAAAGTAAGAGACAGTAGTGATTTCCACTGTGGCTCAGTGGGTTAAGAACCTGACTAGTATCCATGAGGACTAGCCCCCCTCAGTGGGTTAAGGACCTGGTGTGGCTGTGGCTGTGGTGTGGGCTGGCAGCTGTAGCTCAATTCAACCCCTAGCCTGGGAATTTCCATGTGCTTCGGGCGCAGTCCCCGGCCAAAACAACAACAACAACAACAACAACAACTAAGAAACAGTAAAGCCCTCATGTGGCCATTCACACAAGTCCTTATTTAAGGAACAAATGATTATGGTACCTTTGCCCAGACAGGAGACCGTGGCAATTTAATGGATGTCACTTGGCAGCCAGTACCTCTCATAGCAGTTATGCTGGAGGTTTGTTTGTGGTAAACAGGAGGGGTTTATGTTTGCCAAGCTCCTTTTACTTTTCAAAATCTTTCCTAGGTTCATTCCTATGTTGGTTTAACAATATATTCGATAGTTTTTGGTTTTATTTACTGATCATTGTCAGTATAGCACTAGTCACTGATGTAAGCTTATGCAAGAAATGTATTTTGTCAGTCATATTAACATTATGCTTCTATTAATTAATAGATTAGTCCAGTATTAAATAGGAGTTGATTACTTTGTTGTTGGTATTGAGGTAAATATATTGGTGAGGTTGATTGCTTTAACTGGTGGCTGCTTTTAAGCCAACTATGGTATTGTTTATTTTTCTCCCTGGATAAGGTTGTATCTTGTTTCTAAAAAACTGTATCTTGTTAGATTAGCATTTCAAACTACTACGTTAAAATTTATAGTTTTTTGGGGTAATTTTAAAAATTGAACTAAAATTCTCTTCTGGACAACCAGCTATCACCAGGCTCACCAGACTCAGCACCTCTACTTTTCACTATTTGCCACATAGATGATTTTGTTTGGTTAACTCTTCCTAAATAGCTTGTCTGGTTTCAGGGTATTTAAATTCTCTTTGTTAAATATTTATTAGTTAAATTACTATGCAAAAGAGAAAAGGGATAAGCTTACCTTTCTATTACTTTTACTATTTCTTTGGTCTTTCCTTTGTGGTACTTTCTCCTTGGTGCCAAATTTTTTGAATTTCTATCTCCTGTACTTTCAATATTGGGTGAATGTTTTGTTTGATTTGTGTTGTCATTGGATTTGTAGGAGGTTTGTAGTAAGTTTTAATTCAAAATCATAAATTATGAAATCTCCTGGGTATAAACTATGTTCTTTCATTTCAGCTATACTTTGGATTTATCCAAGCATCCTTTCCAGTATGCTTTTTTGTTATGACTTATCTCCTTTCATACAGTTAGTACTTGCTAATAGTTTGTAGGCGGTTATGTAATACTTGAGGAGTATGACAGTGTGTGCATGCTTCATGGCCTGATTCAATTAAGCACTCTATTTTTAATTAACTTCTAAATGCTCCTTTAGGAGTTCTGGTCGTGGTGCAGCAGAAATGATTCCAACTAGGAAACATGATGTTGTGGGTTTGATCCCTGGCCTTGCTCAATGGGTTAAGGATCCAGCATTGCTGTGAGCTGTGGTGTAGGTCAAAGATGTGGCTCGGATCTGGCATTGCTGTGGCTGTGGCATAGACCAGCAGCTGTAGCTCCGATTAGACCCCTAACCTGGGAATCTCTATCTGTTTCCGGTGCAGCCCTAAAAAGAAAAATAAAATAAATAAATGTTCCTTTAGCCTTTAGTTTAGGAGTTCTCTTGTGACACATCAAGTTAAGGATCCGACATTGTCACTGCTCTGGTTTGTCACTGCTGTAGCACAGGTTTGATCCCTGGACCTAGAACTCATGCGTGCCATGGGCACAGCCATAAAAAGCCATAAAAAGAAAAATAGAGGAGTTCCGTCATGGCGCAGTGATTAACGAATCCGACTAGGAACCATGAAGTTGTGGGTTCGATCCCTGCCCTTGCTCAGTGGGTTAACGATCCGGCGTTGCCATGAGCTGTGGTGTAGGTTGCAGACACGGCTCGGATCCCGCGTTACAGTGGCCCTGGTGTAGGCCGGCGGCTTCAGCTCCGATTTGACCCCTAGCCATATGCCGCAGGAGCGGCCCAAGAAATGGCAAAAAAAGACAAAAAAAAAAGAAGAAGAAAAAGAAAAAAAAAACTAATAGAAAAGCAGGGACCAAATCTATATGTTAGAGAATTAGTAGACTCATCTAGGCATTTTCAGTGCCTTGCTTTTTTTTATTTTTTTTCCATTGTAGCTGGTTTACAATGTTCTGTCAATTTTCCACTGTACAACATTATGACCCAGTTACACATACATGTACACATTCTTTTTTCTCACATTATCATACTCCATCATAAGTGACCAGACATAGTTCCCAGTGCTACACAGCAGGAACTCATTGCTTTGCTTCTTTTTAAAATTTTATTGAAGTTTAGTTCGTTTACAACATTGTGTTGATTTCTGCTGTACAGCAAAGTGACTCAGTTATACAAATGTGTGTATATATATATGTTCATATTCTATTCCATTTTGATTTATCACAGGACTTTTAAAATTTTTATTGGAGTACAACTGACTTATAAAATGTGTTAAAGTAAAGTAAATCAGTGATGGGAGTTCCCTTCATGGCTCAGCAGTTAACGAACCCAACTAGGACCATGAGGATGCGTGTTCAATCCCTGGCCTCACTCAGTGAGTTAAGGATCTGGTGTTGCCGTGGACTGTGGTGTAGTTTGTGGATGTGGCTCAGATAAGGTGTTGCTGTGACTATGGTGTAGGCTGGCAGCTACAGCTCCAAATTCGACTCTTAGCCTGGGAACTTCCATATGCTGTGAGTGTGCCCCCACCAAAAAAGAAGGTAAATCAGTGATACATATACATATATCCATTCCTTTTTTTTTTTTTTTTGGTCTTTTTAGGGATGCACCTGTGGCCTACGGAGGTTTCCAGGCTAGAGGTGGAGCTGTAGCCCCCAGCCTATGCCAGGTTCACAGCAACACCAGATCCAAGCAGAGTCTATGACCCACACTACAGCTCATGGCAACGCCAGATCCGTAACCCACTGAGGCCAGGGATCGAACCTGCATCCTCATGGATGCAAGTTAGTTTCATTAACCGCTGAGCCACGATGGGAACTGCCATTCCTTTTCAAATTCTTTCCCATGTAGGTTATTATAGAACATTGAGTGGAGTTCCCTGTGCTATACAGTAGTCCTTGTTAGTTATCTCTTTTATATATAGTACTGTATATATGTTTATTCCAAATTCCTAACTTACCCCCTCCCCCCACCTTTTCCCTTTGGTAACCATGAATTTGTTTTTTTAATCCATGAGTCTGTTTCTGTTTTGTGAAACAATCCTTTTGTATCATTTTTAAATTAGATTCCACATATAAGTGATATCACATGGTATTTGTCTTTGTTCTAGTTATTTATTATCACATGGTGTTTGTCTTTCTCTGTCTGACTTACTTAGTACGATCATCTCTAGGTCCATCCATGTTGCTGCAAGTGGTGTTATTTCATTCTTTATGGCTGAGTAATAATCCATTGCGTGTGTGTGTGTGTGTGTGTGTGTATACCACCTCTTCTTCATCCATGCTTTTGTTGATGGCCATTTATAATGATTCCATGTCTTGGCTACAATAAACATTGTGGTGCAAGTACCTTCTCCAATTATGGTTTTCTCTGGATACATGCTCAGGAATGATATTGCTGGATCATATGGTAGCTCTGTTGTTTTCTTGGTTATAAAGCTCTGTGAGATGTTTGTGTATTTTCGAGATTGATCCCTGTTGGTCGCTTCTTTTTGCCTACACCACAGCCACTGCAACGCCAGATCCTTAACCCACTGAGCAAGTCCAGGGATTGAATCCGCATCCTCATGGATCCACTGAGCCATGAAGAGCACTCCTGTTGGTTGCTTCTTTTGCAAAGATTTTCTTCTATTCTGTAGGTTGTCTTTTTGTTGTGTTTATGGTTTCTTTTGCTGAGCAAAGGCTTTTTAGCTTAATTAGATCACATTTGTTTTTTATTTTCTTTACTCTAGTCAAAAAAGATATTGTTGCGAATTATTTCAGAGAATGTTCTGCCTTAGTTGTCCTCTAAGTATTATAGTATCCAGTCTTATGTTTAGGTCTTTTATCCATTTTATTTTTGTGTATGGTGTTAGAGAGTGTTCTAATTTCACTGTCCAGTTTTCCTAGCACCACTTATGGAAGAGACTGTCTTTTCTCCTTTATTGTGTATTAATTGACTGTATATAGGTAGGTAGATTTATTTTCGGGCTTTCTGTGCTGTTCCACTGGCCTTTGTTTTTGTGTAAGTACCATACTGTATTGATGACTGTAGCTTTATAGTATAGTCTGAAATCCAAGAGCCTGATTCCTCCAGCTCCATTCTTCTTTCTCAATATTGCTTTGCCTATATGGGGTCTTTTGTGTTTCTATACAAATTAAACAATTTTTTTTTGTTCTAGTTCCATCACAGGTTAATGAATATAGTTCCTTGTGCTATATACAAACCTGTAGGGCCTATATAAAACTTACAGTTTATCCATCCTATATATACTAGTTTGTGTCTGCTAACGCCAAGCCGCTGACCCTTCCCTCCCCCATAACCCCCATCCTCTGGGAACCACAAGTCTGTTCTCTGTATCTGAGTCTGTTTTTGTTTTGTAGCTATATTGATTTGTGCCATAATTTTGGATTCTACATATAAGTGATATCATATGGTATTTCTTTATCTAGCTTCACTTATTACGATCATTTCTAGGTCCATCCATGTTACTGCAAATGGCATTATTTCATTATTTTTTGTCTGAATAATATCCCATTGTATATATGTACCACATCTTTATCCATTCTTCTGTTAATGGACACTAAGTTTGTTTCCATGTCTTGGCTATGGTAAACAGTGTTGCTACGAACATAGGGGTGCATGTATCTTTTTGAATTAGAGTTTTATCTGGGTATATGCCCAGGAGTGGGATTGCTGGATCATATGATAGCACCGTTTTTAGTTTTTTAAGGCAACTCCATACTGTTTTCCATAGTGTTGTGCCAACTTACATTCCCGCCAGCAGGTAGGAGGGTTCCCTTTTCTCCACACCCTCCCCAGCATTTGTTGTTTGTAGGCTTGTTAATGATGCCCATTCTGACAGGTGTGAGGTGATACCTCATTGTAGTTTTGATTTGCATTTCTCCAAGAATTAGTGATATTGAGCAACTTTTCACATTTCAGTGCCTTGGTTTAAATTTTAAGCTATATTAACAGATTGAGTTTGTATGTATTACTTTACGTAATAAAGTAATTTGTGTATGGTTGATTTGTATCATTTGTTGAAAATTTAGGATTTTTAAATTTGCTAAAAATGGCTCTTAGCTCTAGGGAGATGTCTATATAAGCGTTATATATCTAAGTAATTCATTGGTATGACTAGGGTTATTTTCTGGGTCTACTTTGAGCATTAAAATGTTTGTTAAAGAGACAGATTCAATTCTGTGCATTTGTATATTTTTGCTTGTTTTGGGATTTGGCAGGGCATTGTAGGCATGTGAAAACCACTGTTTAGTAGGAAGTCAGGGGTTGTTAAAGCAGGTTGCTTACCTGTTTAATACACAGGTACACGTATATGTATATGGGGAATGTAAAATGAAAGGGCATTTCAGTCCCAGATCTGCCAAAACAGAAAGGATAACTAAGGTCAAGTGCAAGACAGTTGTGAAACCAGCACTCAGGTTGCTACTGAGAGTATAATAAACAAACTGGTTCCACCACTTAGCAGACCCATTTGGAAATATTTAGCCATGTTGAAATTGCGTGTATCCTCTGACCCTATAATTTGACTTCTAAATATTCACCCAAAACACATGCACAAGATGTTCGAGTATGTTTGCTCAATGCAATATTGGTTGAAAGGATCAAATTTTTAAAAATTCTTCTACCAATGGGAATAAGTAAACTGTGGCATATACATATACACAATGGAACACCAGATAACTTACATATAGCAGTTAAAGTGAAAGAACTAGAGTTACAAATTGATAAATTTCAAAATTGATTGGAAAAAAGCAAACTATGAAAAAACACGTATGGCACAGCCAAGAAAAACAGGAGAGAAAAGGAAAGAGATTTAGATTAGAGGTGGTGATGTTTTAAAAGTACTGTAACTTCATTTTCTCACTGAACAGGGCCCTTAAAGCAAATACAACAAAAAAGCTGGGTTATCTACTAAAGCTGGGTGGTATCTATACCAGGCACTATTCTCTGTACTTCTGTTGCTTGACATATTTCAAAAATTAAAAATAGCCCAAAGCAAAGATAGCAGGGAAAGAACAATATTTCCCACCTTTTTATTAAACCCATTTCCTATGGTACATATTATTTGCAGAATTGAAATTTAGTGTAAAAAACCAAAACTGTTAATTTTTTTTTCCATTTTAAATTGTGTTGGGGTAGTCAGGCCTACAAAAACTTCTTAAACTGGTGATTATATTTCTCCTAGCTGGGACACAATTCTTTACATGCTTAAGATGGACACTGTTGACCCCCTAACCCATGGCCCTTTGTCATGCTAACAGAACCAATTTTGTTCAGCTATCAGAAGGGAGATTTGGCAGGGCATTGTAGGCATGTGAAAACCATGGTTTGAATATGCTTCAAAGGGTATTCATAACCTAAGGGGAAGAATCTTGATACTTTTAAGCCAATCGCATCAATTCTATTCTCCATGACAGTGATTTGAAAGTAGGCATTGAATGTTTCCGAGTAAGACAAGCAGATGAAGTCTGCCAAGTGGCCTCTGTGAAAAACAAACACCTTGGAGAGACGTGAGAGAATCAACAACCTCTTCTCTTCCGGCCCTTGAGCACTGTAGAAGCCGATGGTGCCAGGAGGTGTTGTCACCATCATGCTACACCATAAAGGGTCAATCCGAGAACATAAACTCACAGCAGATGATGGACAGGCAGAAAAACAGGTAAAGAAGCTGGGTCCTTGATGATCCCGCTGAGCCAATGAATTCACTAGCTGTGGAACTATCCTATTGCTTAGGACTCAATTAGGTTTTCTGCTCCTTGCAATTGATTTGCATATTGATAAAATCATGCTTTATCAAGACAAAACACAAAAACTCTGAAGAATGTACAAATTCCAGTGAGTTCCTGATGACTAAAAAGACCTTGTTATTCTCAGACATCTGGAGGCAGGAATCTTGCAAACTACACAAATAGCTGTAGCTTTACCAGAACCCTAAATTTTGCTTCACACATTCCCATTGAACAGCCTGAAAGACAGTGTGCTCGTTTGGTTTTTAGCACTGTTGGCCACACCCAGAATGTCTGAATCTGCTTCTTTGGAAATCCTTTGTAACTCTTCACACCCAGCCGCCTACAATTGTTGTGTGAATGTACAGTCCAAATTTCAAACAAGAGGGACATCCCAAGGGTACGAGATGGACTTGTTTCTTTTCTACCTACACGCGGGCAGATCCAAAGTCTGGTGTTCTACATAGAAACTCACCAAGGTTGTGGAGCTAGCTCCTAGAATGCTGGAGAAAACTTTCCTTTCTGCAATAATGAAACAACTACAAAGGTACTATAATGAAGTGGATTTACTGAAAAAGAAGACTAAAAAATTTGATAGCAAGAGAGATATAAAAGACCCACAGGATTTAAATTAATAAATACAAAAATGATTGGCTATAAACAATGTAAAAATACATTTCCCAGTCCCCAAATAGAACATAATTTAAGTATAGAAATTATAAAATTTTCATACTGTATGTGCATTTCCCTTATAATTTTTAAGAACCATTCTAAACAATTTGTATAAAATGTAACAAATTTATCATAACCACTAATAAGAAATTATTTTTGAGTTTACTGATTTTTGCCCTTTTCTATACATAACAGTGGCTTTGGTCCCAAGTTCTTCTTGAACTTTTTATTCACCGCAAAATTTTAATCCTAATTCCTTCTACAAAAGAAGATGGAAGTTAAACAGTCATGGGTCCTGTTTAAAAAAAAAAATGTGAAGAAAGGTTCTAGAGTAACCAATAATTCCAGTGATGATTTTATCTTTCAGTGGCTGGATCAGAGGCCACTTCTGTGCCAGTGAAACAGATGGAAGGGAAACCTCAGAGCAGAGCTTCAGCTCCACGTGTAAATGCTGTTTGAGTGAGGCCAGCTGAGGATATTCCCTCAAATTCAGCTGAGCCCGGTGCACCAGTGGGAACCCTGAGGCAGCCCAGACGGTCCACTGTGAATCCCAGCTAGGTGAAGATGATACTTAAAGTGATAGTGGTATACAGCTGGATGTGAAATTCAAGAATCTGCCTACCATAAGCTGCTTATCTTTGACCAAGTGTTTATTCTTAGACCCAAGACTTAGGCCTTTTCTCCTTTCTTAGTTTAGCACTCCCAGTAAAAAAAAACACCCATGATTGGTTTCATTATCTCCCAAGCAGGTAGTGGTGACATCACCACCAGCACTAGCATCAAAACTCTGATGTAAATGGCTAAGGTTCCGTGGCAATAAGACAGAGCAGAAGCCATGTCTGAAACCCATCCACAACATGAATGGCAGATGAGGTTAAAGGGTGGGGTTGTTAAACTGTCTCAATGGAAATGTGATTCCACTCTTTCAGACAGAAAACCTAGCCTGGGAGCCTTCCACCAAAGTACTGCAGGACCTGCTATGTGGCCTCACTGCCTTCACCCTAGAGTCTTGAGTCAAAAGTCAAGCAGGAGGATAAGAAAGGTCTAGCCTGTGAACCACCTGATTAGAAAGGTCCCACTCAAAGCGCCCTGTCTGCCTGTGACTCTAAGACAGCCTGCCAGCTACAGACAATTCTTCCAAATGATCAGAACTGGGTAGGAACTATCTCCTGAGAATGGTTTCACTCCCTTATACCCTCAACATTATTAACCTGGGCAGGATTTTCTTTTGTAGATCTTCACTTTCTTAAGAAGTTCTCCTCTGAAGAGAAATGAGAGCAGTGCCTATGTGGGAACAAGAACCCTAAAGATCCTGCTACAGAGTCTATGCAGTTAGAAAGGCCCAAGACTGTAAGAACACCTCAAGCCCACTACCATCAAGGAAGCCAGAGCCAGAGGCCCATCTCTGCCAGTGAGAGGCAGGTCATGGACTGTTTTGATACGGAGACAGAGAGGAAGGCTCTCAAATGAAAAATCAAAGGTTGGGGTTTTAAAAATTAGACTGGTTCCAAAGAAAACACTGAACAGAACCTGCAGAGCTGTATTACTTTCAGTAGAAATAATTATATGGCAAAAGGGAATGAACCATTTTCTAGCTTGTGGTATGAATGCCATCTCTTCAGACACTTGGTAAGTGGCTAAAGACTGCTTTTCAAACTACTTTCACTATATTGGGCAAAAAGTAGATCTTTCTTATCTTTGGTCCTTAGTCATGACAGCAATTTCTTCCATTTTTCTATGTGTAATGGTATATAAAGATTTTTTAACTTGATATCAACAACCAAAATGCAATATAAACATGGGGTTGCTGATGTTGTTGCTTTTGTAACACAGAATATCAACATCTCCCACACATTTATAACAGGTCTCAGAAAGAATAATAATTACAGTGTAATTTTAAGGCTAAGTGAGATACAGTAAAATGTTACAGTGTAATTTTAAGGCTGAGTGAGATACAGTAAAGCCTGGGTTTTACATTTGAAGGGAAAAACTTAGACCAACATTTAAAATACTGATCTTTGAAACACATAGATTAAATGTTATCTAGTCATCAAAAAACAGTAAAAGCAACGCAAATTGACTTAAAAAATGGAACCATTTCTAAATAGACAGACTTAATCATGCTATTGTCTATACAGCTATAAAGTATAACTTAAAGTTAAGCCTTACTAGCCTAGTAAAAATGACAGAATAAATCACATAGCTCAGCTGATGATAAACAATTGCCCTCACCTCCAAACAAAACTTCATTTGACACTACTTTCAACTGTTATAAAAAAAATTTTTTGAAAAAACAAAAAGCCCTCTGGCCCACGGGTATGGTGACTGACACAAAGTCCAATCATTATTGATCACACTGCCTTCCTGCCTTGTTCTCCACGACACACATTCTCGAAGTACTCCTGCTCAGGCACTTGGCAGGTGCTACCTTCTGGAACACCTGTTCTCTAGAGTCTCTAGGCATTAAGTGGTTCAGTGAGGGGCTCTGTCCTGGTGGTATCCTCAGGTTTTCTTGGCCGGGGCTGCTTAAATTTTTCATAGGCCATAAGGAAGAAGTCAAACAGAAAGCTCAAACTTGCTGGAAATCCAAACCCCTGAGGAGGAAAAATGGGTAGAGATTATTTCCAGAATTCATCATATAATCTCCTACTTGGCTCCAACCATGTTTCATACAAGGAAGACGATTCATCAGTTTATCTTATACACATTATTCTTATAACATAAATGGTTTAAAACATTTTAAGGTAATTAAAAATGGAAAATTATCAAAAAACAATTCCAGAATAATGACAAGTTAACATGCCAAAAAACAACTGTCTTGCATGTGTATGTGTGTGGTTCCCATCTATGAAGCTAGGGTTAATAGATGAAAAACAAAATCCTTTAACATGATACAAAACACAGGATTATTAGCAGTGGCTACACTGACCCACAGGTGAGATTAGGGAAATATGTGAGTAGGCAGCCAAACCCTAGGTAAAAATGGAAAGTTATTAATATCAAAACAGAAATTCAATTTTGAAGATACTTTTAGGTTACTCAAAAAATATCTTCCAGTTAACTGTCACACTGCAATCACACAGCAACATGACGCCACTACCTACTTCCTCTTCCTTAAATCACTTCCTCTTTATATTCTTCTAACATCTGATCAAACACTGAGAATTCTCTCTAGAGACAGAAGACCATGGTTCAAATTTAGCTTCTTCAGCAGCAAAACTCTTAAGGAAAGGGGGCCAAAGAAGTGCTCTGTAAAAAGATAAAATGGAGGAATTCCTGCTATAGCACAATGGGTTAAGAACCTGACTGCAGCAGCTTGGGTAGCTGCAGAGATGTGGGTTCTATCCCCCCCCTGGCCTGGTACAGTGCGTTAAAGGATCCTATGTTGCCATAGCTGCAGCTCGGATTCAATCCTTGGCCCAGGCACTTCCATATGCTGCAGATGTGGCCATTAAAAAAAAGAAAATCGATGTAAGTCATGGCTAAATCCCTTCCAACTCTAAGGCTCCATCTCCATGAATTTTAACATTTGGTTGTAGTTTGCTGCAGTCTCTTCCCCTTCACACCCAACCCCTCAACCCTAAAGAATATGCAACCTGCCTTGCTTCACTATAGAGCACACTGAGCTCTAAAACCACTAATCCACTTGCAAGTCCCCACACATCCAACCTAAATATAACTGTCAATTCCACTCCTCAAAACCCAAGTCTCTTCTCAGCTCCGGAGTCTTTATTTTGGCCTGATGGTATCTATTCCCTTATTTGGCAACTTCATACAATACTTTAAAGGCAGACCAGATGTCATCTTGACTATGAAGCCATCTCTGACCTCAGAGAGGTCCAGTCCAAACAGGGGCTTTTACACCATATAACCCAAATGATCTTCTAGCTCTTTTGTTCATATCACGTTTTTCAAAAAACAGGCGCTCTCAACTCCTTTAAGTCTACATAATCGTTCATAATTTAAATAGCTGCACAAGGTAATTTCTAGTATATTATAAATGCTGAATTTTTAAACTACCAGTCACTCTTAAATATATCCAGTGAAATCTAAATACTATAACAAACTGAAGTTCCTGTAGTGGCTCAGTGGAAACGAATCTGTCTATCATCCATGAGGACATTGGATTCCTGGCCTTGCTGAGGGGGTTAAGGATCTGGCATTGCCCTAAGCTATAGTGTAGGTTGCAGATGTGGCTCGGATCCAGTGTTGCTGTAGCTATGGTTGTAGGCTGGCAGCTACAGCTCCGATTCAACCCCTAGCCTGGGAACCTCCATATGCCATGGGTGTGGCCCTAAATAAAGACAAAAGACAAAAAAAAAAAAGTACTGTAACAATCTAAAACATCATCTAAATAAAACACGTAACTAAGCTCTTTTTCAATTTCTGGGAATTTCAGAACATGCTTTTTTTCCCCCTCATGAACTCATCATTTTCTCAACTTTATTTCACTTTCTCCACAGGATTTTATAGTCATATATTTTTTATACTAGAAAGTATTTTACTGATTCATTCTATTATACTCTTCTGCAACAAAAATAGGATTATAAAGTAAAATTAACCATAAGGCTTTTTTTCTCTTCAATTGGTTCATGTACCCATAGCTAAATATTCTAATTCCTAGAATGAGTCAAGGCCTCAGCATTAATTTTATTTTTATGTTTTGTTTTTACAAGTGTAAAGTACTAATAAACCATGTGCACATAAATAAATGGATTAGCCGTTTAATTCTTGGAATTCCTCCTACCATAAAAAGCAGTTTTCATGATCTATTAGCTGACAATTGAATTAATTAAAATTTTGACTTTGTGGAGTTCCTGTCGAGGCTCACTGGTTAATGAATCCGACTAGGAACCATGAGGTTGTGGGTTTGATCCCTGGCTTTGCTCAGTGAGTTGGGGATCCAGAGTTGCTGTGGGCTGTGGTGTAGGTTGCAAATGCGGCTCAGATACCATGTTGCTGTGGCTCTGGCGTGGGCCAGCGGCTGCAGCTCTGATTCCACCCCTGGCCTGGGAACCTCCATATGTCATGGGAGCGGCCCTAGAAAAGACAAAAAAAGACCAAAAAAAAAAAAATTTGACTTTATGAACAAAGCGTTAACTGGAAATCAGCTGACTTGTAAGACGGATTTGTTAACTAGCTGTTAGTTGTTCATGTTCACATTACTGGTACCAATTAGGTCCATGATCCCTGACTTACAATTCTGAAAATCCACAAAGTTATAAAAACTCAAGTTTCATACTTACTTGACTCAAAATGGACACAAGACAAAACTATTTACAATCTCTATCTAGCCCTTACTATGAATATTCATTCATATGCTTCAGAAATATTATAATACGTTGGATTACAAGATGCTGCCGTGGCCCTCTGAAGGTGTGTAATACAGTGCAGTATTTCTAAAATCCAGACTATTCTGAATTCTAAAAAATATTTGGTCCTTCAAGGATTTAAGATAAAAATGTTTACTTATCTATCTCTTATAATCGGCTGAATTTGTGGATTTCTCCTGCCTATTCCCTACAATGAAAACAGCACTTGACAGGTAGGTATATTTTTGCTCAACTGGAAAGGGGAGAGATCTAAGATAAAGTCAATTCTACCACTTCCATTAGCAAGAATACGTTCATATGTAGAGTAAATGGATTTTTGTTAATAAAACTCAGTCAAATTCCAGGAACAGGGTCTAGGTTTTAAAGGCTATCATATTTATTTGCTTTTAGGTCTTCTATTAAAATTACACTAAAAAAAAGTTAACAGACAAACTATTCTCCCTTATTCTATAACTTGTGAAGTACTTCCCAATAAGCAAAGATAAAAGGTACTTACAATTGCAAAAAGTTCAGCATAGGTATTGTCATGTGTGAAAGCAAAAATTAAAGATGCCACGAAAAACACGAATCCTGTTCCCGCAGTAATATAAAAATCCTATATATACACATAAAATAAATACAGCATGGTTAGGTCGGTTGAAAACAAATGCATCAATTACAAAAAAAAAAAAAAACTTCAGTGACTTTTTCTTCTTGACCCAAATTTATTTCAACTTCTAACTTTTCAGTAAGACTAGTATTTGATAAATACTCTATAAAGGAACACTACCCATACTTTGAACAGGGCATATTTAGAAAGTACGTCACAAGATAATCTTTAAATAAAAATATTTCCCCATTATCACTTATATGTGGAATCTAAAAAATAAATAAATGTATATAATAAAACAAGAATAGATCCACAGATATAGAGACCAAACTAGTGGTTACTAGTGGGGAAAGAGAAGTGGGAAGGGGCAAGACAGATGTAGGAGTTTCCGTCACGGCGAAGTGGAAATGAATCTGACTAGGAACCAAGAGGTTGTGGGTTCGATCCCTGGCCTCGCTCAGTAGGTTAAGAATCCAGCATTGCCGTGAGCTGTGGTGTAGGTCACAGACGCAGCTCAGATCTGGCGTTGCTGTGGCTGTGATTCAGGATAGCAGCTGTAGCTCTGATTTGACCCCTAGCCTGGGAACCTCCATATGCCATGGGTATGGCCTCAAAAAGACAAAAAAAAAAAAAAAGACAAATGGAGGAGATTAAGAAGTACAAACTACTATGTATAAAATAAATAAGCCACAAAGATATATTGTACAGTACAGGGAAATATAGCCATTGTTTTGTAACTAACTTTAAATGGGGTATAATCTATAAAGATTGAATTTCTATTTTTATATCTGAAACTAATATTGTAAATCAACTATATTCTATTACAAACAAAAGTTACTACAAACAAAAGTTATTAAAAACAGTTTCACAAAAGGTCATGCATGTATATATTTATCTTTTTCTCTAGGAGGTATTAGAATCATCAAAGCCCAAATATTTATTAAACTCCATGTTACTTCCTGCAAAGAAAAGCATTTCTCCTCCCTTTCAAAGTAATCCATGCTAGGATGGCTTCTCTGAGAGCACTTCCGTGATTTTTTTTTTTGTCTTTTTGCCTTTTCTTGAGCTGTTCCCGTGGCATATGGAGGTTCCCAGGCTACGGGTCCAATCAGAGCTGTAGCCACCAGCTACACCACAGCCACAGCCACGCCAGATCCGAGCTGCATCTACGACCTATATCACAGCCCATGGCAACGCCAGGTCCTTAACCCACTGAGCAAGGCCAGGGATCAAACCCGCAACCCCAGGGTTCCTAGTCGGATTCGTTAACCACTGAGCCATGAAGGGAACTCCTTCTGTGCTTTTAAAGCACTTTGGAAAAGAGAGAATTGAAAGGATCACCCATCATTCACTACATAAATTGTACCAACAGTGTGTTTTTTAGACACATAAGCTTTCTGGGATAACATGTTGCTGTCAATGGTCCCAACTGGATGATCCAACATAAGCATTTATGATAAAATGATCTACTGCATAAAAGCTTCCACATGTCTTTATAATGCAGCTTATAGCAAGGACATTTCTCCTAGGTTTCCAAGTGCTCTCAGGCTCGACTTCACAAGGCCTCTCTCAGGTGCCAAAAGAAAACAGTCCTTGACATACAGGCTTGATTCAGAGGAGAAACTGGAAAAATGGCAGCCATTCCAAAGGGTTTTAAGTCTCATACTTTTTGGAGTTTTCAAAAACGTAATCTCTATTAAACCTAATATCAATAAAACTACCCAAAGTAGAATTCCTATACTCAATAGTTCACTTAACATTTAAAAAAACTTCAGATTTTGTTTCTAAAAAGAAGTGTTTTTCTGCAGTATTTTGTTTTTTTCTATTCCTTTGAATATTATTTCAAATCTGTTACTTCTTTTTTTTTTTTCAGTCTGTCTTTTCTAGGTCCACACCCATGGCATATGGAGGTTCCCAGGCTAGGGGTCCAATCAGAGTTGTAGCTGCCAGCCTACACCACAGCCACAGCAATGCCAGATCTGAGCCTCATCTGTGACCTACACCACAGCTCATGGCAACGACAGATCCTTAACCCACTGAGCAAGGCCAGGGATCGAACCCACAACCTCATGGTTCCTAGTCGGATTCATTAACCACTGAGCCATGACAGGAACTCCACGTTACATCCTAATATAAAACTACTAATATTTGGAGTTCACTCAAGGCAATATTTAAATAAGACAATCATTTTGAGACAGAATAATGTAACATTCAATACGCATGGGTTCTAGATCCAGACTGAGTTCATACTCCAGCTTTATTACTTCCTAGTTATATGATTCCGAATTAGTTACCTCATGTCTGTGTGCCTTTGCTTTTTCATCAGCAAAAAGGGAGTAATAACAACATCATATTCATGGGTGGTTCTAAAGATTAGGGTTAATCTATGTGCTCAGATCAGTGCCAGACACATAGTAAATGTTCCATAAACATTGGCTATTGTTATTTTTGATATAATCTGACCCACAACAGCACAAGAGAGAAAAGACTCTCTCTTCAAAAAGATGACTTTTAGGAGTTCCCATCGTGGTGCAGTGGTTAACGAATCCAACTAGGAACCATGAGGTTTCGGGTTCGATTCCTGGCCTTCCTTGCTCAGCGGGTTAAGGATCCGGCATTGCTGTGAGCTGTGGCGTAGGCTGCAGACGCAGCTCAGATCCCGCGTTGCTGTGGCTCTGGCGTAGGCCGGCAGCTATGGCTCCAATTCAACCCCTAGCCTGGGAACCTCCATACGCCGCAGGAGCGCCCCAAGAAATGGCAAAAAGACAAAAAAAAAAAAAAAAAGATGACTTTTTGGGAGTTCCTGTCATGGCTCAGCAGTAACAAACCTGACTAGTATCCATAAAGACACAGGTTTGATCCATCCCCTCACTCAGTGGATTAAAGATCCAGCATTGCCATGAGCTGCGGTGTGGGTCGCAAATGCAACTCGGATCTGGCATTGCTGTGGATGTGGTGTAGGCCTGCAGCTGCAGCTCCGATTCGACCCCTAGCCTGGGAACCTCCATATGCCTCAGGAGTGGCCCTAGAAAAGGCAAAAAGAAAAGGGAAAAAAAAAATCACTTAGGAATAAAAACAAAAGACCTAAAAGAAACACAGTAAAATATTTAAAAAGCTATTTTTGGATGAAATGACTAACTTTTTTTCCTTCTCAGTATTTCAATATCAGTATTTACTCTAAAATAACTTTAAATGCTCAAGTCTAATGTAGTAAATGTTTTACATTCTGTTTACTTTGACCATTATACTGAACTGGAAAATATTATAATAGTGTTTCTTGTCAAAAAGATCAATGTTCTTAAATACTATAGATGAAACACAAAAACACTAAACATTTATAAAAATATTTTTATGGATAGTGATACTATTTTGCTGTTGAAAAATAAGAAATGAAAAAATATTTTCAATCTTTAAAATATAAATGTAGGAGTTCCCTGGTAACCTAGTGGTTAAGGATCTGGCATTGTCATCTCTGTGACTCACATCACTGCTGTGGCACAGGTTCAATACCTGACCTGCTAAGTTCTACATGCTGTGGGCACAGCCAGGAAAAAAGTATATTATGTGTATGTGTGTGTGTATATACATGTATACATTCAGACTATAAATCAATCAGCTCAGATACTAGTGAACTTTTCCCATGTAGAAATTGTGTTGCATAAGTATCTGGAAAAAGGAAAAGTTTTTTGGTTTTTTTTTTTTTTTTTTTTTGCTTTTTAGGGCCACACTCACAGCATATGGAGGTTCCCGGTCTAGGGGTTAAATCGGAGCTGTAGCCGCCAGCCTATGCCACAGCCAGAGCAATGCAGGAACTGAGCCACATCTGTGACCTACACTACAGCTCATGGCAACACAAATTCTTTAACCCAAAGAGCAAGGCCAGGGATTTAACCTACAACCACATGATTACTCGTCAGATTTGTTTCCACTGCGCCACAACAGGAACTCCAGGAAACCTTTTCAAAAATTACAAATATAATTAACAAAAATTCTAAGGTAGTTTCTCTATTCTTTTCTTAATGCATATTTCATAAAATAAATGAGTTCTGTTGTTTCACTATAGAGAGACTCCTGAAGTTCCTGACATGGCTCAGTGGAAACGAATCTGACTAGCATGCATGACAATGCAGGTTCAACCCCTGGGCTCACTTAGTGGATTAAGGATGTGGTGTTGCCATAAGCTGTGGTGTCAGTTGCAGACATAGTTGCATCTGGCGTTGCTGTTGCTGTGGAGTAGGCCAGCAGCTACAGCTCCAATTCAACCCCTAGCCTGGGAACCTCCATAAGGGCTAGGGTGCAGCCCTAAAAAAAAAGACAAAAGAAGAAAATAAAGAAATTCCTATGGTAATGGTATTTGCCATGTCATCATCTGTAGTTGCTAGGGCAATGGTTCTAATAGGAGTGTATGCCTAGGCCACATAATAAACTGCAGAGTATGAGGTCAAGTGTGAGGATTTTCCTGGGTTCATATCTCAGTTTATTTTTACCTTGTGTAACTCTGGACAGGTTACTTAACCACCCTGAAACTAAGTTTCCTCAACAGAAAAATGAAGCATTAGGGTTTGAAGATTTTAAAATACCGTATGTAAAGTGCCTGACACATAGTACACACTCATAGCAGCTATTATCAGGTAAGATAATGGGAAATGTCATATGATGGCCATGTCACATGCATGTGTTCATCAAAGGCTTGACGGATTTGATTCAGACTCTGTTTTTTAAAGTTACTTTTTTAACTATTTGGTATCAACTTTTTGTTTTTTAATTTTTAAGCTTAAAACACTTATGGGTGTGTATATGTGTATATGTATTTTACTAAAATACAGTTGATTTACAATTTTATGTTGGTTTCAGGTGTACAGCAAAGTGATTCAGTTATATTTTTTTCAGATTATATTCCATTATAGGTTATTTTAAGACAGTGAATGTAGTTCCCTGTGCTACACAGTAAATCCTTATTGCTCATCTATTTTATGTATAGGAGTTTGTGTCTGTTAATCCCATACACCTAATTTGTCTGTCCCCCTTCCCTCTCCCCTTTGGTAACCACAAGTTTGTTTTGTATGTCTGTGAGTCTGTTTCTATTTTGTATATAGATTTATTTGTATTATTTTTTATATTCCACATATAGGTGATATCATACAGTATTTGTCTTTCTCTGACTCACCCCACTAAGTAATAACATTCTCTAAGTCCTCCATGTTACTGCAGGTGGCAGTATTTCATGCTAAAGGAATTATTTTAAAAGAAGGTGACAGATGTTCAACAGCACAAAATTTAAGATGTATAAAAGGGTACACAGAGAAATGTAAATCTTAGGTGTATTGACCCGATGCGTGCTTCTCATTAATTTAAAGCCATGGTAAAATCTTACTGCCTTGTATTTATCCTGTCATTTTGTTTTTAATGGGTAAAAATTACCCTAATTTTTATCTTTTCCCTCAAAGAGGTAAATTCTTTCATAAATCAACCTAACAGTTACAATTCTCTACAAACTACTACTGATAACTTGAATACTACTGAAGAATTGCTCAATTCTTTCTTCCTTAAATGAACTATGTAAATTATCTCCTCCATCATGTCACAAATCCATACTATACTCAAATAAAAACACAGAGTCAGGGGAGTTCCCATCACGGCACAGTGGTTAACGAATCCGACTAGGAACCATGAGGTTGCAGGTTCAATCCCTGGCCTTGCTCAGTGGGTTAAGGATCCAGCGTTGCCATGAGCTGTGGTGTAGATCGCAGATGCTGCTCAGATCCTGAGTTGCTGTGGCTGTGGTGTAGGCCGGTGGCGGCAACAGCTCCGGTTAGACCCCTAGCCTGGGAACCTCGATATGCCGTGGGAAGCGGCCCTAGAAAAAGGAAAAAAGACTAAAAAAACAAACAAAAAAAAAAAAAACCCAAAAAACCACACAGGGTCAGCAGACTAAGTCTTTAGAAAGTTATAAATCTCTAATTCTGTGAATACAAATTTCTCTAGGGAAATTTCTGAAGGACGAATTTAATAAATGCCTTCTAAGTTCACTTACAAACAACTTTTTCATAACAAAACCAAAACCACATAGGTAGAATTACATGCCCTTTTGTTTAAAGGCCCAGAAACATATCACATAGGTTCAATTCTCCATCTCTTTTATGTCCAGAATGGGCTGGCCTATAGTAGCAGGTAGACAGTGAATAACTGTAGAACCAATGTGTGACACTTTGAAATGTGAGACATCAAAGTGACAAGACCTTAGTTTAAAAAAATACCTAATGTGGAGTTCCTGTAATGGTGCAGCGGAAATGAACCCAACTAGGAACCATGAGGTTGTGGGTTCCATCCCTGGCCTCACTCAGTGGGTTAAGGATCCAGCGTTGCCATGAGCTGTGGTGTAGGTCTCAGACATGGCTCTGATCTAGCGTTGCTGTGGCTGTGATGCAGGATGGCAGCTGTAGCTCCAATTTGACCCCTAGCCTGGGAACCTCCATATGCCACGGGTGCAGCACTAAAAAGCAAAACAAAACAAAAACACAAAGAAAAACACTCTAATGTGGAGTTCTCACTGTGGTTCAGCAGGTTAAAACCCATGAAGATGCAGGTTTGATCCCTGGCCTTGGCTCAGTGGGTGAGGAATTGAGCGAAGCTAAAACAAGCTTTTTTTCAGCTGTAGCGTAGGTCGCAGATGCAAGTCTAATCCAGCATTGCTGTGGCTATGGCATAGGCCCCAACCACAGCTCCAATTCGACCTCTAACCCAGGAATTTCCATATGCCATGGGTGTGACCATAAAAAGAAAAAATACCTAAAGTGAATTAGATTACACCACCAATAACTGTAACTACTGGCAATCTGTCACTTGCATCCAATTTCACTCTCCCCTTCTATCATCCTGTTTGGCAGGGAAAACTGAGTTGCCTAGAGGCAGAGCTGAAACAATGGATAGTGTCTTTTCCGGTTACAAGTTGTGAAAGCATAACTATTGTGAACAATGAAACTACACAAGATTCCCAAAGATCTAAATTCTCATTAACAGGGGTTTTATTTTTTCATGCTTACCGATGGCTTGACTTTTTCGGGGTCAACTTTGTCATACACTGGAGTGCAGTACACAATCAGGATAAGGAGACTCAGGAGAAAGGCACTGCAGCTTACAAATTCAAAAAAGTAAAGTCCTCCACACAGAGTACATTGTGATACGATTTCCTCACAAATAAAGGCCAACAGAGAGAGCACCTACAAAAGAAACAAAACATTTTGCTTAAATGTTTTTCAGAGAAACTTACAGTATTCAGAAAACACCATCTGTTTACCCAGATATTTATAATGTGGAGACTTGGCAAACAAGATTACTGAATGAACCTGATCTACACAGAGCTTACAGTCTAGTTGCCTTGAAACTAAATATTAACAGCCACTGTGCACTAAATGCTAGAATAGGGGAAATCTGGGGTGTTGTTAAAAAAAGCACACAGAAGAGGCACTCAATCTGGTGGTCAGGAAAAGCTTCCTGAAGGCAAGCTGAGACCAGGAGGATGGTAGAGGCAGTTTAGGGGCTAAAAGACAGGGAAGAAATCTCCAGGCAGAGGAATAGTACACAGAAAGACCTAGAGGTGAGATAGCATGGTACCTTCGCACCCCACACACACAGAGCCCAGAAACCTTCCCCCTCAAACATACACTGAACCGTGAGAGTGAGGTGAGTCAACATGGCTAATGCACCCAGTTAGAGGCAAGCGGGTGGCAGCACAAAAATGATTAAATGAGACTAGAGACATAAATAGAAGCCAGATCTTCTAGGTGCCCCTTTTACTAGTTTGAGGTATCTGGATTTAAGGAGTTTTTAGCAAAGGAGTGACATGATCACGTTTATGTTTTTAGTAGATCGTACTAGCTACAATATAGAGAAGGGACGGGGGTAATAAGGCAAAACTTGAGGTAGACATCCGGCTGGGAAGCTTGTGTCGGGAATCAGCGGAATGACAGTGAGCAGGATAGTAGTAATGGAGAAGAGTGAAATTCCTGGAAGATGCAGCAGAAGACTTCATCAGACAGGAAGAATACAAATTCCTACTCGGATTTGTTAACCACTGAGCCATGATGGGAACTCCCCAGCTGCCTTGTTCTTAACTCCACGAGTAGTGTATTAACTTATTTTTCAGTCTTTCCAAATAATTCATTTTGTTTCATTGGAACAATTCCTTTCTACATTCAATTTCAATCTGTATAGTATTTAATTTTTTGGTTAGAAAAAGTATAATTTTTTATGCATTTACATTGCATGGAGCAGAGTTAATGCTGGCTAATTCGGCAGCTCAACCAAATGCAAGTGGGTCAAGCACTCCCACTGTTGTGTGTAATGTGGTATTTGCACACTGGTGCCTCACTGCAGAAAGAAAGTCTTTTAAGATGCAAGGGTGCTGGGAAGAGAATAAATTCCCTTTTAAATATGCTGTATATGAAGGGTCTACAGAATAGTTAGGTGGCATTGACTAGGAAGCAAAAGGATATATGGGTCTGGAGCTCAGGGGATGGTGTGAGGTGGAGAGCAGCTTGTGGGAGCTCACCCAGGATGAAGAAGGTTGACCCTGTGCAGAACTGTGAGGAACCCCAAGATACAAGGGATCAACAAAGATACCAGCAACGGACAATTAGGAACAGCAGTCCAAGGGGTAGTAGATCAAGAAAAAAGGATTTCTAGGGAGTTCCCATTGTGGCACAGCAGAAACGAGTCTGACTAGGAACTATGAGGTTGCAGGTTCGATCCCTAGCCTTGCTCAGTGTGTTAAGGGTCTGGCATTGCCATGAGTTGTGGTGTAGGTCGTAGATGCAGCTCGGATCTGGCGTTGCTGTGGCTATGGTGCAGGCCAGCAGCTGTAGCTCTGATTCCACCCCAGTCTGAGAACTTTCACATGCCACAGGTTTGGCCCTAAAAAGACAAAAAAAAAAAAAAAAAAAAAAAGGAAAACAAGAAAGGATTTCTACAAAGAGCAAGTAATCAAGCATGCTGAATGCTCCTCAGAAGTCAGGTAAGAACAATCCTGAAACGTTTCCATTATTAGCCTGAGCTACAAGAAGGTTGCTGGTGACATCAACAGGACCATTTCAGTGTGGTCAGATAGGGCAGCTTATCACATTAAAAAGTGAGAGCCAGAAAGGCAGTGGAATAGGTACGGCCCAGTCACCAAGTGCAGCTTCAAGTGGCCAGATCGGGTAGAGGATGAGGTCCAAGGGAAAGCAACTTCTAGACAAGAGAGAACTGAGCATGTTTAAATGCTAAGACAGAAACCTATAAGATGAGTGGGTCTAGAGACAGAGGAAGAAAAGAGGATCTCTAGGGGTAGGATTCAGGGCTCAAAGTCTGGGGCTAATGCATCTCTATAAATAGGAAGGAGAGAGAGAAAAGAGAGTTGGACTTGGGCAGTTTGTGTGGGTTTTGTGGAAGCTAAGGGAATTGCCTCCTGAGCATTAAAATCATCAAAATGACTGATGACCCAAGCCAAAGCCTATTGGGAAAAGCCATCTCACCCATACCAGGTGGGCAGAAGGATGGATGGCAACAAGACTGCTACCAAAATCAACACATACATTCCATAATGTATAACAAAAATTTTACACTACAAAACGTTTTCATCAAATCAGAGACGAATGGTACAGCCACTCTGGAAAACAATTTAGCAATTCTTAAAAACCAAGCATGCACTTGCCCTATAACCCAGCAACTGCATTCCTACATGCTACATCTGACCAAAAAAAATGAAGACTTACCTTCATGCAAAAACCAATATATGAATGTTCATAGCATTTTATTCTTAAGAGCCCCAAACAGGAAACAATACAAATGTCCTTCAGTGGCTAAGCAACCTGTGCTAATCCATACCATGAAATACTACTTAGCAATAAAAAGGAATAAACTTGATACACACAACAGTTTGGATGAATCTCCAAGGATTATGCAAGATAAAAAAATTGAATCTCAAAAGACTATTTACTGCATGACTCCATTTATATAATAACAAAATACAGAGATGGAGAACTACTTAGTGATGCTGAGGGAAAAGGTATGGCTTATAATGGAGTGGCAGGAGAGAACCACATGGTTTACGGAATAGTTCTGATTCTTGACTGTGGTAGTGATTAAGAAAACTGTGCTTGATGAAACAGCACAGATGCACACAAGCAAATGCACAGGACCTCCCTTTAAAATTTTCTGCAAGTTCCTGTGACCATCATTTCAAAATAAACAGTAAAAAAGCCAAACCTAAATTGACATCTAAGCCTATAAGGGATTTCCCCCCTCCTATTAGCAGTATAAAATTCAGACATCCCCACAACTGAAAAGAATGTATATAAGGACAAAAATAGATCCTATCACTGTGATTTCCTGTAGGATAATGAGGCATAAAATAGTTCAGCAATCCAAACAACTTCCTCAAGTCACACAGATGTTAGGTAAGGCTCCCCAATCATTATACCGAAGGATATAAAGTGACAAACAGAGACAAGTTCCAGAAGGTCACCATGTTAAGGGTCATCATCTCTTATAAATATCATTACAAAAGGAGTTTTTATGTCCACAGTATAATAAAATACCAAATGTCTAGTATTCCATTTGCTTTATTCTCAACTCTACATGTTAAATGTTGCCCAAGTTTTAGGAGTTTCTCTGAGAAATCTGCAAAATATACCTGAGGTCTATGAAAGTCAATTAACTGTGAGAAGATATCAGCCTAAAATGAGATTAGTTGATCTTGAACCATTCTTATTACAATAATGAGATTATCAGGAATACTCATCAGTGTAGGCTATGTGACAACAAAATCTTATCTGTAGTATAGACATAGATTGCTTATCTACTCTAAGAAAAGGGCAGGAGTCTGCTGGGCCAGGAGCAATCAGTGACAAGTCATTACAAGTCCTATTCCAAACTTACTAAAGGAGTTATTCTTACTGACCTGAAGCCTTAGAGCTGTATTGGGTTCTGCATGGTTCATAGTCTCCTAAGAGACTCAAGAGGTACCAAATCAAGTTCAGACATTTACTAGTTCCTATTTCCAGTCAAAGGCCAAGAAATTAGCACTATAAGCCATATTCAGAATGAAAATTTCTCCTGACTCCCCATTTCTGATGCTAACCTTCCTTTAAAAGCCCCCACAGCACTATACAGTCTCTAATACAAAGTGATCATTTTACAATATATACAAATGTCAAATTGTTGTTGTACACCTGAAACTAATGTTCCATGTCAAATATAACTAAATTTAAAGAAGTGTATTATGTATCCAACATTGTATTATGTCTAAGAACATGTAATGAAGAGAGCAATGAAAGCAATGAACAAGAAAAAATGAGAAAACAATAATTTTATATCTCATAATTGAGCATTCATTATACATAAATTTGGGAAATTTCAGGAAAATGTCCAGATCCACCCGGACTAATAGTAGCTGGAGAAGGATGAATGGAAAAGCAAGACTCAAACCAGGGCCAAAAGACACAGGATCTGGACAGGGAGAGGACATTCTGGGTGGGACACAAAAAGAACAGATTAATGATGGAAAGGATTTGTTTATATGGTAGCCCAAAAGGGATAATAAGGCAACTGACCTAACTGGATAGGGAACGATGAGGAAAATGGTTAAGGAGTTGAGTGTGGTTACGTGATTGTCACTGCGGGGAGCATGGATTTCTAGATGTAGGGATGGCCTGTCTAGTTTAGTTGGTTAGAAAACAGGAGGAGCAGAGGACTGGGCGAGGTCTGAAGGAACATCACAGTTCAAGGGTAGGAAGGAAGGAAAAGGGCAACCAGCAGCAGACAAGCATACGAAAATTAACACTTCTTAGGAAAATTCCTTAAAAAGCAAAGTAAACACATTCCTAATTTTTAATCTAACAGTGATGCTGGGAAGTATGAGACTATGAGGCTGAAGTGTGGCTTATTTTATTTTAATCATATATATAGATTTATGTTTATATTTATACTTGTAAGCAGTATTTAAAAAGAAAAAATGTGAAAGTTAAGGGAAGAATTTAGAACAATGTGTGGTCACCAGCACTAAATACCAAAGATAAGAAGAGAGATAAGGTAAGGTCACTGAAATGCATAAGGAAATAATAGTGAATGCAACCCTGAAATTAAAGGCTCAATGGGGAATTCCTGTTGTTGCTCAGTGGTTAATGAACCTGACTAGTATCCATGAGGACGCAAGTTCGATCCCTGACCTCCCTCAGTGGGTTAAGGATCTAGCGTTGCCATGAGGTATGGTGGAGGTCACAGACACAGCTCGGATCTCGAGTAGCTGTGGCTGTGGTATAGGCTGGCAGCCACAGCTCTGATTAGACTCCTAGCCTCCATAGCCAAGTAAATCAATAAATAAAAATCTAAATGATTATTTTCCAGTAGAGAGCTAGCCTGGGAACCGCCATATGCTAGCTAAATAAATAAATAAATGGCTCAGCGATTATTTTCCAGTAAATAGTTTTGCTCTCAATAGCATGAAGGCATCACATGAAATACTGCTTACTGAGTATTAAACCAAGTGCCTAATGTATGCCCAATGTGGCTCCTTGTAATGATAAAAAATTTTACCCAAATATAGTTAAGGGAATTATCCAGCCGTGAGAGTTGGGAGGACCATTGGAGAACACAGTCTCCTACCCTCATGTTTACAGTTGATGGATCTCTGACAGAATAAATCCCAAACTGTCCAGCCAGGCCTCCTGACTCCCACTCTGTACTTGTTCCTCCCCATAAAGCACTGTTTATTACGTTCATTTTACAGCTATGTATGTTTGTATAGGTTTTCCCTGTAAGACTGAGTTTTTGAAGTTAAAAACCAGTTTTGTGCATTTCCCCTTTTGCTATTAAATCACACATTAAAACCAACATGCAAGGGTCAGCACATTTGGGAAGTCTTGGTGACTAAAGATGGTCTTAAGTTTTAATGACTTAAACATTCAGATAATGACTACCCTGTGTCTCCATTTTAGTTTCACTACCTTTTCTGAAACTTCAATCTTCCTTAAAATTAATAGCCATCACATTAAATACTAATTCTCCATCATTTAACAGTCTACTACTAAAAAATTTCTCATAAAAGAACTTTTAAATGTTTGCCAATAATTACAAGGCTCAACCTACAAAATTTTACTAGTCTGAATTACTGAACTTGGTGTTAAAAACCTTGTAATGATATGTAAGGTTCAAGTAAACAAATCTGTCAGCCTGAAGTTAGGCTAAGCCTCCTTTGCCTTGAGCAAACATTTATTCTCACAAAAGTTTAAAGATATAATTTGCTGACATTATGAATCTTCTTCAAGGTAAAAACAGAGCATTTCAATTTAGTAAGTTTCAATTTTCACATTTAAATAATAAAAAGAGCACTGATATAGGACAAAGTGCCTTCTATGTGATTTGTTTCTTAGAACTTCTAGAATAACATAATTTAAAATGTAATAAATTCAAATCACTGGTGAATTTGAAATCAAACTGCTTGCCTGAAGAGTCATTATAATCACATGAAACCACAAACACAATGTCAGCTTGTTGCAGAAAGAATATCACACATACTTGGATCACGGCTCCGGTTTACTAACAAGGAAATAGGTTGCCAAATGTCAATTCTCCCCTTAAAAAAAAAAAAAAAAAAACCTCTTCAAAAATAGCAATAACAAAAACCTCACAAAATAAATTGTGGGTATAAGGACCAATCTAAGGATAAATAAACAAATTGCATAAATTTAGAACTGCGATACTCCTTACAGTGAATTCTCAGCTGAATCTCTCTTCCTCCACCCTGGAAGGGTGGATGGTAGTTAGGGGATGCTTATGTTATGGACAAGCCTTGGACAAAATTAATGTTACATCTGTAATATAGGAAAAAGAATGTGTGTGTGTATATATATATATATTTATGACTGGGTCACTTTGTGTACAGCAGAAACTGGCACAACACTGTAAATCAACTATACTTTAATGAAAAAAAAATTTTTTAAAGATGTTCATCAAAAATTATTAAAGAGGAGTTCCCGTCGTGGCGCAGTGGTTAACGAATCCGACTAGGAACCATGAGGTTGCAGGTTCGGTCCCTGCCCTTGCTCAGTGGGTTAACGATCCGGTGTTGCCGTGAGCTGTGGTGTAGGTTGCAGACGCGGCTCGGATCCCGCGTTGCTGTGGCTCTGGCGTAGGCCAGTGGCTACAGCTCCGATTCAACCCCTAGCCTGGGAATCTCCATATGCCGCGGGAGCGGCCCAAGAAATGGCAAAAAAAAAAAAAAAAAAAAAAAATTAAAGAAATTCAAATCAAAATTGCAATGAGGTATCACCTCACACCAGTCAGAATGGCCAGCATCAAAAAGTCTACAAACAATAAATGCTGGAAAGGGTGTGGAGAAAGATGTGAACCCTCCCTCCTACCTGTTGGTGGGAATGTAAATTGGTAAAATCTCAAAAAAAACTAAAAAAAGAACTACCACATGATTCAGCAATCCCACTCCTGGGCATCTATCAAGAGAAAACCATAATTCAAAAAGATACATGAATCCCATGTTCAATGCAGCACTGTTCACAATAGCCAAGACATGGGAGCAACCTAAATGTCCACTGACAGATGAACAGTATGATAAAGAATATGTAGCACATATAGACAATGGACTATTGCTCAGCCATAAAAAACCAAAATAATCCCATTTGTAGCAACATGGATGGACCTAAAAATTATCATATTAAGTGAAGTAAGTCAGATAAAGCCAAATATCATATAATTTACATGTGGAATCTAATAAAAGTGACACAAAAGAACCTATTTATAAAATAGAAACAAAGATTTTAAAATCAAACTTAGGGTCACCAAAGGGTTCACTGTGGGGGGGGGGATAAATTCAGAGGATGGGATTAACAGATCACTATTATATATAAAATAGATAACTCACAAGGACCTACTGTATAGCACCATACACAGCGCAATACAATATCTACTCAATATTCTGTAATAACCTATTTGGGGAAAAAAGAACAGATATGTGTATGTATAAATGAATCACTTTGCTGTACATCTGAAACTACAATTGGTCTTTGCCAAAAGGCCTAGAAGCAACATGTACACCTGAAACTAATTCAACATTGTAAGCCAACTATATCCCAATAAAAGTTTTTTAAAAGAAAAAAAAATTAAGGTCATATCTGAATGGCAGGCACAGCTATCTAACTCCAAGAGTATGTAACTCAAGAGCTAGTTATGCTATTGCCTCTCTAAATTCGCCTTCAGCTTGGAAGCTCCACTTTCTACCGTTCGGTGTTCAACTCTGTACCAGCAAGCACATCCCACAGAGCCTCGGAGATTTGTAAAAATCTTAAGACTGGAAAGAACCTCAGAGGAAATCTATCCAACCTTCTCGAATTCAAAAAATTTCCTAAGTACACAGTGTCTGGTTTTTAAGTTTTAGAAGAAGATTCATTTCTCTTTTGAGGTCTTTGAGAATCTAGTAAGATTTATGGGTCCAGAATAATGTACCCGAACACAGAAATGCACTATATTTTGAATAAAATATCATAAGGCTTGCAGGTCCCTTGTTAAAGTACCTCCTCTTTTGATTATGGGTTTCTCCACTATAGCTTCCTAATTGGAGCTCTCCAATTCCATTTAATTAAAAAATAAGTTAGCTAAAGTAAAGCAACCTAAAGGCAGAATCTGAGTTAAGGCAAAGAAGATTTTGCCTGTTGCCCCAGGCTAGATGATACTTTTCACTTACTCCATATATAACTTCCTTGGGACTTTCTGGGTAACTCTTATGATGTCATCAAGAGGTAAGATGTTAAAAGAGACAAAGCAGGAACAAAAAGGCAATCATTAAAATGAAAGGCAATAATGGAAAATTTTAAACATCTACATTAAGGAAAAGTGATTTTGTAAATTACAAGTTCCCATAAACAAATAAATGGATTTCACGAAGAGACATTAGATTTTACTCTTTCACTTTCTCTTTATGGATGATGGAGAACAAGCAGGAATAGTCTAACAACTTTACAAGGCAAACTCATCTTTCCCCTCCTCTCCACATTCAAGTAAAAAGTCTACTACCCTTGAAGTTCCTGTCGTGGCTCAGTAGTTAATGAATCCGACTAGGAACCATTAGGCTGCAGGGTTCAATCCCTGGCCTTGCTCAGTGGGTTAAGGATGCAGCTTTGCCGTGAGCTGTGGTGTAGGCCGCAGATGCGGCTCAGATCCCCTGTTGCTGTGGCTCTGGCGTAAGCTGGCGGCTATCCAATTCGACCCCTAGCCTGGGAACCCCCATATGCTGTGGGAGCAGCCCAAGAAAAGGCAAAAAGACCAAAAAAAAAAAAAGTCCACTACCCAACTTTTGGTTGTATTCTATTCTAAAGATATGGAACTATTGTTTATTAAACTATAATAACTAAGGTAATGAGAAATTTTACTTTAGATTTGCCAGTTCTGATTAGAAAGGAAATATAATGGCAACCTAAAAGAAATTTAATGTACAAGAGACCAATATTGATATGTTTTCTGAGCACCAAGAGTATTTCAGATGAATATTTATTCTTTTCTGTTCTAAAGAGTTCTACTATTTAGAAACATTTTAGCTCTAAGGCAGACAAATATAGCTTGTATCTAAAAGTCATGTGAGAACTGACAAGAGGAAGGGCAGAAGGAAGCCCTTCTGGGTAGAAAGAAGGATCCATGCAAAGGAACAATGGCAGAAAGGAAACTGAACCTGCTAAGAACAGAAAGCTTGCCAGTTTGGAACTAAAAGTAGAGCCAGACCCTCCTAAGTTCCATAGGCCTGTCACTTGCCTCCACGTGATTTCCTAATTATTCCCAGAAGTGGCTAAAAAGTAGCATTAGTTTTCCCACTGCTATTCTTCTATACAATAAAAGTAGGTCATATGAGTTCTAAGAATATAAATTCTGGTTATCTGAGTTCTAAGAACTTAATTTCTTCCGAAGGAAACCAACTGGCTATTTTCACGTGGGATGGTTAAACAAACCAAACCAACCCATAAACTAGAAATGCTAAACAGTCTGATTTTCCCTCTGGCAGAAAATGTTATTCATCATTGCTTAAAACAGCAACGATGTGTGTGTGACTTGAATTAAAATTTAAACCTCAGAGATGTTTTGATATTTTCACTAATAGGTTTAAGGTCCTTAACCAAAGCCTAAAATAAACCGAAATTCAATGAAATTGAAAAAGAAGTACACCGTGCCCTGGCACTGCTACCTGCGTACAAACACACACAAAAAAGGTTGTCCTTTTGACTTTGTATTTAGTACACATATATTGCTTATTCAGGAACAATTCTTTTCCAGCCAATATATAACTATTTGGAGACAATTTAGGACACACACATCTCAACACCATGCGCAGTATCCAAAGACTCTGTCCAACAAACTAAACTGCCCCCATCGGCGCGCACCAGGAAAACCGCAAAAACCAGAGAAAGATAAAAAAAAGCATTTCATTTCCTAAATATGAGGACTTCGGGAGATAATATTCCCAGAGTAATAGCTGGGAGAAGCGATGAAAGTCGCTATGGAAGTTGAAAGTCTGCGTGGACGACCTGGGTCTCCCCCCACGCACTTCCTGCGCCCGCCAAACACACTGAGGGGTCCTAGGTCGCCACCGGGAACTCAACCCGGACGTACCAGGAGAGGAGGGGGCCGGTGGGAAGGGGGAGCCCGGAAGGAAACAGCCCCTTCCCAGGCAGAGGGGGAAGTAACTGGGGCTGTGGAAACTGCCCCTTCCTAACAGCCAGGTTGAGGGCGGCTCCGCAACCTCCTCTCTCCCGCCCAGCCCGCGGACTCACCAGCTGCATAAATTTGAGGATTCGCAAGGGCCCCTTGAGCCGCTTTAAGGTGAAGTAGTTGGAGAGGCCTCTCCGGGCGCCTCTGGAGGGGGCTGGGTGCGCTTCTGTGGTGGGGCTGTAGACCGCTCCGTTCTCCATCGCCCAGGGCCCAGGGACGCAAAAGAGCTGCTGGCGTCTAAGTCTCGGTGGACTCCGCGAAGGCCGTCACTTCCTGGGCCTCCGCCCGCTTCCGGCCGACCCCGCCCCGGTCCCGCCTCCGCTCGGCCCCGCCTCCGCCTCACTCCAGCCCCGCCCCCTGCCGCGAGGCCTTACCCATCGAGGCTTATAACGACTTGGAGAGGCTCAAAGAAGGGGAACCGCAGGTGCAAAATTCCTGAGGACTTGAACAAGTTCGGCGCAGTTTGAAAGGGCTAGTGTGGCTAGGTTAAGTAAGGGAGAAGTAGGTGAAGCTGAAGATGTAGTCAGATACCAGATAATGCAGGGGGCTTGCACAGCAAGGGAAAAATTGGATTTCATTTTAAATGCTATGGGCTGTCTGGAAGTATTTTAAGGAAGCTCTCTCCTGCTTCTCTCTGAAGTTTTAGGCTTACTTGTCAAAATTGTTCAATTTACTTGTCTCTTTCTTGTTCACCAGCTGCTACGATCACATGTTAATTTTGGTGAACTTAGACTTATCAAGAATTGCAATTAGGAGTTCTTGTTGTGGCTCAGCAGAAAAAAATCTGACTAGTATCCATGAGGATGCAGATTCGATCCCTGGCCTAGCTCAGTGGGTTAAGGATCCAGCGTTGCTATGAGTCATGGTGTTGGTCACAGTCATGGCTCAGATCCCCCATTGCTGTGGCTGTGGTGTAGGCCAGTAGCTACAGCTGCTATTGAAGCCCTAGCCTGGGAACCTCCATGTGCCGTGGGTGCAGCCCTGAAAAAAAAAACGTAATTATATTTTATCTACTGAAGTTGATCCAGTCGTATGCCAGGCACACACATTTCTCCAAAACAACGTAATGTAGGTACTGTCATAAGTTTTACAGATGAGAAAACTAAGGCTTAAACCAAGCCCTTCCAGGTACAAAGGCCCATCTGTGTCCCCTTGTTTCTTGCCTGTAGAAAAAGGCTTTAGTCTCCTAGGCCTTCCCTGAGCTCCAAAGAGCAGAGTCAAGCGGTTACTAATTAGGGAAGTGAGGAATGCAGAAAGAAAAGCAAGAAACAACAGTTCAGTGAATAGAGTCCTAGCTCCTCCTCAGGGGATACACATAACAATCTGACACAGATTTTGAGTTGTTCTGCAGGAACCAAGTCCCCCCACTCAGGTGAAGAATAGTAGCTACATGCTGACAACAAGCACATAGACCCCACACTTCTGGTTGGAACCAGAAGGTGGGTGATGAAGATTTTTGAAACCTGAAGGTTGTTACAGTACCATCAACCAATCAGAAGTAAGTCACGCCCCCTTCAACTCTCACCCCAAATGTTGCCTTTAAAGCCCTCCCCAGAAAACCATCGAGAAGTTCTGATCTTTTGAACACTAGACATTCATGCTCTTTGCTGGGCTATGCAATAAATGCTATACTTTCCATCACTATGACTGGGTGTCAGTCAGCTGGCTTTGCTATGCAGTGGGTAAGCAGACTCAAATTCAGTTTGGAAATAAGGCCAAGAGGCCAAGGATAACATCCAAGGTCAAACACCCAGGGGCAACTGGAATGTAGGCCTAGGCAGTCTGACTCATGGCCTTGCTAACCGCTAGCCCAGCAAACCTCAAACCGGCTATCCATTAGGGCCTCAAGACCCATGGAGGAAGGAAGGGGTTACTGCTGCCCTCTGCTTCCACATTTATCTCCTGTTCTCCACAGCCCCAAACCTCCCTTTTTTTCCCCCTAGTAACAAAACAAAAGGTTCCATTCAAATAAATAGAGACAAGTAGATACTACCCTGCAGGAAGATGGGGAGGGACTCTACAGTTAGCCAAAGCTATCCTTCTGTCTTTAATTGAACACATTCTGAACCTCTTGCTGAGGCAAAGCAGCCAACAAATCCTGTCCAATAAAGCCACTGTGTTTTCACCAGGGCTCTAAGAATTCAGTGCTTTGTTATTCTTCAAGTCACCATCATCCCAAATAAGTCACTACCTGCATCTGAAATTTACTTAGAAATTCATCACCCCCTCCCAAAAAGATGGGTTAATGAATAAAGATATGAGTAAAAGGAGAGTCTGGTGAAAAAGCAACTGCAGTAACATGTCAATGGAGTAGTATATGGGTGTCCACTGTACAGTTATTTCAACTTTTCTGTGTTTGGATAGTTTCAAAATAAAATACTGAGGGAAAGTTACAAAGAAAAAGGACACTATGAGAGAGAAGATGGATGGCTCTTTCAATGGTCTTGATTTGTTTATGGTGCACTTGGGCAATACTAAAGGAGTCTCTTCTTCTCTTTGAACTTAGAAGAAGATAAGAATGTAGCCTGTGATTCACAAACTTCAGGGTGCATAAGAATCTTTTTTTTTTTTTTTTTAGTTTTTAGGGCCACACCCGCAGCGTATGGAGGTTCCCAGGCTAGGGGTCTAATCAGAGCTGTAGCTGCTGGCCACAGTCACAGCCACAGCAATGCAAGATCTGAGTGGCATCTGCAACCTACACAAAAGCTCACAGCATTGCCAGATCCTTACCAGACTTAGCAAGGTCGGGGATCGAACCTGCATCCTCGTGGATGCTAATCAGATTCTTTAACCACTGAGCCACGACAGGAACACCAAAAAAAAAAAAAAAAAAAGATTCTTGGAGATCCAGCCCCAAAGTGTCTGAATTTGGATAGGTCTCAGGAATATGCTTTTGTAAGAAGCTCTCCAGATAATACTGGTGAGAAATCTATCCATAATGGAGGAACATTGTCTTACGATGTGATGGAAATATAATGTGAAGGGAATGAAAGCTATTAGGTAGGAGACAGCAGTTGTGCCATAACCTCCTTTGCTCTGATTGATTTGAGGGTGCTTAGGATTTAGACACTTAATATTCCTGCCAGTTTTTTAAAAACAGGTGTGCATTGCTTACATTTCTTAATGAATTAAAAGACCAACTGAAGATTTTAGGGCTCCATGAACAAAGCATTTACATAGTTGGCCTTCTGTTCCGTGAGTTCCATGGCTGTAGCCTCAACCAACCATGATAGAAAGTGTTAAAATATATATCTTCCAGAAAGCTCCAAAAAGCAAAACTTGAACTTGCTGCATGCCAGGAATTGCACCACATTAGGTATTATAAATAAAATAGAGATGATTGAAAATGTATAGGAGAGGGGGTTCTCTTGTGACACAGTGGGTTAAGGGTCAGGTGTTGTCAATGCAACAGCTTGGATTGCTGCTGTGGCGAGGGTTCAGGCCCTGGCCCAAGAACTTCCACATGCCACAGGACCAGCAAAAAAAATTAATTAATTAATTAAATGTAAGAGAGGATGTGCATAGATTATATACAAATACCATGCCTTTTTATATAAGGGACTAGAGCATCTGAGGGTTCTGGTATCCTGCTGCAGGGGTGTCCTGGAACCATTCCCCCCTGGACACCAAGTGATGATTAGGGAGCCCTTCTGATGGGGGCATCCACACAGAAAACGTTCATCTTCAGTAATGAATAAACAATACTGAATAAACACTGGGGATTGCTACATTGAAATGATAAATCTTATAGAGAAAAAAATACATCAAATAAAAGAAAGGAAAATTCTCCTGTAAAACTTTATAATAACAGGCACTGGGCTGGATTTGCCCACAAGCTGATCCTGCTCCAGTTCAGCAGTTCTCACCTCAAATTCTCAACAGAATCACTGGGAGGGCCTGTTGATTCACAGATTTTCAGGGCTCTACTCCACAGCATTTGACTCAGGAGATCTTGAGTGGAACCTGAGTTCATATTTCTAACAAGTTCCAAGATGCGCTGATGCTGGTGGTCCAGGACCACGCTTTGCTGATGCTCTAGTCTGATACATGGCATTGAAGGGCACTCAGTAATCCTTTTGCATATGTCCAGATTTTGGATCTTTTGTCTTAACATAGGGAAGATGAAGAACTCAGACGAGCGTTCACACTGAGGTGTCTGGTCCACAGGGAAGTTCAAGGGAAGTTCTAGTTACATAGTTTCAAATATGGATCTGGAGGAGATACAGCATTTGCTAGATGCTCATTGTGCTAACAGAACCACATAAATGTTCAAGGGAAGAACCTATAGAAAGAAGGGTATTTGGGCTAGAACTCTGGCAGGAGTGGGAGAAAAAGTAAAGAAAAGGCAGAGAAAAAAGGAGTGTTTAGAGCAGGAGAACACAGGAAATAGTGTTCTGGAAGGCAAAGAAAAAGTCTGAAGTTTTCCTTGCCAACATTTCCAAACACCTCAGAGTGTTTGGTGTTGTGCCAGCTAAGCAGAGAAAAGTTTGGATCAGAAATGTCCTAAGGGAGTTCCCATCATGGCTCAGCAGTTAACATACCTGACTAGTATCCATGAGGATGTGGGTTTGATCCCTGGCCTTACTCAGTGGGTTAAGGTAAGGATCTAGAGTTGCCGTGAGCTGTGGTGTAGGTTGCAGATGCATCTTGGATCCTGTGTTGCTGTGGCTGTGGAGTAGACAAGTAGCTACAGCTCTAATTGGACCCCTAGACTGGGAACCTCCATATGCCACAGGTACGGTCCTAAAAAAAAGAAAATAAATCTAGGGATGATAGTTTATCAACAAAACTAGACTAGAGGACAAGAAAATAGCATTGTCAATCTCCATGTTTCATTTATACCAGCAGAGGGCTGCAACAGCAAAGGAATGCTAATAATGCCCTTTGTCCTAGGGTTTCTGTGCTACTGTGTGGAGAGTTATTCCCAAGTGATATTTAGCTGGAAAAAGACCGTAGATAACTTAGCTTTCTTGTTCCCGTATCATAGTTGAGTATTTTAGTTCAGGACATTTTGTTTACTTGGGTGGGAGATGTGATGGACAAATGTAGAAACTTTTGACTGCTTGGGAAGAGTTTGGGATTTGAATTACAGGGAGCCTTTTTACTACAAGCCTACTCTTAACACACAGACTTACCTCAGTGAACATCATTAAAGAGTACAGAAAACAGGAGTTCCCTAGTGGAGCAATGGGTTAAGGATCTTGTATTGTTACTGCTGTGGCACAGGTTTGATTCCTGGCCCAGGAACTTCTGCAGGCCGCAGTGTGGCCAAAAGAAAAAAAAATCAGGAAAAAAATCATGGTTTTTCCCTCGTAGTTGATTAAATATTCGTTTTTTTATTTTTTTAATTTTTATTTATTTATTTTGTCTTTCTGCCATTTCTTGGGCCCCTCCCACAGCATATGGAGGTTCCCAGGCTAGGGGTCTAATTGGAGCTATAGCCACCAGCCTACACCACAGCCACAGCAACTCGGGATCCAAGCTGAGTCTGCAACCTACACCACAGCTCGCAGCAATGCTGGATCCTTAACCCACTGAGCAAGGCTAGGGATTGAACCTGAAACCTCATGGTTCCTAGCCAGATTTGTTAACCACTGAGCCACGAAGGGAACTCCAAATATTAGTTTTTTTAAATGTGAAACCTTAATGTACCAGAAGTGAAGACATACGAAAAGGTACACTCAGGTCAGTTAGGTGTTCAGTTTATCCATTCCATTTCATTTCGTCCAACTACCCTCCTCAGATAATATTTTGTAGTTTCTGGTTATCTTTCTTGTGTTTCTTCAGAGGAACATTTCTCTTTCTGACTTAATTCACTTAGTGAGTTAAGAACCTTTAGCTGCATCCATGTTGCTGCAAATGGCATTGTTATTATTGTTTGTCTTTTTAGGCCTGCCCTTGCAGCATATGAAAGTTCCCAAGCTAGGGGTTGAATTGGAGCTGTAGCTGCCAGCCTAACCACTGCCAGAGCAATTCAGGGATCCAAGCCACATCTGCAACCTACACCACAGCTCACAGCACTGCTGGATCTTTAACCCACTGAGCAAGGCCAAGGATCAAACCCTCATCCTCATGGATACTAGTCCGGGTGGTTACCACTGAGCCATGACAGGAACTCCTGCAAATGGCATTATTTCATTCTTTTTTATGGCTGAGTAGTATTCCACATAATATGTACCACATTAAAAAAAAATTTTATGGGAGTTCCCATTGTGGCTCAGAGGAAATAAATGTGACTATTGTCCATGAGGATGCAGGTTTGATCCCTGGCCTTGCTCAGTGGGTTAAGGATCCAGTGTTGCTATGAGCTGTGGTGTAGGTTGCAGACTCGGCTCAGATCTGGTGTTGCTGTGGCTGTGGTGTAGGCCAGTGGCTATAGCTCCAATTCGACCCCTGGCCTGGGAACCTACATATGCTGCAGGTGCAGTCCTAAAAAAAATAAAAATAAAAATAAAAATAAAAAATAAAAATAAATTATGGACACATCTGCAACACATGGAAGCTCCCGGGTCAGGGACTGAATCAAAGCCGCAACTTTGACCTACACCACAGCTGTGGCAATGCCAGATCCTTTAACCCACTGCCCTATGGCAGGAACTTCTATTTTGGTATACTTTTAACCTGCATTTCTCCCTGAGGAAAATTGAACATATTTATATATGTTCAAGGGTTATTTTTATATTGTAGTTTTTTGCCTATTAATTTTTATCAGGATGTTAGTTCTCCCACCTTCATTTCAAGAGTTTTTCAAATATTAGGACTATCAGGAGTTCCCATTATGGCTCAGCAGTAACAAACCTGACTAGTATCCATGAGGACATGGGTTTGATCCCTGGCCTCGCTCAGTGGGTCAAGGAACTGGCATTGCTGTGAGCTATGGTGTAGGTCGCAGACGGATCTCGGATCTGGTGTTGCTGAGGCTGTGGTGTAGGCCGGCAGCAACAGCTCTGATTAGACCCCTAGCCTGGGAACTTCCATATGCTGTGGGTGTGGCCCTAAAAAGACAAAAAAAAAAAAAGATTATTTTACTTGAAGTTTAACAATGTTCAATGAAATATTAAGCATTTACTGCAGTTAAAGAGCAGCAAAAGCTTTGGGTGCAGCGAAATTGTGGTCTTCCACCAACAACTTAATAGAATTTCCCACCTGAGCAGAGCTTGGAAAGACCAGAGTGAGTGTATGTACCCAAAACACAGGAGACTAACACAATTATGATGGCCAAGTTGTAGCATTTAGACAGAACACATTTAACAGAAAACACTTGGAAGAGTCACACTCCACAGTATGTCAATCGAAATTTCTGAACCAAAGCCTTGTTTGAAATTCTAAACCAACATGGGGCAAAATCAAATGACTAATTTGGCTACTGGATTACAACAGCAGTTCTCAGAGTGTGACCCTAGGATCCCTAGAAGTCTTTAGAACTTTGCGGGAATCTGTGAGGTCAAAACTAACTAGGAAGAGGTCATCTGCCCTTTTCACTGTGTGAACATTTGTTTGCACTGTGGGTGAACTGCTAGCACTCTAGCACAAAGCAAGGCAGTAGCCCCAAGCTGAATTTGCAGTTGTTGTATTCTTCACCACTATGTGGGAAAATAGAAAGACAAGTTCATTTAAGAATTCCCTCGAAGGGAGTTCCCACCATGGTGCATTGCGTTAAGAATCCAACTGCAATTGTTGATCTCTGCAGAGGTGCAGATTCAATCCCTGGCCCTGGTAACTTCCATATGCCGTGGGTGTAGCCACAAAAAGAAAAAATAATCCCCTTGAAGAAATAACAATTAATATTATTATGAGACTGACGTGCTACATACTGCATTAATGAGACAAATACCAAATGATATCACATATCTGGAATCTAATACGTGGCACAAATGAACCAATCTACAGGAAAGAAACAAATTCATGGAGAATAGACTTGTGGTTGCCAAGGGGTAGTGGGATGGATGGGGAGTTTGGGGTTAGATGCAAACTATTACATTTGGAGTAGATAAGAAATGAGATCCTCCTGTGTAGCACAGGGAACTATATCTAGTCACTTGTGATGGAACATGATGGAGGATAAAGCGAGAAAAAGAATGTGTATATATATATATGTGTATGTATACTTGGGTCACTTTGCTGTACAGCGGAATTGGACAGAACATTGTAAATAAACTCTAATAAATTTTTTTTAAATAAAAGAAAAATTAATTTCATTAAGCCACAACAATTTAGGAGTTCCCATTGTGACTCAGCAGTAACAAACCTCACTAGTATCCATGAGAATGTAGGTTGGATCTCTGGCATCGTTCAGTGGGTTAAGGATCTGGTGATGCTGTGAACAGTAGTGTAGAACACAGATGAAGCTCAGATCTGGCATTGCTGTGGCATCTGGCATTGCTTAGGCCAGCAGCTGCAGCTCTGATTCGGCTCCTAGCCTGGAAACTTAAACTCTTCTAGGAGTTCCCTGGTGGTGCAGTGGGTTAAGAATTCAGCATTGTCACTGCTGTGGCTCGGGTCACTGATGTGCTATGGGTTCAATCCTTGGCCCTGGAACTTCTGCATGTCGCAGGCATGGCAAAATAAATAAATAAATAAATAAATAAACAAAACAAAACAAAACAAAAAACCCAAACTTTTCTAATGAGATCTAATAATACTGAAAATACGTGATTTGGAGAGATATTTTATAATGAGACACATCAAGATTTGGAAGAACTCTGAAACTCAGTGAACTGCTATTTTTCTAAATCCAATGAATAATGTTATAAAATCACATATGGGTAAAAAACCATTCAGAGTGTAAGAGAGACCAATGGATTCCACATTGTGATTGACCTTTAGAGCACTAACACCTGTCAAGTTATAGCATCAAAAAAGAAGATTTGCAATTATCTGGAAAAACTATTAAAATACTACCTTTTCCACCTATGTATTTCTGAGGCTGGATTTTCTTCATGAAATTCAACTGAAAAGCACATCACTTCAGATGGGATACAGCAGTTGAGGGAATGCAGTTGTCCTCCATTAAACCAGACATTGAAGATTGGGAAAATGTAAAACAATGGCACTTTTCTACATACACTTTTTTTTTGGATTAACTTATTTTGATTTATTTTATACACAGAACTTGTAACTTCAATTAGATAAGGACTACATATTCAATTATGAAGTTTTTTATACTTAATGAATTTAATTACATTTATCGGTGTACAACAATCATTACAATCAAATTTTACAGCATATCCATCCCAAACCCTCAGCATCCCCCCACCCCCAACCTGTCTCATCTGGAAACCATAAGTTTTGCAAAGTTTGTGAGTCAGTATCGCTGTGCAAAGAAGTTCATTGTGTCCTTTTTTTAGATCCCACATGTCGGTGATAGCATATGATGTTGGTGTCCCATTGCTTGACTGACTTCACTTAGCATAATTTCTAGGTCCATCCATGTTGTCACAAATGCCATTATTTCTTTCCTTTTAATGGCTGAGTAATATTCCATTGTGTATGCGTACCACATCTTCTTTAGCCACTCCTCTGTTGATGGACAATAAGGTTGTTTCCATGTCTTGGCTATTGCAAATAGGGCTGCAATGAACATTGGAGTACATGTGTCTTTTCTTTTTCTTATTACTCAATGAATTTATTACATTTATAGTCATACAATGATCATCACAATCCAGTTTTATAGGATTTTCATCCCACAACCCCAGCACATCCCCCCCACCCTCCACGCCCTGTCTCTTTTGGAAAACATAAGTTTTTCAAAGTCTATGAGTCAGTATCTGTTCTGCAAAGAAGTTCATTGTGTCCTTTTTTCAGATTCCACATGTCAGTGAAAGCATTTGTTGTTGGTGTCTCATTGTCTGACTGACTTCACTTAGCATGATAATTTCTATGTCCATCTATGTTGCTAAAAATGCCGTTATTTCGTTCCTTTTAATGTCTGAGTAATATTCCATTGTGTATATGTACCACTTCTTCTTGATCCACTCCTTTGTCGATGGATGTTTAGGTTGTTTCCATGTCTTGGCTATTGAAAATAGTGCTGCAGTGAACATCGGAGTACATGTGTCTTTGCGAGTCATGGTTTTCTCTGGATAAATGCCCAGGAGTGGGATTGCTGGATCAAATGGTAGTTCTAGTTTTAGTTTTCTGAGGAATCTCCATACTGTTTTCCACAGTGGTTGCACCAATTTACAATCCCACCAACAGGGTAGTAGGGTTCCTTTTTCTCCACACCCTCTCTAGCACTTATTGTTTGTAGACTTTTTGATGATGGCCATTCTGGCTGGTGTAAGGTGGTACCTCATAGTGGTTTTGATTTGCATTTCTCTAACAATGAGTGATGTTGAACATCTTTTCATGTGTTTTTTGGTCATCTGTATGTCGTCTTTGGAGAATTGTCTGTTTAGATCTTCTGCCCATTTTTTGATGGGGTTGTTTTTTTTGGTATTGAGCTGCAGGAGGTGTTTATAAATTTTGGAGATTAATCACTCGTCAATTCATTCACAAAGATTTTCTCCCATTCTGTAGGTTGTCTTTTTGTTTTGTTTAGGGTTTCCTTTGCTGCGCAGAAACTTTGAAGTTTAATTAGGTCCCATTTGTTTATTTTTGTTTTTATTGTCAATACTCTAAGAGGTGGATCTGAGATGTTGCTGTTGTTTATGTTGGAGAGTGTTTGGCCTGTTTTCCTCTAAGTTTTATAGTGTCTGGTCTTATATCTAAGTCTTTAATCCATTTTGAGTTTTTTTGTGTGTATGGCGTTAGGAAGTGTTCTAATTTCATTCTTTTCCATGTGGCTGTCCAGTTTTCCCAGCACCACTTATTGAACAGGCTGTCTTTTCTCCATTGTATATTCTTGCCTCCTTTGTCATAGATGAGTTGGCTGTAGGTGTGTGGGTTTAATTGTGGGCTTTCTATCCTGTTCCACTGATCTATATTTCTGTCTTTGTTCCAGTACCATATGGTTTTGATGGTTGTTGCTTTGTAGTATAGTCTGAAGTCTGGGAGCCTGATTCCTCCAGCTTCATTTATCTTTTTCAGTCTGTCTTTGGCTGTTCTGGGTTTTTTGTGCTTCCAAACAAACTTCAAAATATTTTGTTCGAGTTCTGTGAAAAATGTTCTTGGTAATTTGATAGGGATTGCATTGCATCTGTAGATTGCCTTGGGTAGTATAGTCATTTTGATAATATTGACTCTTCCAATCCAAGAGCATGGTATGTCTTTCCATCTGTTGGTGTCATCTTTGATTTCTTTCGTCAGTGTCTTATAGTTTTCGGAGTACAGGTCTTTTGTCTCTTTAGGTAGGTTTGTTCCTAAGTATTTTATTCTTTCTGATGCAATGCTAAATATGATTGCTTCCCTAATTTCCTTTTCTGCTTTTTCATTGTTAGTATATAGAAATGCCATCAATTTCTGTGTATTAATTTTACATCCTGCGACTTTGCCAAATTCACTGATGAGCTCTAACAGTTTTCTGGTAGAGTTTTTAGGATTCTCTAGGTATAGTATCATGTCATCTGCAAATAGTGATAGTTTTACTTCTTCCTTTCTAATCTTGATTCCTTTTATTTCTTTTTCTTCTCTGATTTTCCTGTATAGGACTTCCAAAACTATGTTGAAGAGTAGTGGTGAGAGGGGACATCCTTGTCTTGCTTCTGATCTCAGTGGGAATTCTTTCAGCATTTCACCATTGAGAATGATGTTTGCTGTGGGTTTGTTGTACATGGCCTTTATTATGTTGAGGTAAGTTCCCTCTATGCCCACTTTCCAGAGGATTTTTATCAGAAATGGGTGTTGGGCTTTGTCAAAGGCCTTTTCTGTGTCTATTGAGAGGATCATATGGTTTTTATTCTTCAGTTTGTTAATGTGGTGTATCGCACTGATTTATTTGCAGATATTGAAGAATCCTTGCATCCCTGGGATAAACCCCACTTGATCATGATGTACAATTCTTTTAATGTATTGTTGGATTCAGTTTGCTAGTATTTTGTTGAAGATTTTTGCATCTATATTCATCAGTGAAATTGGCCTGTAATTTTCTTTTTTTGTGATATCTTTGTCTGGTTTTGGTATGAGGTGTTGGTGGCCTCATAGAATGAGTTTGGGAGTGTCCCTTCTGCAATTTTTTGGAACAGTTTCGTAAGGATAGGTGTTAGCTCTTCTCTAAATGTTTGATAGAATTCACCTGTGTAGCCATCTAGTCCTGGACTTTTGTTTGTTGGAAGTTTTTTTTTTTATAATTTATTTTTTATTTTTTTCTCTTTTGTCTTTTGAGGGCCCCACCTGTGGCATATGGAGGTTCCCAGGCTAGGGGTCTAATTGGAGCTGCAGCTGTCAGCTTATGCCACAGCCACAGCAAAGCCAGATCTGAGCTGTGTCTGCGACCTACACCACAGCTTATGGCAACTCCAGATCCTTAACCCAGTGAGTGAAGCCAGGGATCAAATCTGCAACTTCATGGTTCCTAGTTGGATTCATATCCACTGCACCACAACAGGAACTCCTGTTTGTTGGAAGTTTTTTAATCACAGTTTCAATTTCAGTACTTGTTAATTGGTCCATTCATCTTTTCTATTTCATCTTGGTTTAGTCTTGGAAGATTGTACTTTTCTAAGAATTTGTCCATTTCGTCTAGGTTTTCCATTTTATTGGCGTATAGTTGCATGTAATAGTCTCTTATGACCCTTTGTATTTCTGTGATGTCCATTGTTACTTTTTCATTTCTAATTTTATTATCTACATTCATTTTTTTGTTTTGTAAAGTTGTTCTCTACAAAGTTATAACATGTAATGGATTTTCTATTGCTATTTATAAAATAATATTTTCAAAAATTTCAGCTTTTATTTATCATAGCAAATATAAATGACCCATATTAACAATTCTTTGGGGTTCTTAAGTACAAATGTAAAGGAGTATTGTGACCAAAAATTTTGAGAACTGCTACATCTGAATTTTAGAAAGAGAATTTATCCCAAGATAAAACAGAATTGTCACCAGGGAGTTCCCACTGTGACTCAACAGTAATGGACCCAACTAGTATCCATGAGGATGTGGGTTCGATCCCTGGCCTTGCTCAGTGGATTAAGGATCCAGCATTGCCATGAGCTGTGGTGCAGGTCACAGACATGCCTCAGATGTGGCATTGCTGTGGCTGTGGTGTAGGTCAGAAGCTACAGATCCGTTTGACCCCCAGCCTGGGAACCTCCATATGCCATGGGTACGGCACTAAAAAGACAAAAAAAAAAAAGATTAAGTGTGTATGTATGTGTATTATTCTCCCTCTCTAGAGTCATAGATTGAGAGATTGGAAGATTATTTCTTTTTTTTTTGTCTTTTTTTGCTCTTTCTTGGACCGCTCCTGCAGCATATGGAGGTTCCCAGGCTAGGGGTCGAATTGGAGCTGCAGCCTCCGGCCTATGCCAGAGCCACAGCAACGCTGGATCCGAGCCTCGTCTGCAACCTACACCACAGCTCACGGCAACGCTGGATCGTTAACCCACTGAGCAAGGGCAGGGACCGAACCCGCAACCTCATGGTTCCTAGTCAGATTCGTTAAATCCTGCGCCACGACTGGAACTCCGATTATTTCTCAAAGTATGATTATCTTCATATATTTTCTCATTGTCTGAGAAATATCTTTTAAATTATCATTGAATTTCATATACCTCTCACTTCATGCATTTTTTATTATATGTATGGATTACATTTTTCTAATTCTCTGAAGTGATCATGATTACAGAATATATCTGATACATACACTGAAAATTCCCTGACATCATCAAATTCCATTTCACCATGGGGAACAACTATTTGATAAGGACATTAATAAAGTGTTATGTGAAGGAGGAATTCCTATATTCTGGCATTTTGCCAGTTTAAAAAATCACGTTACTTTCAATGAAAAGAAAGCCCATATTAAACAAAACAAAACCAAACCTGGAGTTCCTATTGTGGCTCAGGGGATTAAGGACCCAGTGTTGTCTCTGTGAGGATTTGGGCTTGATCCCTGGCCTTGCTCAGTGGGTTAAGGATCCAGTGTTGCTGCAAACTGTGGTATAGGTCACAGCTGTGGCTCCAAATCAGCCCCTGGCCCAGGACCTTCCATATGCCACAGGTATGGCCATAAAAAGAAAAACAAAACAAACAAAAAACAAGAAAAAGAAACCCCACATAAGGAAATCGTAATGGGTAAAAGCATTTGGGCTGTTGTTAATTTCTACAAGTCTTCTAAATTGATATGGTAGTTTTAAAGAAACAAAACTGACAAGTGTTACATCAGTCTACCACAAACTCTTTACAAAGAATATAAAGAGGGAATACTTCCCAACCTGATTTAGGATGTCAACATCATCTTGATATCAAATACTGATAAAAATATGAAAATTACAAACTAATTCTTCCCAGTATAATGCAAAATCCTAATTTTTTTTTTTTAACCAATTTGTTCTTTTTAGGACTGCATCTGTGGCATATGGAAGTTCGCAGCCTAGGGGTTGAACTGGAGCTGCAGCTGCCATCCAACACCACAGCCACAGCAATGCCAGATCTGAGCTACAAATGTGACCTACACTCCAACTTGTGGCAATGCTGCATTCTTTTTTTTTTTTTTTGTCTTTTTGCTATTTCTTTGGGCCGCTCCCGCGGCATATGGAGGTTCCCAGGCTAGGGGTCGAGTCGGAGCTGTAGCTGCCAGCCTACACCAGAGCCACAGCAATGCGGCATCCGAGCCGCGTCTGCAACCTACACCACAGCTCACAGCAACGCCGGATCGTTAACCCACTGAGCAAGGGCAGGGGTCAAACCCGCAACCTCATGGTTCCTAGTCGGATCCGTTAACCACTGCGCCACGACGGGAACTCCGGCAATGCTGGATTCTTAACCCACTGAGTGAGGCCAGGGATTGAACCTGAATCCTCAAGACTACTAGTTGGGTTCTTGACCTGCTAAGCCACAATGAGAACTCCCTATCAAAATACTGACAAACCAAAGCCAGCACTCTAATAAAACTAATACATGAAGATCAAATTCAATTTATTTCAGGGGTATAAAGTTGGTTTAATCCTTCTAAAAATTAACATAACTGGTATTACTAACAGGAAAAAATTATCTCTAGAAAAAATCTTTTTATAAAATTCAACACCCATTCATAATAAAATCTGTTATACAAGTAAGCAGGAAAGAGAACTTTCTTTCTGTTAGAGTATCTAGCAAATATACTCAATGGTGAAGTATTTAAAGCTTTCACTCTGAGATGGGGAACAAGACAAAGATGCTTCCTGTCATCAATTCTACAGAGTTGTATACTGGAGTATAGGTGTCACAGAGCAAAATATTAGAAAGGACGAAATAATACTCATTTGCAGATGACATAATTGTAGAAAAATTCAAAATAAACTACAGAGGATTATTATATTAACAAATGGATTTGAATAAGCTTTTTGGATAAGGTCAATATGAAAAGTATTTACATACCATAAACAAAGAATGTAAAATTTTAAAGGGTGCCATTTACAATAGCATTCCCAAAAAAATGAGCTGAGAAAAAAAAAATCTACCAAAAGAAGGTACAAGATGATACAAATACTGCTAGGAGAGACTGAAGACCTACATAAAATGTAGGGATATTTCTGTGCATAGTTTGGAAGATACTGTAAAGATGACAATTATCCTCAAATTGATCTATAAGTTCAATGCAATCTCAATCAAAATACCACTTTTTTGGTGTGGCAATTGACCAGCTGATTCTAAAGTTTATTTGAGGTGTTCCTGTTGTGGCACAGTGGAAACGAATCCGACTAATATCCATGAGGACGTGGGTCTGATCCCTGGCCTCACTCATGGATCAAACCCTCAAGGATCTGGTGTTGCTATAGCTCTGATTTGACCCCTAGCCTGGGAACCTCCATATGCTGTACCTGTAGCCCTGAAAAAGTTTATTTGGAAATGTAAAGGGTCAAAAATAGCAAACGTGGAGTTTCTGCTGTGGTGCCATGCGATTGGTGGCAACTCTGGAGTGCTGGGACCCAGCTTCCATCCCTGGCTGCGGGCACTGGGTTAAGGATCTTGTGTTGCTGCAGCTGCAGTGTAGATAGCATATGCGGCTGGGATTGGACTACTGCCCTAGAAACTCCACACGCCTGGGGCCAGCTGAAGAGAAAAAAAGCTGGGGGTGGGGGCAGATAGCAAAAGCAATCTTAAGAAAAAATAGAGGCGGCAGAGGGTACTGGATAAAGGCTTTTTTTAAACTACAGAAATTGAGACTATAATATACTGGTACAGGATAGACAAACTGGCAAATGGAAAAGAATAGAAAGCCCAGAAACAGAGATACGTATAAATGGACAGTTGAACTATGACCAATGTGACACTGCAGTTCAGAAAGATGATACCCCTCCAATAATGATACCAGAGTAAGTGAATACCACATTAAAAAAAAAAGTTATACCCTACTTCATACCATGCAAAAAAAAAATCAATCCCAGAAGAACTACAGAAAAGCAAAACAATAAAGCTTCTAGAAATATAACATCATAAACTATCTTCATGACCTAGAGGGCAAAGATTTCTTCAAAACGGGTAAAAAAAAAAATCAGTAACTATAATGAAAAGTAGGCAAATGGAACATTAGAATCAATAATTTCTGTTCATCAAAAGGTAGTACGAAAGAGTGAAAAGACCAAACCACAGAATGGGAGAAGATATTTACATTTCTGACAAGAACTAGTATCCTGAATATGCAAAGAATATGTTAGTAAGAAAGAAGCAATTATTTCCCTATTTTTCTAAGGGGAGTGGGGGAGACAATACTCTTAAGATTCTTAAATAGGTACTTTACAAAAGAGGATATCCAAATGGCCAATAAACATGAAATATACTTAACTGAAAGTTATCAAGAAAAAACAATTAAAACGAAAATAAGATCCTACTGTAAAAATAAAAAACCTGCCAGGAGGTCTAAAACTAAAGACAGACAATAGCAAGTGTACAAAAAGATACAGAGCAACTAGAACTCTTATATACTGCTGGTTGTAATGTAAATTAAAAAAACTGATATATATTTCATATACCATAATTCACCCTTTTGAAGTAAAGGCTATGCCCGTGGCACATACAAGTTCCCAGGCCAGAGATCAAAACAGCGCCACAGCAACCTGAGCCACAGCAGTTGACACTGCCAAATCCTTAACCATTAAGCCATCAGAGAACTCCCCAAGTTTTTAGTGCATTCACGAGACTGTGCAACCACCATCACTATAAAATTTCAGAACACTTTCATCACAGTCAAAAGAATCCCTATACTGGAGTTCCCTTGTGATGTAGCCAGTTAAGGATCTTGCGTTGTCACTGCTGTGGCTTGAGTATAATCCCTGGTCCAGTAACCTCCAGAGGCCGTGGGTGCAGTCAAAAGGAGGAAAGGAAAGGAAGAAACACTATACCTATTAGCAGTCACTCCTCACTGCCCTCTTCTTTTACAACCACTAATTTATTTTCTGCCTCAAAGGATTTGCCTATTCTGGACATTTCATATAAATGGAATCATACATTTTGACTTTTCATGATTGGCTTCTTTCACTTAAGGTTTCCAAGGTTCATCCATGTAGTAGCATGTATCAATACTTCTTTCCTTTTATGGTTAAAAAAGTTTCATTGTTTGGATATGTCACATTGTGTTTATCCATTTTTGTCTGTTGATGGGTGCTGGGTTGTTTCCATCTTTTACCTATAATAATAAATTACGCTCTATGAACATTTGCACACACATTTCTGGGAGGACATACGTTCTTACCTCAGTTAGGTAAATATCCTGGGTGTGGAATTGCTAGGTCATAGTAACTAAATGTTTAGCCTTTTGAGGAACCACCAGTTTTCCAAAGTGGTTCCATCATTTTACATTCCCACCAGCAATGGGAATTTCTTCCCATCTTTACCAACACTTAACTTATTTTGGCTGTAGTTATCTCATTGTGGCTTTGACTTGCATTTCCCCAATTACTAATAATATCAAACTTCTTTTCATGTGGTTCCCACTTGTATATCTTCCTTGAGGAAATATCTACTCAAATACTGTCTTTTAATATGGGTTGTCTTCCTATTGAGTTTTAAGAGTTTTTACATATTCTGAATATTAGATTCTTATCAGATACATCATTTGAAAAATTTTATCCCAGGAATGGTACCTCTATAGCTGGAAAAACTGGCCAAACATTTAATATCTGCTAATGCTTAATATATATATAGCCTATAGATCCAGCAATCCACATCTACATATATAACCAACAAAAAAGTGAAGATGTTTCCCAAAAGATGCATTCAAGACTGTTCATAACAATTCATAGGATCAATTGGAAAACTGAAAACCACCCAAACATCTTAGGGTAGGTTGAATACTACTCACCCAAAGATGTCTATATCCTGATCCCTGGAACTGGTGAATGTTATCTTACTTGGCAAAGGGACTCTCTAGGTATGATTAGGATTGTAAGGGGGGAATTTATGATTCTGGGTTTTTTGGTCTACCAAATAAGGAGTTTGGAAGTCACTTGTCCATCCTAACAAGAAAAAAGCCGAATTAACTGAAAAATCAACTCTTAGGTCTGTCAGAGAACTGAGGGAAATCTGCAGTCTCCCAAACTGCAGAGACAGGTGAAAAGAGAATCACAACTTACTGAAGCAGAAATGTCTCAGGGAGACAGGACCCTGGTAGGAAAGCCTGAATTGTAACTGACAAATTGCTGGAGGCTCAGTGTGGACAAGTCACTGAGTAAAATCCCCTAGTCATAAGGGGATCCCCAAAGCTTTGTTTTACCTTAAGAAGCTCTTCCAGGGTAGCAAAGGGAAATTCAGAGGAGAATCCCCTGGTGCTTCTGGCAGGGGAACAGAGAAAGTAACCATTTGAAATAACCCAGAGTATTCTGTTCTTAACAAGGCCTGCCCTCAGAAGGAACTATTTTATCAGCACCTCAACTATTGGGGTTTATCAGAGCCTAAACAACCTGGTAGAAGGGAAATTTCCAACTCTAGCTCCCTTGAGCCATCCTGTCCCATGTATGGGGCAGAGAGCTGAGGAAGACTGAGAAGCACTTGTGAAGTTCACAGCCCATGCACACGGGTTCACTGAGACCTAATCACAGGACTACAGAATGCTATCCCCCCACCACAGCACTAAAGATCTGTTCATTGGAGTTTCTATTACCCAGGACATCATATTCAGCTATCAACACAAAGCTACTACTAGGCACAAATGAAAAGCAAACAGTTTGAAGAGACAGAGTGAGCATCAGAATGAGATTCGGACATGGCAGAAATGTTGGAATTATCAGACTACAAATTTAAAACAACCATTAATATAAAAAGCTAATGCCTTTAAGAGAAAAAGACAACACACCAAAACAGGTAGGTCATATAAGCAAAGAGATGTAAATTCTAAGAATTTTTTTAAAGGCACAGATATAAAAAATAAAACCTGAAACAGAAATGATGAATGCTTTCCATGGGCTCATGACTACACATGGTTGAGGAAATAACCTCTGAGTTGGAGGACATGTCAACAGAAACTCCCCAAACTACAAAAAGCAAAGAGAAAAAAGACTGCAGAAAAAAAGGAACAGAATATTCAAAAACTGTGGGACAACTACAAACAATGTTAACATATACAATACTAGAAGAGGGAAAATGACAGAAAAAATATTTGAAGCAATAATGGCTGAAAATGCTAAGTTAATATCAGACACCAAACCACAGATCTAAGAAGTTTGAAAAACACTAAGAAAGATAAACCCCACCAAAACCTACACCTAGGCATATCACATTCAAACTGCATAGTATCAGAGTTCCCGTCATGGCTCAGTGGAAACGCATCTGACTAGTATCCATGAGGATGCAGGTTCAATCCCTGGCCTCGCTCAGTGGGTTAAGGATCCAGCATTGCCACGAGCTGTGGTACAGGTCACAGACATGGCTCGGATCTTGCATTGCTGTGGCTGTGGTATAGGCCAGCGGCTACAGCTCTGACTTGATCCCTAGCCTGGGAACCTCCATATGCTGTAGGGTGCAGCCCTAAAAATACAAAAGACCAAAAATAAATTTAAAAATTGCATAAAATCAGAGTTCCCATTGTGGCACAGTGGTTAATGAATCCGACTAGGAACCATGAGGTTGCGGGATCGGTTCCTGCCCTTGCTCAGTGGGTTAAGGATCCGGCGTTGCTGTGAGCTGTGGTGTAGGTCGCAGACGCAGCTCGGATCCTGCATTGCTGTGGCTCTGGCGTAGGCCAGTGGCTACAGCTCCGATTGGACCCCTAGCCTGGGAACCTCCATATGCTGCGGGAGCAGCCGAAGAAATAGCAAAAAGATTAAAAAAAAAAATTGCATAAAATCAAAGATTAAAAAAAAAAAAACCTTAAAAGAACCAAAGGGGAAAAACATCTATGGAGAAGTATAGGTAAGAATATCCAATTTCTCCTCAGAAATCATGCAATCAAACAGAGTGAAGTGTTGAGGGAGCTTACACTGGATTACTCATATGGGCCCAGTTTAATCACATGGATCCCAGTACAAGGGAGGCAGTATGATGGAAGCAGGGAGCAGAAGATATGATGCTGTTAGCTGTGAAGATGGAGAGGGAGCCAGGAACCAAGGAATTCAGGCAGCTGGAAAAGAGGGAACCAGATGCTCCCTGGAGCCTACAAGAAAAATCAGCCTTGCTGAAACATTTAACTTATTAGTATGGCTGATTCTGGGCTTCTGACCTCCAGAATGGTATGATAATGAATTTTTTTATTAAGCTACAAATTCTGATAATTTATTACAGTAGCAATAGGTAACTAATATACACCCATCAACAGCATATTGGAAAAATTTTAATATATTTGCATAATAAAGTACTACAGTGCAATGAGAACAGATAACTATTGCTATATGCAACAAGATGAATAAACTACAGAATACTGAAAGAAGCCTGGCACAAAAGAATATAAACTCTATGATTCCACTTATATAAAGCTTAAAAAAATAAGTAAAACTTATCTATAGCTTTGGAAGAAAGAATAGTAGCTACTTGGTGAGTGGGACTACTGACAGGGGAAGCATTTGGGGGTGCCTGGAACATTGTCTTTCTTGATCCTGTGCTTCATACATGTGGTCACTTTGTGATGTTTTGAACCATACACCTATATAACTTGTATACTTTTCTATATTGCAGACATCAATAAAAAGTGCTGAAAAAAAATCAAGGAATTTAAAAAATTTCCTTGCCAAAACTGGGATAAAAATAGGCTTAAAGTTTAAATGCAGTAAACAAAAGACTTTCGATTAGTTAAAACTGAATCCCATATAAAGTGAATGATTACAATTATTTCAGGTAACAATGCAATTCTGAGGATTTTTTTAGTGTATCTCCAATGCTGCACAGAAAGAAACATGTGTTGGTCTAGACACCCAAACACAGCAGACATATCAAAGTAGTCCATCATGTACAATCTGCAAATTTCTTCATTAGTTCACTTACTTCATCAAGTACTAACAGTTTAGAAAAATCAACACTAGGACTGCAGAACCCTTTCTGGATTGAAGGTTTTATCAATGGTGTTTTTCATCTCATATTTTATCAAACAAAATGTTTTTGCAAATTAATTTTTCCATACCCACGAACATCCCAAGTTTTTCCCATATTGAAACAAATTATAATCCTCTCATATACTTTCAGTATTTACATTCAACCAGTAGGAGCCAAATACTACTATAAAACTAAAGCGATTAAGTAAAATTCTAACGAAAGAATTATGTTAGATAGTAGAGGTATTGTCCTTAAACATTTTGTTGAAAAAATCTTTGGAATATTTTTAAGTTATAACAAAGATCAGTTTAAAGGGTAGTAACCATTTCCCCAATTATCTGAAATTACTCACTAGGTCAAATGTGCATGTGTTCTTTAGCTGAACTTCAGTAAGAAAACCAAGCTCTTCTTGTGAAGGTTCCAAAACAAGCACTGAAAACTGAGTATTGAAAAGCTGGAACTACTAAAAGGCAATCTCACCCATAAGAGAGTAACCATGTCTCAGTGCATTTGCCAAACTTTTAAAATAGCTTCTGCCCATGAGATGATAAAAGGCTCTTATTTTTCGTACTAGGAATGCCAAACACAGATTCTGTAGTTTAAGACAACCTGAAGGGGAAGATGTACTGATCAACGTAAATTCCCAATTTAAGGAGACTTCCAGGGTAGTGAACCTCATGTACTCAATTGTCTCTTAGAAAGAAGAAAGACCAGAACACTTAATAATCCTATTAAGTCAAACACTTTAAAATACTAAAAAATTGTATTCATTATATGATAAATACAAATTTAAGAGAATGCAACAAGTTATTTGAACCTGAATGCAGAGAATAAATACTTTATTAACTGATTACAGTTGAAAGTCACAAACAAAATAGGGGTATATTAAGGCAGAGCCATATATATATATGTCTGTGTGTGTATGTGTGTGTGTATATATATATATGTATATATATATATATATAGACAAATCCAAAGACTGTTACCTCTTTACATCTTAACCTCTGCATTTTTCTTTTATACATTTCAGCAGTGTGCTTTCTTTTCTTCTCAGTTAAAGAAACAAATCTTAACCAGTATTTCTAAATCATATTGTGATGACAACTTACAGGATCATGGATTGAGACAGTGACTAGTGTAACAAATGCTATCTGATAGTTTTCTCGCATATTCCATGTTGGTGTGGAAACCTGACAACTGATCATTTTATCTTTTCCAGAAAAGCTAACAACATAATTCTTTAAAATGATTTTTAAATCTTAACTAAAATAAGCCTGGACTTTCAAGTCAGTCAAATGCCCAAAGCACATTATTTTCTGCCCTTCCCAAACCCTCCTATATGTTTTAAGTAGCCTTTAGAATATGCTCACATGGCTGTATTTCAGATCTATAAATCTGAGTTTTTCAAAATCCAAAATTACTTCCTTATGCAAAGTGGCGATGCAAATAGAAATTCTACATAGTGTAGAATAACTTTTTTCTGTATAGCTCCCTTTTATAAAAATGGGCAACCACACACACAAAAAAGACATAAATTTAGTCCATCTGAAAAAGCACTCCAGCTCCCTAATTCCACTTTTGAAGGAGAAGGCAGAGGCAAGTTTACATTATCCCCAAAAACTGAATAAATGGCTTTATTTGGTATCTTCAAGAAGCTTCTCCTTCTGTAGGAGATGTAGGTGTTGTAGAAGAAACTGTAACAGGTTTTCGTGCAATTCTGTCTAGTTCTGCGTGAACATCTGACAGGACAGGCTTCTGGCCTACAACAATAAAGGAAAAGAAACTAAGATTTGAACATAAATCAAAGTATCTTTTACATCAATGTCTCTTCATTTAAAAACTGCCAACAGGAGTTCCCGTCGTGGCGCAGTGGTTAACGAATCCGACTAGGAACCATGAGGTTGCGGGTTGGGTCCCTGCCCTTGCTCAGTGGGTTAACGATCTGGCGTTGCCGTGAGCTGTGGTTTAGGTTGCAGACTCGGCTCGGATCCAGCGTTGCTGTGGCTCTGGCGTAGGCCAGTGGCTACAGCTCTGATTCAACCCCTAGCCTGGGAACCTCCATATGCCTCGGGAGCGGCCCAAGAAATAGCAACAACAACAACAACAAAAAAAGACAAAAAAAAACTGCCAACAGTTTCATCAACTTTATCAAGTTATATAAAAAACAAATTTCCTCATTTTAAATTGTGGGCTCTGCTGCCAAATAGAAGTAAAACTAGCACTTACCATTTAATCTCATAAAGACAGGTTTTAAAAAGGAGTAAGACAATAAATAAGAACAGTAAAAAAAAAATAGCAACAAAATTTTGGAATCTGGAAAGAAGATAAGTGAGTGGTAAATAAATTAGCAATCCTGAGAAAAGTAATCTTTCATACTGAGAGTGAGAGAATCAAGAAGTAATTCAATTTATACTTGAATTTGTGAAAATGGTGGCAAAAGGTGCGATTTAAAAAAGGAGAATGGGGAGTTCCTTGGCAGTGCAGCAGGTTAAGGATCCAGCATTGTCACTGCTGCAGCCTAAGTTTGATCCTTGCCCCAGGAATTTCCACATGCCACAGACACAGACAAAAAGAAAAAGAAAAAAAAAGGGAAAAAGGAGACTGGGTTAAAGTCTGTTTAAAGAGCAGTTATACTAACAACAAAAGGAATTTCATCAAAATTCAAAACCTTTGTGCTTCATAGGACACTATCAAGAAAATGATGAGACAATGTGGCATATGGAAATTCCAAAGCCAGGAATTGAATCCAAGCCACAGTTGCGACTTATGCCTCAGCTATAGCAACGCTGGATCCTTTATAACCCACTGCACTGGGCCTGGAACCAAACCTGAGCTGCTGCAGTCAGATTCTTAACCTATTGCACCACAGCAGAAACTGTGATAAATAACCCAATTTAAAAGGGCAAAGGGGAGTTCCCACTGTGGCTCAGCAGGTTAAGAACCCAACACAGTTTGTATGTGGATGCAGGTTGGGACTATGGCCTCACTCAGTTGGTTAAGGATTCCAGGTTGCCACAAGCTGCAACAGATGTGGCTTGGATCCTGTGTTGCTGTGGCACAGACCTGCATTTGCAGCTATGATTTGATCCCTAGCCTGGGAACTTTCATATGTTGCAGGTGTGGTCGTTTTAAAAAAAAAGGGGGGTTGTGGGGGCAAAGGGTTTGAATAGACATTTCACCAAAGAAGATATTCAAATGGTTAATAAAACACATGAAAAGATTCTCAACATTGTTTAGTATCAGGGAAATGCAAATCAAAACCACAATGAAATACAACTTCACAGACACTAGGATGATTCTAATCAAAATGATGGTCAAGCGGTGATCATTTTGTAATGTATAAAAATATTGAATTTTTATGTTATACACTGGAAACTAATATTTTAAGTCAATTATACTTCGATTTTTAAAACACGCATATACAAATACTTAAATAATGAGACATTTTGCATTTGGTTGAGCAAAAAAAAAGGAAACCAAAAAAACACAGAGATGAACAATAACAAATGTTGGAAAAGAGGTGGAGAAGCTGAGGTCCTCAAACCTTGCTGGTGGGAGAATACAAAATGGTATAATACAGCATTTTGGAAACATTTTGGCAGTTCTTTAAAAATTTAAAACAGTTACCACATGAACCAGGGATTCCACTCCCAAGTACATACTCAAGAAAAACAAAAACATACATACATCAACTGATGAACACATAAATAAAATGTGGCATATCCATGCAGTGGAATTTTTTCAGCAATAAGAAGAAATGAAATATCGATACATATGCTACAATGTGGAAAAACCTCAAAAACATTATTTTAAAGAAGGCATATACTATATGAGTCCATTGCTATGAAATCTCCAGACAGGCAAATCCAAAGAGACAGAAAGCAGACTGTCTGTTACCTAGTAGGACAGTGGTGGAGGGAAGGATAATTGCTAATAGGTTGGAGGTTTCTTTTTACAAAGATGATAGTAGTCTGCATAACTGTAAATATACTAAAACTTTGAACTACACATTTTAAATGGGTAAACTTCATGGTATGTAACTTATATCTCAATAAAGCTTTTGTTGTTGTTGTTTGTTTGTTTGTTTGTTTTAAAGCTCCAAATAACTATACCTGACTTTTTGGCAGATGGGGGCAAACCACTGCTTCCGCCTCCGGCCCCGCCTCCAGGGCTACCACCACCAACAGCAGGGCCTCCTGGGGAACCAGTCTTCTTACTTAGCAAACTATTGAAGAAATTTGCCAGGACACCTTCACTTGTAGCTCCAGCTATAAAAAAATGAGATTAAAAAATGTGTACTCAAAGCATTCAACTTTTCTATAAATTATTATTATAGTAATCATACACAAAAAATGAATCACACACAGAAAATGTTCCAAATCCTAGTTTAATCTTTTGAGGCTGGGTAACTTCTCTAATCTACTCATATATAAAACAAAATGTGAGTAAGTGTTTAAGAGTTAAAGATAATTAGGAATTCCCTGGTGGCCTAGTGGGTTAAGGATCTGACTGGCGCTGTCACCGCTGTGGCTCTGGTTATTACTGTGGTGTGGGTTCAATAACAAGAACATCCGCATGCCACAGGCACAGCCACACAAACACACACAAAAGAGGTAAGATAATTATAAAAAAATTAAAATGTTGTTTTTAAAGGGCCAGTAGTATTTTCAAACAGATGTTAGATGCCAATATATCTCCCTTTTGAAAGGAGTTCTTCGAAAATATAACTGCGGAGAAATATTTGCTTTAAGTATTACAAAAAGTCATCCAGTCCTATAAGAAAACCAGCAGAAGTTCTAAGAAATGAATGGACGAAGTATAACAATAAACAATTCACAGAAGAAAAGTACAAAGAGAAAGGAAAGACTAAGGGTAAAAGCTTTTATTAGTTATTAAAGAAGGCTGACTGGGTTGTGAGCAAATTCCAACATTCAATGTTGATGACATGTAACATGAATGATCATTCAAGAAACATCATCAAAAAGCATAAAAAGGAAAAAAAAGCATTAGGTACAAACTCTCACCTACAAATCCCACTTATGGCAATTATCCCCAGAGAAGTAACTACCATGCATACAGTTTTTTCCTTTATGCTAACTGCAGATAACCTATGATAGGAAAAACATGACTTTCTTCAATGACCTACCACAGGGGAATGATTAAATATAACACAAAGCTTTCATAAAGGTGATATACAGGTGATATATTAATACTATACCGGGGAGTTCCCATTGTGGCTCAGCAGACTAAGAACCCGACGTTGTCTCTGTGAGGATGCAGACTGATCCCTGGACTCGCTCTGTGGGTTAAGGATCTGGCATTACTACAAGCTGCAGTGGAAATCACAAATGTGGCTCGGATCTGGTGTTGCCATGGCTGTGATGTAGGCCTCAGGTGCAGCTCCAATTTGATCCCTGGCCTGGGAACTTCCATGTGCACTGGTGCAGCCATAAAAAGAGACTATGCTATAAAATGGTGTATGAGATTCTATCTACAGACACAAAGATTAGAAGCTACTGCATAAAAATGAAAATAGCTATGGCAGCAACAAAAAAAAAGACCTAAATAGACATTTCTCCAAAGAAGACAGATGGATTGCCAACAGGCACAAGAAAAAATGCTCAACATCACTAATTATTAGAGAAATGCAAATCAAATTAAATGAGGTACCACCTCACACCAGTAAAAATGGCTATCATTAATAAGTCTAAAAATAGCAAATGCTGGAGAGGGTGTGGAGAAAAGGGAACCCTCCTATACTGTTGGTAGGAATGTAAGCTGGTACAACCACTATGGAAAACAGTATGGAGGTAGCTCAGAAAACTAAATATAGAACTACCATATGATCCAACAATTCCACTCCTGGGCATATATCCAGACAAAACTATAATTCAAAAAGATACATGCAGCACTCTATGTTCACAGCGGCACTGTTCACAACAGCCACAACATGGAAGCACCCTAAATGTCCACTGATAAGTGAACCCAGCTACAGGACAGAAATGGACTCGCAGACATAGAGAATAAGCTTGTGGTTGCCAAAGGGGAGCAGGGAAGGAGAGGGATAGAATGAATTTGGGGTTAGTAGATGCAAACTATTACATTTAGAATGGATAAACAATAAGGTCCTACTGTAGAACACAAGGAACTATATTCAACCTCCTGAGACAGACCATGATTGAAAAGAATATGAAAAAGAATGTATATATGTATAACTGAGTCACTGTGCTATACAGCAGAAACTGGCACAACATCGTAAATCAACTATATTTTAATAAAAATTTTTAAAAATACAAAAAAATAGGAGTTCCCTTCGTGGCGCAGTGGTTAACGAATCCGACTAGGAACCATGAGGTTGCGGGTTCAATCCCTGCCCTTGCTCAGTGGGTTAACGATCCGGCGTTGCCGTGAGCTGTGGTGTAGGTTGCAGACGCGGCTCGGATCCAGCGTTGCTGTGGCTCTGGCGTAGGCCGGTGGCTACAGCTCTGATTCAACCCCTAGCCTGGGAACCTCCATATGCCGAGGGAGCGGCCCAAGAAATAGCAACAACAACAACAACAACAACAACAAAAAAGACAAAAAAAGACCAAAAATAAATAAATAAATAAATAAAATAAGATATACATGCATCAGTTTAAAAAAAGATAATGGCTACAGCAAAAGATGGAATGACTCTAGGTAGATTTCTATTGCTAATGTATGGTGTTGTTTTAAGAAAGAATGTACCTTTCATGTTTGGATCAATTTTTTTTGACCCAGCAGGGATGGGTGACACGCTGGCAACATTGGATGACACAGATCTGTTTGGTGTCCGAGGGGAGCCTCCTGGGACTCTTGGTGAGGCGTCCTATGTAAAAATAGGAAAGCCATAATTATAAAACCTGTAACTTTCAACTTCATAATATAAAGAAACTATTTTTCAACTTTCCCCCATTTCTTCTCCTGGTCCCTTTACACTGCAAGCTATGTATTGATAAAAGCAATCATATCCTCATTATTAGAACACCAGAGGCCCATCACATTTTAAAATACTATTTTTTGGAGTTTCCATCATGGCTCAGTGGAAATGAATCTATTAGCCATGAGGATGCAGGTTTGATCCCTGGTCTTGCTCAGTGGGTTAAGGATCTGGTGTTGCTGTGAGCTGTGGTGTAGGTTGCAGATGTGGCTCGGATCCCACGTTGCTGTGGCTGTGGTGTAGACCAGTGGCTACAACTCCAATATGGTCCTTAGCCTGGGAACCTCCATGCTGTATAATCTCAGGCAAGCCATGATGTCCTACAAAGCTGTCATCCCCCCACCTAAAAAATGGGGATAATAACAGTAACTGCCTCATAGGGCTGTTGTGAGGATTTATAGGATAACTCGTACAAATGGTTCAGCTCTGCAACTAGTGTTGCAAAATAGATCTTTATGATTTAGATATTCTAAAGGGGAATGAAGTTTATAGCAAAGCACACCCATATGAAACAGATATAATTAAGAAAAAAAAAGAAAACTAAAATAATATGCACTGTATTTGAATAATTTTGTCAAAATCTGTAATACTGACCACAGGCCTTCCAGCTGCAGTTGGTGGTTGCTTTGCTAAAAGGGACTGAAAAACACAAAAAAATTTCTAGGTTAGACGTTCAGACATATATTGCTTTATTTTTAAAGAAAATATACACGAGAACAGTTTAACTGTACTAAGTCTGCTTTTTTGATATAACTTCATACCTGCAGCTTCATAAGAAACACCTGGTCATCTTCTGCCACAATCTCCTTCTCGTGCACAAACTGAAATGAACGATGCATAAATGAGCAACTCTAATATATTATGCTAAAGTCATTAATAACTCACTCTCTAGATTAGAATACATTTTAAAATTACCTATACCATATTCACATAGGTGAGCTACCCTACCCATAGCCCTACAGCAGAGTGGTCTAGTAACCACCTGCAACAATATATAAATGTCTATATCTGTGTCATCTAGTATGTTAGCCTGTGGCTACTGAACAACTGAAATGTGGCTAACATCACTGAGGGGCTGAATTTTTTATCTTATTTAGTTTTACTTAATTTATATTCAAAAGCCATAGTGACCAGAAACTACTGTATTAGAACCTGAGAGACACAGGCCTATAGTCTTGCTTATGAAGTCTGCTCAACAGTTAGGTGTTTCAATAGGGCCAATAATATAGCAGTTGAGTGAAAAGCAACTGGCCCCTCATTTCCCTGCAATAAAAATATAACGGCTCTTCTATCTGCTGAATAATATGGTGAAAGGTAGTTGAAAATGTCTCTTGCTTCTCCTATTTCTATACAATGCACACCACAGTCTATCTTCCACCCAGTAGGCAGAGTGACCCTTTGAAAAGGGTAAGTCAGGTCAACAGATAACAAATGCTGGAGAGGGTGTGGAGAAAAGGGAATTCTCCTACACTGTTGGTGGGAACATAAACTGGTACAACCACCTATGGAAAACAGTATGGAGGTACCTCAGAAAACTAAATATATAACTACCATATGACTTGTCAATCCCACTCTTGGTCATGTATCTGGACAAAACTTTCACTGAAAAAGATACATGCACCTCTATGTTCACTGCAGCACTATTCACAATAGCCAAGACATGGAAACAACCTAAACATCCACTGACAGATGAATGGATTAAGAAGATGTGGTATATATACACAATGAATACCTCTCAGCCATAAAAAGAACAAAATAATGTCATTTGCAACAACATGGATGGAAGGAGAGACTCTCATACTGAGTGAAGTAAGTCAGAAAGAGAAAAACAAATACCGTATGATATCACTTATATCTGGAATCTAATATATGGCACAAATGAGCCTTTCTACAGAAAAGAAACAAACTCACGGACTTGGGGAACAGACTTGCGGTTGCTGAGGGGTAGGTAGTGGGGTTAGTATGCAAACTATTGTATTTGGACTGGATAAGCAATGAGATCCTGCTGTACAGCACAGGGAACTATATCTAGTCACCTGTGATGGAATACGATGGAAGATAATGTGAGAAAAAGAATGCATGTATATACACATGTATGACTGGGTCACTTTGCTATACAGCAGAAATTGACAGAACAATGTAAATCAACTATAACAGAAAAAACAAAAGCCTAAAAAAAAAAAGAAAGAGAAGAAAAGGGTAAGCCAGATTACATCACTCCTGTGCTCAACTCCACCTCCTATCACTTACCATACCACTTAGAATGAAATCCAAAGTCCTGACTGTAGCCTCGTGACAAAGCCCCACAGACCTTAACTCTGTTTTTTTCTCCTACTGATCTGGCCCTTCTGGGGGCCATTCCAGCCTCTCTGGTCCCTTGCACATTCCTCAGGGCATGTGCACTTTCTGTTCCCTCTGCCTTCAACATTCTTCTCTCTCATCAGAGACAGTCCCTCACATTCCTTAAACTGCAGCCCTGCCCACCTTTTTCTCTCACTCTTCCGGCACTCCACTTTATTTCCATGGCACTTATTCTCACTTGAGAGATGATACATATATTGATTCCCTATCGCATCGCCCTCTTACTTAGCACCTAGTGCCTATAGAAGCGGCTCAATAAACAGTTATGGAATGAATAAAAGACAACTTAAAGCACGATTCTGTTGGTAAAAGAGAGAAAAGGGAATTTTTTTTTTTTTTTTTTTGCCATTTCTTGGGCCGCTCCTGAGGCATATGGAGGTTCTCAGGCTAGGGGTCGAATCGGAGCTGTAGCCACTGGCCTACGCCAGAGCCACAGCAACGCGGGATCTGAGCCGCGTCTGCAACCTACACCACAGCTCACGGCAACGCCAGATCGTTAACCCACTGAGCAAGGGCAGGGACCGAACCTGCAACCTCATGGTTCCTAGTCGGATTCGTTAACCACTGCGCCACGACGGGAACTCCGGAAAAAAAAATTTAATGTGTGCATTTCTTTTGATAGACATCCAAACCAAGTATCAAACCAACTGATTTTTCATTTGACATTTTTTATTTCTAAATGCTCAATGTAAACATTTGGATTTTTAATTAAAAGTCTTATAGGTTATATAAAAATTATTTTTTCCTGAAATATGTTCAAACTGAAAGTCAGTGAAAAGGACTATGCACAAACATTCATTTTTACACAACTTTTCAGAAATATCTTTACTATCTAACCATAAAACAGCACATACGGTTACTGAAATCAAGACATATGAAAGAGGAATATCTTCTGGAATCAGATTTAATAACCTTAAGAATGATACATAACAGTCAAGACTAAAATTAAATCTAGGAACCTGGGAGTGCCTCGACAGATGTGGCTGGTATGCATGTCACAACCTTAGAAAAGATACAAGACCTGTCTTGACAGACAGAATCTAATACAATTATTCTACCAAGGCGCTCTAGGCTTTTGGCTGAGCTCTATCTAGGTTGGAAAATTCACAGCTTGATAGAAAAAGACTCCCTTACCTTTCTACTTACAATCTTCAAATTATGGACTTCCTCTTCAGTTTAAAAGCCTAAATATTGAGACCATATATTACTAAAACTATTACCTTTCGGACAGGTGGTTTAGTTATGATGTCTTCAAAATTATCTTCTGCTTTTAATGTTTGAAAATTTTCATGTAATATTCCTATTTTCTTATCATTATCCCATCCTGCTGGGCTAGAAAGAAATGCATATGATAAATTCTCATGCATGTATATAGTCATTCTTTCATTCAACCCATGATAATATTAAGGGGAATATTTTTATGAAGTTAAATTTGACCAATTATGAAAAATTTAAATTTTATTATAATACTCAAGTTTACTCATATCTACTTAAAATTATTATCCATCTTCCTGATTTTGTTTTTTTCAGCCACATCCACAGCATTTGGAAGTTCCCAGGCCAGGGATAGAATCTGAGCTGCATCTGCAACCTAGGTCACAGATAGGCCAGATCTGTAACCAACTGTGACATGGAACTACTCAATCTCCCAGATTTAAAAACTGCCATTACAGTTTTTTTAGGGAGAAGGTGGTAATTATTTTTACCTCCCAATTTATTCAGTTAACTTTTCAAAGCATGTCTTGATACACACTGGGTCCTTTATGTATCATAACCAATTAAAGAGTAAGTAGATACATTGATACATGTACTCAATAGATATTTTAGCTACAGTAGCAAGCCTTTCAAAAAGGGCCCAGGCCTGCAATAAATCTAAAAGGCAATTATAATAAGTCAAGGCACGTTATAAATTAAACAATCTAGAAACAGATTCTCATCTGCTCATCAAGGAAATCTACTAGTCTCACCCCAAAACCAAAAATGATAATGCACCATCAAATTGTAGCAATACATGATAAAACAGTATGTTGAAGAATATACTTACATAAATACTGCATCTTTTTCCACGACAACAGCAGGAATCTTATAGGGAAATCCATACAGTTTCTGAACGATGTATTTATATACTAAATCTATATTTTTGTTTTCTTTCACTGAAGTGTAAATAAGTGCTGCACCATCTGAATAATATCGTTAAAGAAATTTTTGGATAAACTCTATGAACAGATACCATTAGATACTGTTCTCAGCTTAACATTTATGTGTATTAGTTTCAAAAATAACTTCTAAATGTATAATTACATGGTAATCAAAAATTCCAGGAGTTCCTGTCGTGGCTCAGTGATTAACGAATCCGACTAGGAACCATGAGGTTGTGGGTTTGATCCCTGGCCTTGCTCAGTGGGTTAAGGATCCAGCATTGCCATGAGCTGTGGTGTAGGTTGCAGACTTGGCTCAGATCCCGAGTTGCTGTTGCTGTGGCATAGGCCATCGGCTTCAGCTCCGATTAGACCCCTAGCCTGGGAACCTCCATATGCCATGGAAGCGGCCCTAGCAAAGGCAAAAAGACCAAAAAAAAAAAAAAAAGTGAAGGTAAACTTAGTAACTGATGCCACCACTACTACTTCTGTATTGAAAGCATATGAAGAGAAATTTGTTTTTGTTTTTAACCTTCCTAAACTTCATGAAAGAGGGATTTGTGTGTGTGTGTGTGTGTGTGTGTGTGTGTGTGTCTTTTTAGGCCCATACCTGTGGCATGTGGAGGTTCCCAGGCTAGGGGTTGTATCGGAGCTACAGCCGCTGGCCTAGCCACACAGGATCCGAGCCACATCTGCAACCTACACACGGCTCAAGGCAACGCTGGATCCTTAACCCACTGAGTGAGGCCAGGGATCGAACCCTCGTCCTCATGGAAGCTAGTCAGGTTGTTAACCGCTGAGCCACAACAGGAACTCGAAGGGATAATTATTTATCAACAACTGTTTCATTTGCTTTTTCAACAAAAATGGTTTGCAGTAGCATCTCTCATAGTTTTTACTAGTCTAAGGAATTAGGACTTTGAGGAGAAAGCTCAGGATATGCACTAGACAGAGAAGGTGAACCATTTAAGTACCATTAATTAGGAAGCTTTCAGCAACAATCCAAGACACATAGATTTCATGACCACAACTTGACAGAACACAATCAAAGGAAGATGGAGTAATTAAAGCAGATACTAACTTTGACCTTTTATCCAAATGACATGGCAGATCAAGAGATAAAAAGAGGCCTGTAGAAAAGGGGGCAAATGTGACTACTGACAGATGATCTGATCAGAGCAGCTATCAGAAATTCTGACCTCTCCTTAGGACCACACTGTAGCACAAGCCTTCGGGTCCCAAAAAAGATGGTGACTCAGGCCAAGAGGAAATGCTGAGAATGGCCTAAATTCTGAACTGGGATACTCCTATTTTCTAGGATGTGAACCAATGTCTATGAACCTTGAAGTGGTACTGCTAAATATTACTTGTCATAATACTTGATTTGGTAGAAACAATCAACATAATCTTAAGTAAAAGCTTAATTGTGTGAACTTTTCATTAATGATCTTTCTCAAAATGAGAACCAATTTAATTCAATTTGGAAGATTTACACACTGGAAAATTTTGCATTGCAATATTAAAATTTTTTTAAATTTAAAAATGAAGATGATTTTGAATCATTGCCCTCATTTACTGACACATAAACATACCTCACTATCTTGAAGTGATTTCTCATTTTGTATTCTTTTAAAATCAACTAGCTGTACTAAAGGTCTGTAATTATTTTAATGGACAGTCTCCTTCCTGGTTACATCTCTATATGTACATTTTCAAGTAGCATTAAATAAATTTTTCAAGAGACTTCTCAAATTTTCTAATCTGCAAACATAACAAAAAAGGCTATAACATCTACTTCAATTACTCCCACTTTTTGTTTTCTTTTGTAGACAAATGCCCTTTAATTCAACCCAACTCAACCATAATGTGACATGAGAAAAGAAAGGGACATGGAGAAGAAAGTATTGAAGGAAAAAGGGAAAAGGGAAACTCCCCGTGTCAAGCGATCTTATTCATTATTCAAGGAGGTCCTTAAATTAAATGTCCACTAATGGCAATGAAAAACCACAGATACTACAGACATGTGTACATTACTTATTATTCATATTTACTCCTTTTATCTATTATTTGCTCACTTTTCAGACCCAGAAATGTTGACTAGGGATGCAACTGCAAAGCATCTGATCCAAGAGGGTGAGTGAGAACAGCTCTCTTCAGTGCTCTGAAGCTGCTTGACATTTTCAACAGGAAATTCACTTAAAAGCATTCACACTTCCCTTCTTTTATCCTTCATTTAGTTGTAAATGTTATTCACTGGCTCATCTAATCCTTGCAACCTAGACTACACAGGATCCCTTATGATGAGTTTACCAATCTTATGATGACCAAAAACACCCAGAAAGCTTTTTTTTTTTTGGTCTTTTTGCCATTTCTAGGGCCGCTCCCACAGCATATGGAGGTTCCCAGGCCAGGGGTCCAATCAGAGCTGCAGCCGCCGCCGGCCTACGCCACAGCCACAGCAACTCAGGATCCGAGCCGTGTCTGCAACCTACAACACAGCTCACGGCAACGCCGGATCATTAACCCATTGAGCAAGGCCAGGGACTGAACCCGCAACCTCATGGTTCCTAGTCAGATTCGTTAACCACTGCGCCACGAAGGGAACTCCCCAGAAAGCTTTTTTAAAAATGTAATGTAGATTCTCCAGCCTCACCTTAGAATAACAGTCTAATTCAATAAGTCTTAGATGGACACAGCCAGATCTTGAAACCACTGTATTAGACTACATGTGGAGATGACCTACTCAACATATTACAAACAAACCCAAATATGATCTTACCCTACTGCCCACCCCCAAGAAATAAACACCAGTTTTTAATCAGAATGTTTACAATGCCAATTCCCTGGATTTTTTTTTTTTTTTTGGTCTTTTTGTCTTTTCTAGGGCCACACCCATGGCATATGAAGGTTCCCAGGCTAGGTAGGGGTTGAATCGGAGCTGTAGCCACCAGCCTATGCCACAGCCACAGTAACGTGAGATCCAAGCTGCGTCTGGGACCTATACACACCACAGTTCATGGCAATGCCAGATCCTTAACCCACTGAGTGAGGCCAGGGATCGAACACGCAACCTCTTGTTGCTAGTTGGATTTGTTTCTGCTGTGCCATGACGGGAACTCCTCAGTCAGAGTATCTTAAACAGCAAATCAAAGATACATATTTTAACACCTGCTTTTTATATCTCAAATACCTTAAATAGAAATGATTTGGGAACTAAAGTGAAATTTCCAACCAGAAGCAGGGGAAAAAAGTTCATTGATTTCTAAAATCCATCAATTTAATTCCCTTATTTAAACAAACAAACAGCTAAGGTACATTTCACCAATCAATGTATTAAAAGGATACACTGTAAACAAAACTTCCGGATATGTGACTGAATGAAATCAAAATGCTCATCTCTGTAGTCATGTTCTTTCTCCAACACACTAATGGCATCACACTGAGGAGTTAATTTAAAAAACAATAACATTAACTTTAAATAATATAATGATTTAAAGAGTTCAATTTTTGGTAGGGGAATATCACAAAACTACCACTCTGATACTGTGATTGATGAGTAAGATCTATAGTATCAATAACTCCTCTATGTCCAGAGATTTTTAAGTTGGAGTCTTAAGACTTATGAATAATTTCATTGAAAAGCACATCAACTTCTATGATATACTGAATGTGGTGAGAACGTCAAAAAGAAAGTTACAGCACATAAAGGAATGAAGAAAAAGTAATAGGACAAGCTTAGAATGGGCAAACTTGCTAACTCAATTACTTATGTCCTAAAACAAAGTTTTTAAAATCTAAAATCTAGTCTACTTCTATAAAACGCTCAATATATCCAGGGAGTCTGCACTTCTCACTAATTCCTCTTTGTTCCTCCTCAGAACTCCAAACTGACCTTCATTTCTTTTCTGGTGCTTTATTCACTCTCACGTCAATTTCCAAAAGCAAAAAAGGGGGAATTACAGACTATTTTTGAAATGTCCACCTGTACAATCAGTGAAACAACTGTGAATTCTGCTTGCTATAATAAAATGTTAGGAAAAAAAATAAAGGCATATTCAAATATGATATCCAAATAGCTTCACAAAATCTTTCTGAACAGAAGGTATAAAATCTAAAACTAAACATTGTCCATTACACCTAATATTAGTTTGAAGTCAACTTTGATATGCACTTTTATATGTAATTTTTCGTTATGCATTTACACTGTAGAACAGTCTCCTTGTATAATAAACATGATGTAGTATATGTCTATTTTATAGAACACAGAATAATTACGTCAAATTATTAAAGATACTCATGATTATCATACTATTGACTTATGACACTTTTGGTGAAGCATGTATAGTTTAGTAAAGACATTTTTAACTGAAATATGAGGATCTGACAAGAAACTCGGTCTCTCTGAAGCTCAATTTCCAGGATCTTTAAACTGAGTTGAACCATCATTCTTCATCTATCCTGAGACATAGTTTCCCATCCTCCCATACATTTAAAAAGCTCTTAAACTGAAGTAGAAGTGATGGTGTCTTAGATTCTGTGAAATACTGTAGATAATTTTTATGGCTTGAAATTTTTATGAATCTATGAGTTATTTGATACTGACTGAGGTTCCTTTAAGCTTAACATTTTCCCATTGGAAAATAAGAGCTTTTCATGAAGCAAGTTGTGGTGTAAAAACAGGCAAATATCTGTCAATAGCTCTTTGCCAAGAAAAACCAAACCAAACCAACCACACATAAAGAGTTCTGAAGGAGTTCCCATCCTGGCTCAGGGGTTACAAACCCGACTACTATCCATGAGAATGTGGGTTAGATCCCTGGCCCCAGTCAGCTCAGTGGGTTAAGGATGAGCTGCAGTGTGGGTTGCAGATGCAGCTCAGATCTGGTGTTGATCCTGTGTTATCGCTGCAGATCCAATTTGAGCCCTAGCCTAGGAACTTCCATATGCTGCAGGTGTGGCCCTAAAAGACAATAAATAAATAAATGAATAAACGAAGTCTATCTACCTAAAAAAAGAATTCTGAGAGTTTAAGCACAGTTTTAAAGGAAAAGTTAAATTAACGATTAACAACATAAGAATTACCATTAGAAAAGCAGGCATTAGACTTTGACCACTATCCTTTGTTATGGATGATTTTTGTACTGTTTAAAGTACAACTTAAGCTAGGTTTAACTTTTTTAATCATTTTTATTCCAAAGGTGAATAAAATCCATACCCTCCTTCAATTATATATGCAAATTTCATGTTACAAAAAACATGAATAATTTTAGATCTCAAAAGGGTTTTTAGGCCCTGTCATTTTCTTAACTATTCCATGGCTTACACAGTAAAGAAATCACCTAGGACCAGATAGGGAGAAGATGAACTATCAACTATTTTTAAAGAAAATCTGACTTTATTGGAAAGTATATACAGTGATAGAACTAAACAGAATTTTCTAACAGGAATCCTGTTAGAATCTCTTAATAAATAAAAGGTTCGGAGTTACCATTGTGGCGCGCAGCGGAAACAAATCCAACTAGTAACAATGAGATTGAGGGTTTGATCCCTGGCCTCCCTCAGTGGGTTAAGGATCTGGCGTTGCTGTGAGCTGTGGTGTAGGTCACAGACGCAGCTCGGAGCCTGTGCTGCTGTGGTCTAATCTGGCAGCTACAGCTCCGACTGGACACCAGGCCTGGGAACCTCCATATGCTGCAAGTATGGCCCTAAAAAGAAAAAAAATAAAATAAAATAAAAGGCTCTTGATGGCTGCATTATCAACTTTACAAGTAAGTACTGAAAGGTCTTTAAAATTAAGTTTAAGAACATAAGCTCCTCATCTCACGATATTAAAATATAAAAACAATGTGGAAAAATATTTTATTTTATAAAGTTGATGATTATTATCTTACCTGTAATTATTTCTACTAAGGTGACTGTACAATGAAGTCTAATTGGAATTAGGAAAATGAAATTCGATCACAGAATATTTGGAATAACATTTTCTTCCAAAGAAACTATGATTAACATACTAAGTGAGGGAGTTTCCACTGTGGCTCTGTAGAAACGAATCTGAGTAGTATTCATGAGGATGTGGGTTCGATTCCTGGCCTCGCTCAGTAGGTTAAGAATCTGGTGTTGCCGTAAGCTGTGGTGTAGGTCGCAGACAAGGCTTGGACCTGACTTTGCTGTGGCTGTGGTATAGGCTGGCAGCTACAGCTCCGATCTGACCCCTAGCCTGGGAACTTCCATATGCCGCAGGTGCAGCCATAAAAAGCAAAAAACAAAACAAAAGAAAACATACTAAGTGAAATAAGTCAGAAAGAAAAAGACAAATACCATATATCACATCACTTACATGTGGAATATGACACAATGACCTATCTGCAAAACAAAAAGAGACTCACAGACATAAAGAACAGACTTTGGTTGCCAAAGGTGGGGGGAGAGGGAAGGGAGCGGGAAGGAGTAGGAGTCTGGGGTTAGTAGATGCAAACTATTACATTTAGAATGGATCAACAAGGTCTGACTGTATAGCACAGGGAACTATATCCAATCTCCTAGGATAGACCATGATGAAAAAGAATATTTTTTTAAAAGAATGGATATAAAAATTTTTAAATAAAAATTAAAAAATTTAAATTTACTTAAAAGAAACACTTATTAAGATTACAAAACAAATGTGAATATAACTCAATATTTTAAACTATTATTTCTTTTTTTTTCCTTTCTAGGGCTGTACCTGCAGCATATGGAAGTTCCCCGGCTATGGGTCGAATTGAAGCTGCAGCTGTCGGCTATAGCCACAGCCACAACAATACCAGATCTGAGTTGCATCTGCGACCTACACCTCAGCTCATAGCAACACCAGATCCTTAACCCACTGAGCGAGGCCAGGGATCAAACCCGCATCCTCACGAATTCTACTCAGGCTCGTTACTGCTGAGCCACAACAGGAACTTCCTAAACTATTATTTCTACTCATTAAGAAAAGTTACCTAGAAAAATTGTGTCAACTTCAAAAGGAGCCTAGAAAATTAAACAGTTGTCCATCCTTGGTTACTATCAGGAGCAGAATCTGTAGGAAGCAAACTAACCTTTGTGCAAACTACTAGTACTGGAATGCCCAAGTTCTGTGTAAGTGTGTCTGCACCCAGAGGTAAAACCACACTGTCGTCTTTGTCTTCCTGTGACACAGTATTTCTTCTCTGAGGAGAAGCTGGGAAATCTTCTCCTGGCTCTACATATTCTTGGAAGTCTCTAATCACTGAAAATCAAAGTAAATAATTTAATACATAGTTCAGAAATAGTTTATTTCAGCAGATAGTTTTTCTGCCATAATCTAAAAATATATTTTACTCGAGTTCAGACTTAGTCTTATGTAAGAAACAAAAGGGTTTGAGGAAATCTATTTCAAGGTCAATTCAGAAACACTGGACCCACATTAATTACCAGGAGACAGAATAAAACACTGAACAGCTCCAAAGAGTGGTATTCAATGCAGGCCTGGTTCATTGGTGAAAATTACTTTGGGCAGGTCACAATTGAGCTTTGTCCCTTTACTCTAATTCACAAAGGGCACTGAAAGGATAAAAGAAAAATAAATGCATGTCTATTGGTGGTGGGGGTGGGATGGGGATGGGCAATTCCACAATTTAAAAGATAGTTCTAGATTATATTCTAATATTAATTTCCTTTCTCTAAACCTCAGGTTTTCTCCTTTCTACCTATGTGCAATCTTTAGTCATATTTATTCTATAACCCCAGTAAGAATAATGAGATATTACCAATACTGATAAATTTTTAGAACTCATTTGCAAAATTGTCAAAAACTTTAAAAAAGTTAATGTGAATATACCAAGAGACTTAACAATGTAAACTTTGACTCAGTAATCACTCTTCAAGGAATTCTCAAGGAACCAACCAGAGATACACACACAGGGACTTCCATGTGACTCATTTTCACATTTCAAGGCAAAACAACAAATTTGCAAACAAATTATCCACAGCACAGTATTAAAACAGTATGAGGGAATATTATACAGTGCCACACAGGAGGAAAACTGTCCTAAATTTACATGGAGTCAAAGAAGAGGGAATCTTGAAGAGTTGAACACAGTTCCTCCAGGAACATGGGGCATGCGTATACCTTTAGCAGCCCTGGTAGCTGTTACCCTTCCAATCAGAGGATGAAATCTAACAGTGGTTCTCAAGTGTTAGCATGCACCAGAAGTTTGATTCAGCATTCTGGGGAGGGCCTCAGAATGTATTCCTGACAATCTCCCAAATGAACGGATATTAATGCTGCTGGTCTTGGGACCACACACTGAGAACCACTGCTATAGCATAAACTTAGGGGAAAAATGCCCCAAAGGCAATGACCAACAAGGAAAGAAAGGTATGGATTAAAAGGAGTTAGACATCTTTTTCAATGATTTAGGACATACATGCTCTTAAGTTTTTACTGTTTCCTTGCATATAAATTCTAGTAAGCTGTCAAATTTCCCCTAAAAGTTATCAGCTAACAATTGAAAACAGCAGCATACCATATATTTTCTTAAGCAAAATGAAACTGATACAAGAGCTCTCAGTGAAATGAGGAATGGTGACAAGTGGCTTACAACTTGTTAGCAATCACCCATATCATTTTTATAATTTCCATGAAAATCTCCAATTTACATGGGAATGTACCAAATATATCATGTACATAGTAAACCATAAAACTAGCTTAACATCTTTATGTTGTTAACATCTTTATGGATATACTTCATTTTTACAAGGTTAACAGGGGTATTCTCCTTATCGAGAAAAAAAAACTACTGGAAAAGAGCAGCTGAAAAAAGATTCAAGTTTTTTCATCTTGAAAAACTGCTTTCCAAAATGAATACATAGAGCATCTTGGCAAAAGAGAAAGGGAGCCTTACTATGGAGGCTGCCATATGTCTGTTTCCAACATAAAACTATATTAAAACCTTGTACATCATTCAAACTAATTTTCAAAAACAGTACTTGCATTTATGTTTCATTCATTAAACCTTATTTAAAGTCAATGTTCGTAACAATTATGAGAGGACCTTTTGTCTTTGACATCTATATTTTCTAGATTACTCACACTTTTGTTCCATTTCTTTCATTTCTTCAGGAGGAATTTTCAATTTGTCAATATGTTCTCTAACAACACTTGCCCATTTCTGTAAAGAATCCAAAGCAGTCCAAGGCTTTGACATATCAACAACCAGCATAACTAGAGTGTCCTTCAGAGAAATGGCATCCAGTGAAAATTTAAGGAGGCCTTTGTGATATGGGTCTCCATCTAAGATCCATACATTACATCTTGTTTGATCTACAACAGACAAAAGAAAGTTACTAAGACAACAGGATAAAGTTACTTCATCCAACTAGCAATACTACTTAGCATATTTTAGGGCTCTCCAAAGGAGAAACTTCCTTTGGCAATGTTCAAATACTTGGGTGATGTCTACCAATTCAGTATGGTCCTAACAAGTATTTAAAAACATGATTAGACTGCCAACACAGAATATCAGCATCCTCTGCTTCTTATTTCTCAATCCCAAACCTTAAACTGAATAAAGTTTCTACTCTTAACACTAGCAAATAGAGCCACTCATATTCAAATTATATACAAAAATGAGAGGACAAGTGATGTACAGAAGAAAAAAATGGCTGATCAGATGAGAAAAGCTGGAGAGCAGATGATGTTTTTAAGTCAAAAAATGAGAAGAAGGTAAAAAGAGAGGCAAAACAATCATAGAGGATACTATTACCCTGAGGGAAAATGAACTGAAAAACTAAGATGCTTCAAGGTTACCAAGAAAGTAAAAGTCTGCACATGAGACTATCTTTTACAGTGTTTAAAAATACCACTATATGAATCCCAATTCCCAACCAATAAAAGTATGCCATAATATAATACTTTATTGACTGGCATGATATAGTAGGACTCCTAATAAAAAATGACACACTAAGAAAAGTCAGACTAATATGGATATCAGTGCAACTTGGAAAGGCTTTAGGAAACTTTCATTACAAATAAATGACACTCACCATCCCTGTCTTCATCATGAACATTTAAGTACAAATATTCCAATCCTCTGCCTTTCTTGTACTCCTCTATTCCCTGAATTTTTCTTATCAAGCTTGTTTTTCCAGCTCCATCTTCACCTGTAAAAAAGGACAAATATTTAAAATTACAATACGGATTATTTTTGTTTGTTTGTTTGTTTGTTTTTTGTCTTTTTGCTATTTCTTTGGGTCGCTCCCTCGGCATATGGAGGTTCCCAGGCTAGGGGTTGAGTCGGAGCTGTAGCTGCCAGCCTACGCCAGAGCCACAGCAACGCGGCCGCGTCTGCAACCTACACCACAGCTCACGGCAACGCCGGATCGTTAACCCACTGAGCAAGGGCAGGGACCGAACCCGCAACCTCATGGTTCCTAGTCAGATTCGTTAACCACTGCGCCATGATGGGAACTCCCCTCAATACGGATTATTTAAGGATGCTTTCAAGAGTGTGCCAAGTGATGGAGTTCCCATCATGGCTCAGTGATTAATGAACCTGACTAGCATCCATGAGGACACAGGTTCAATCCCTGGCCTTGCTCAGTGGGTTAAGGATCCGGCATTACCATGAGCTGTGGTGTAGGTTGTAGACACGGCTCGGATCCTGTGTTGCTGTTGCTGTCGCTGTGGTGTAGCCCAGCAGCTAGAGTTCCAATAGGACCCCTAGCTTGGGAACCTCCATATGCCACAAGGGCAACCCTAAAAAGCACCTCCCCCCAAAAAAAAGTGTGCCAAGTGAAAAACTCAACTGGAACTAGCTTCAGCCAAAAGGGTAATTTGATACAAGATAACTAGGTAACCACACAGGTGGAGATACAGACTTTACCTCCAGGATTCGTTCTCCTGCTCCTCTTATTCAATCTCATTTTATCCTATTACAAATGGCTTCCTCCAGGAGTATTACTCAGGAAGCTCAACTCTTATGCCATCCCCACTTCATCTACAAAGAACAAAAGACTCTCTCTGTTGGCTTTCATTCCACAGACTTCTCAGATAAAGACTATTGGTCCACTTTGGGTTGTGTGCACACCTATGGGCCACTCATAGAGGATGGATAATACATAAAAACTGACCAGAGCAGGGAACTGTGACGGTAGCCTCACCAAAACCATGAAACCAGAAGAAATATGTAGCAAAGGAGAGAGTTGAGGGTTGGGGTTGTAAGTTGGGCAAGAACACAGGTGGAGAGAAGGTAGAATAGACAAAAACAAAATGTAGACTTAAAAAATAAGAATAGCAAGAAAAGCAGTTTAAACTTGGCACAAATCCTGGAGTTCTCTGGTGTCACAGTAGGTTAAGGATCCAGTGTTGTCATGGACTACAGAGGCTCTGGTCACTGCTGTGGGGTGGGTTTGACCTGGCCAAGGAACTTCCACATGCCATGGGTACGGCAAAAACAAAAACAAACAAAAAACCAAACACACAACAAGAACAACTGGCACAAATTTTAAAAGTTTAAGACAAGGCTAGCTATTCAGTATTTCCTTCCTTCCTTCCTTCCCTGCACCCGCAGCATGTGGAGGTTCCCAGGCTAGGGGTTCAATCGGAGCTATAGCCGCCAGACTAACTCACAGTCACAGCAACGCCAGATCCAAGTCGTATCTGTGGCCTATGCCACAGCTCACAGCAACACTGTATCCTTAACCCACTGAGCGAGGCCAGAGATAGAACCTGCGTCCTCATGGACACTAGTCAGATTCGTTTCCACTAAGCCTTGATGAATACTCTGCTATTCAATGTTTTGGTGAGATTTTTTTTTTTTTAATTTGTGAATTTATTTAAATACTACAGTACTGTTTTTTGTTTTTTTGTCTTAGTCCTTTTTTAGGGCTGTACCTGCGGCATATGGAGGTTCCCAGGCTAGGGGTCGAATCAGAGCTGTAGCTGCCAGCCTACGCCAGAGCCACAGCAACACGATTCGAGCCGCATCTCTGACCTACACCACAGCTCACGGCAACACTGGATCCTCAACCCACTGAGCAAGGCCAGGGATCGAACCCACAACCTCATGGTTCCTAGTTGGATTCATTTCCACTGCACCACAACGGGAATTCCAATACTATGTTACTGTTTAATGAACTTATTTTGTTATTGACAGTATCACTTATTAGTACTCAATAACGGTGGGTTTCATGGATCTAATGACTTATTTTTGGAGATTCGTGAGTACTCTGACAATTTAGAAGTTATTTTCACTTTCTAAGAATTATAAAAAGTTATATATGTCCTGGATCTTCTGAATAACCATCTTTATATCTAAATGCTGGCAGAAAATTGCAGTACCCACTTCTGCATTGGTGCTTATTATCCTTATTGGTGCCAAGCAGAGGTCAAGTGATGCAGACAGTAACAGAGAAGAGAAGAGGCACATAGCAGGCCAAACTCAAAAAGTCAGCGGCCCCAGAGTGGTAATATTTTCTTTTCTTTTCTTTTTTTTTTTTTGTCTTTTCTAGGGCTGCACCTGCGGCACATGGAGGTTCCTAGGCGAGGGGTCTAATTGGAACTGTAGCCACCGGCCTACGCCAGAGCCACAGCAACTCGGGAATCAAGCCACATCTGCGACCTATGCCACAGCTCATGGCAATGCCGGATCCTTAACCCACTGAGCGAGGCCAGGGATCAAACTCTCAACCCCATGGTTCCTAGTCACATTCGTTAACCACTGAGCCACAACGGGAACTCCAGTACTATTTTCAATTGTACTGGTCAGACTGGTTCTGCACCATTTTCCAGCACTTCATAACAATAAGTGTAGCCTTAACTAGGCAATAAAGAATCTGTCATTAAATGAGTACTTATCTTTCAGTATTGTTTTTACAGTAAACCATTCAAACTGTCCATCGAAATCACAAATTGGGTTGAAAACAGTAATATCTAAGATAATGACAGTCTCGCGATGATCATGCTTAAAATGGAAACCATAACGTTAACTAGTGAAAAATAAAATATATTAACACTTCAGTCTACTATTAAACTCAACATAGGTATTTAATTTTAGCAAAACACCCATTTGTTATACTGATTACTAATTTGCACTTTATCTGTTCTATAGTTCTTACCGGATTTAATTCATAACCCTCAAGTTAACTATGGACTTTGGGTGATAATGATGAGTCAACGTTGCTGCACTGGAATTCTGTCGTGGCACAGTGGAAACGAATCTGACTAGGAACCATAAGTTGTGGATTCGATCCCTGGCCTCACTCAGTGGGTTAAGGCTCTGGCATTGCTGTGAGCTGTGGTGCAGGTCACAGACATGGCTCAGATCCCATGTGCTATGGCTGTGGTGAAGGCCAGCAGCTGTAGCTCCAAATGGACCCCAAGCTGGAAACTCTCTGTACTTCCCACTTAGTTTTGCTGCAAACCTAAAATTGCTCTAAGAACTTTCAAAGTATATGTAGATCCATTAAAATAGACAGTAATTAGTCAGATAAAATTTCACTGAATGTGACCCAAGATTTATCTTATAATCCCCAAATTACATATTAGAAAGTGAAAATACATCTTTAAAAGGGTCAAGAGATTAAGGTATGTTTCAACTTCTTAATATTTGAAAGATTTTTTTTTTTTTTGATCTTTTTGCCATTTCTAGGGCCGCTCCCACGGCATATGGAGGTTCCCAGGTTAGGGGTCCAATCGGAACTATAGTCACTGGCCTACACCAGAGCCATAGCAAGACAGAATCCAAGCCGCGTCTGCAACCTACACGACAGCTCACAGCAATGCCAGATCCTTAACCCACTGAGCAAGGCCGGGGATCAAACCCGCAACCTCGTGCTTCCTAGTCGGATTCATTAACCACTGAACCATGACAGGAACTCCTGAAAGATATTTTATATATAAAGGTTTCTGAATAAAACATAAACGCATACACAAACACACACGTAGATGAGCTTAAGCATAAGCAAAAAGAATAAAAACCATAATAACAGAAATAATCCTTGATAATTGTAGTTATCTCTGATGGTGCGATGAGTGATTTCTTAAGTAATAAGTTTGCTTCTTTTAGTTTATCTAACTCTAATTTTAAAGGTTTCAAGTCAATATGCCCAGAACCGATTTTGAGCCCCAATTCATATCAAAAATACTGTCAATAATAACTTCATATGTTCACTATTTTACGTTCTTGCAGCCATCACTACAGCATGGCTGTTTCCTTTTTCTAAGGTCTGAATACAAGTGGAAGGTTCCTCCCCCAGTTACCATGAGACAAGAGTTTATTCCTCTGAGTGAATGTTGTCCATCACTCATCTCATTGGACTAATGGTTCTAAAATATACCAGACTCACCTGGAGGCTTGTTAAAACACATTACTGGGCATCATCCCCCGGCTTTCTGATTCAGTAAGTGTGGGATAGGGCCCACACATATGCATTTCTTACAGTTTCTTCCCAGTGTTGCTGATGCTGCTGGTTCAAGGACTACACTTTGAGAACCACTGCATGGATATTCAATACCCTAAGTCAAGCACTAGAAATAGAAAGATCCTCCAGCACTGCTGTAGCTGTGGGGCAGGGTGCAGCTGCAACTTCGTTTCCATTCCTGGCTCAGAAAATTCAATATGTCATGGGTGCAGCCACACACACACACACACACACACACACACACACACACACACACACACACACGAATACAAAGGTCCACAGGTCAAAGCTGCTGTCTTAGGAGCTCATAATTGGAGAGGGTGGAGTTGGAGCCAAGATGGCAGAATAGAAGGATTTGAGCTCACCTCCTCACAAAAACATCAAAATCACAACTGAACAGCCATTGACAAAAAATACTGGAACCTACTACCCAAAAAAACAAACAAAAAAAGATATTCTACATCCATAGACAAAAAAGAATCCACAATGAGATGCCAGGAGGGCACTTTCTCATATCATCAAATCCCACACTTGCTGGACAGGCAAACCATCAACTGTAAAAGAAGTGAGAGTTCTGAGCCCTGTGTCAGGCTCCCCAGCCTGAAGTTAAGCACTAGGAAAAGGATCAAGGGAGGGCATTGATCATAGGAATTCCCCAAGACTGGGGGAAACAAACTCCACTCTTGGAGAGTTTTGTGCATACCAGGACTGAGGGGAAAAGCAATGATGTCACACAAGCCTGCACCAGACCTACCTGCTAGTCTTGGAGGGTGTTCTGGGGAGGCGAGGGGCAACTATGGCTCACTGTGGGGACAAGGACACTGGTGGTGAGGTACCAGGGAGTACACATTGGAATGAGCTCTCTCTTGGAGGCTGCCATTTGGGCACCAAGACCTGGCCCTACTCAACAGCCTATAGATTGCAGTGCTGAGATGCCTTAGGCCAAACAACCAACAAGGTGAGATACAGCACCACACATCAGCAGACAGACTGTCTGCCTCAAGTATTCTTGAGCCCACAGCTGCCTCTAAACACACCCCCTGACACAGCCCTGGTCACTACAGGGACAAGACTCAGCTCTACCCACCAGTGGGCAGGTACCAGTCCTTCCCACCAGGAAGCCTGCATAAGCCCATAGACTAGCCTCGCCTATTAGGGGGCAGACACCAGAAGCAAGATGGAACTACAATTATGGAGCCAGTGAAATGGAGACCACAAACACAAAAATTTAGACAAAATGACATGGCAAAGAAATACATTCCAGATGAAGAAACAAGAGAAATCCCCAGAACCCCCAAGAGAAATCCCCTAGTGTAGTGTAGTGTAGTTGAGACAGACTATCTACCTGAAAAAGAATTCGAGTAATTACAATAAAGATGATCCAGTATCTTGGGAAAAAAAATGGAGGCACAGACCAAGAATACGTAAGAAATGTTTAACAGAGAGCTAGAAAATATAAAAGCAGAGGTGAGCAATACAATAAATGAAATGAAAACTACAGTAGAAGGAATCAACAGCAGAATACATGAAGCAGAAGAACAAATAAGTGAGCTGGAAGACAGAATGGTGGAAATCATAGCTGCGGAACAGAATAAAGAAAAAAGAATGAAAAGAAATGAAAACAGGAGTTCCCGTTGTGGCTCAGCAGGTTACAAATCTGACTAGCATCCATGAGGATAAGGGTTCAATCCCTGGCCCTGCTCAGTGCATTAAGGATCTGGTTGTTGCCATGGCTGTGGCACAGGCTGGCAGCTGCAGCTCCAATTAGACCCCTAGTCAGAGAACTTTTACATGCTACGGGCACAGCCCTAAAAAGCAAAAAAAAAAAAGAGAGAGAGAGCGCAGGAAAGAAAAAAGAAAAACATTTTAAGAGACCTTGCCAACAGCATCAAACACAACATACACATTATGACATTATGGGGGAGTGAGGAGAGGTGGTCCCAAAAGGAGCAAAGAGAAAGGGCCTGAGAAAATATCTGAGGAAATAAATAAGAGCTGAAAAGCTCCCTAACAAGGGAGAGGAACCCAGGTCCAGAAAGCAAACGGTCACATACAGGCTAAAACCAAGGAAGAACACCCAAGACACATTAATCAAACTGACAAAAATTAAAGATAATTAGAAAATATTAAAAGCAACAAGGGGAAAGCAATAAATAATATATAAGGGAATCCCCAATAAGGTTATCAATTGATTTTTTTCAACAGAAACTCTGCAGGCCAGAAAGGAGTGGCACAAATATTTAAAGTGATGAAAAGGTAAAACTTACAACCAAGAGTACCCTACCCAACAAGGCTCTTGTTCAGGTTTGACAGAGAAATCAAAACCTTGCAGACAAGCACAAGCTAAGAGAACTCAGTAGCACAGAACCAACTTTACAACAAATGCTAAAGGAACTTCTCTACAGGGAAAAGGCTGTAACTAGATACAAGAAAACCACAAGTGGGGGAGTTCCCCTCATGGCTCAGTGGTTAATAAACCCGACTAACATCCATGAGGATGCAGGTTGGATCCCTGGACTTGCTCAGGGGATTAAGGATCCGTGAGCTGTGGTGTAAGTTGCAGACACGGCTCAGATCCCGTGTTGCTGTAGCTGTGGCGCAGGCCAGCAGCTACAGCTCTGTTTCAACCCCTAGCCTGGGAACCTTGATATGCCTCAGGTGCAGCCCTAAAAAAAAAGAAAAGAAAACTACAAGTGGGAAAGCTCTCTGATAAAGGCAAACATACAGTAAATGCAGGAAATTATTCATACACAAATAAGATCTCAAAACCAGCCATGGTAAGAAGAGCTAAGTACAAATGAAGGATATTGGAACTGCATTTGAAATTAAGAGACCAGCAACTTAAAACAATATTGTGTGTATCTATCTGTATATACATATACACATATACATATATTCCTAGAGCAAAACCTCATGGTAACTGCAAACCAAAAATCTACAATAAACACACACGCACACACACAGAGCAAGCCAAACACAACACTAAAGATAGTCATCAGCTTAAAAGAATAAAAGAGGGAGGGAAAAAAGGCCTATAATTAAGAAAATGGCAATAAGAACATACATATTGATAATTACCTTAAATATAAATGGATTAAATACTCCAACCAAAAGACAAAGACTGGCTGAATGGATACAAAAGTGAGACACATATATACTGTCTATAAGAGACCACTTCACATCCAGGGACACATACAAAATGAAAGTGAGGGGATGGAAAAAGACATTCCTTGAAATGGAAATCAAGAAAGTTGGAGTAGCAATACTCACATCAGACAAAACAGACTTTAAAATAAAGTCTGTTATACGAGACAAAGAAGGATACTACATAACGATCAAGGGATCAATCCCAAAAGAAGATATAACAATTGTAAATATATATGCACCCAACATAGGAGCACCTCAGTATATAAGGCAAAGGTTAACAGCCATAAGAATTCCTGCTGCTGGGCAACAGGATTGATGGTATCTCTGCAGGGCCAGGATGCAGGTTCAATCCCCAGCCTGGCACAGTGTGTTAAAGGATCCAGCACTGCTGCAACTGTGGTGTAGGTCACAACTGTGGCTTCGATCTGATTCCTGGCCTGGGGAATCCATACACCATGGGTCAGCCAAAAAAGGGAGGGGGGGAGTCTAACAGCCATAAAAGGAGAAATCAAAGGTAATACAATAGTGGGAGACTTTAACACCCCACTTACACCAAGGGACAGATCATCCAAACAGAAAAATCATTAAGGGAACACAGAACTTAAATGACACATTTGAATAGATGGACTTAATTGATATTTATAGGACATTCCATCTGAAAGCAGCAGAATATACATTCTTTTCAAGTGCACAGGGAACATTCTCCAGGATAGAACACATGCTGGGCCAGAAAGAAAGCCTCAATAAATTTAATTGAAATCATATTAACCATCTTTCCTGACCACAACACTATAGATTATAAATCAGTTACAAGAAAAAGAAGTGTAAAAAACCCCACAAGGAGTTCCCGTCGTGGCGCAGTGGTTAACGAATCTGACTAGGAACCATGAGGTTGCGAGTTCGGTCCCTGCCCTTGCTCAGTGGGTTAACAATCCGGCGTTGCCGTGAGCTGTGGTGTAGGTTGCAGACGCGGCTCGGATCCCACGTTGCTGTGGCTCTGGCGTAGGCCGGTGGCTACAGCTCTGATTCGACCCCTAGCCTGGGAACCTCCATATGCCACAGGAGCGGCCCAAAGAAATAGCAAAAAGACAAAAAAAAAAAAAAAACCCACAAAACACATGGAGGCTAAACAGTATGCTACTAAATAAGCAATGGATTGCTGAAGAAATCAAAGGCCAAATCAAAAAATACCTAGAGGAGCTCCTGGCTCGGTGGGTTAAGAACCTGACATCGTGTCTATCAGAATGTGGGCTCAATCCCTGGCCTTGGTAAATGGGTTAAGGATCCAGCGTTATTGCAAGCTGCAGCACAGATCACAGATACAGCTCAGATCCAGTGTTACCATGGATGTGCTGTAGGCCTGCAGCTGCAGCTCTGATTCGACCCCTAGCCTGGGCATGTCCATAGGTCACAGCTGTGGCCCTAAAGAGAAAAAAAAGCCAACAACCTGGAAACAAATAAAAATGAAACAATGATCCAAAACCTACAGGATGCAACAAAAGCAGTTCTAAGAGAGTTTATACCAATACAATTTTACCTCAGGAAATAAGAAAAACCTCAAATACACCTAAAGCAACCAGTGAAAGAAGAAACAAAACTCAAAGTTGGCAGAAGGAGAGAAATCACCAAGTATCAGAGCAGATATAAATAAAATAGAGACAGAGAAAACATAGAAAAGATCAATGAAAGTAAAAGCTGAGTCTTTAAAAAGATAAACAAATGATGCACCTTTAGTCAGATTCATCAAGAAAAAAGAGGGCTCAAATCAATAAAATTTTAAAAAGGCAGAAACTACAAATGATACCACAGAAATACAAAGGTTCATAAGAGACTACTACAAACTAATAAAATGGATAGACTAGAATAAATGGACAAATTCTTAGAAAGGTACAACTTTCCAAGACTAAACTAGGAAGAAATAGAAAATATGAACAGACCAATCACAAGTACTGGATTGAAAATGTGACTAAAAAAACTTCCAACAGGAAGCTGAAGTTCCTGTTGTGGCGAAGCGTTAAGTGAATCCGACTAGTGTCCATGAGGATGTGGCTTCAATCCCTGGCTTCACCCAGTGGGTTAAGTATCTGGCACTGTCGTGAGCTGTGGTGTAGGTCACAGACATGGCTTGGATCTGGTGTTGCTGTGGCTGTGGCACAGGCCAGCAGCTGCAGCTCTGATTTGGCCCCTAGCTTGGGACTTCCATATGCCTGCCACAGGTGTGGTCATGAAAAGCAAAAACAAACAAACAAACAAAAAATTTCCAACAAACAAAGTCCAGACCAGATGGCTTAATAGGCAAATTCTATCAAACATTTAGGGAATAGTTAACACCTATCCTGACACTTCCCAAAAACTGCAGAGGAAGGAGGACTCCCAAGCTCATTCTACAAGGCCATCATCATCCTGTTGCCAAAATCAAAGAGAAAACAACAACAAAAAGAAAATTACAGGCCAATATCACTGATAAACATAGATGCAGAAATCCTCAACAAAATACCAGCAAACCAAATCCAACAATACATTAAAAGGATCACACAACATGATCAATTGAGGGAAAACAAACAAAAGACAATTTCAAGATATTATCATTAGGACATGATACTATATAAAGACCACCATAAAGATTCCACACAAAAACTACAAGATCTGATAAATGACTTCAGCCAAGTAGCAGGATACAAGATTTTTTTTTTGGTCTTTTTAAGGCTGCACCCACAGCATACGGAAGTTCCCAGGCTAGGGGTTGAATTAGAGTTATAGCTGCTGGCCTATGCCACAGCCACAGCAATGCCAGAACTGAGCTGTGTCTGTGACCTACAACACAGCTCATGGCAATGCTGGATCCTTAATCCAATGAGCAAGACCAGGGATCAAACTTGCATCCTCAGGGATACTAGTTAGATTTGTTTCCGCTGAGCCACAATGGGAACTCCCAGGACATAAGATTAACATTCAGAAATCAGCTGCATTTCTTTACACTACTAATGAAATATCAGAAAGAGAATGCAAAAAACCCCCAAAAATACTTTTTAAAATCACACTGAAAAAAAGTACACAGCTAACCAAGGAGGTGAAAAACTTACATACTGAGAAACATAAAACATTAATAATGGAAATTAAAGAGGATGCAAAGAAATGAAAATATATACCCTGCTCTTGGATTGGAAAAATTAGTATTATTAAAATGGCCATACTACCCAAAGCAATCTACAGATTTAATGTGATCCCTATCAAATTACTCATGACATTTTTTACAGAACAAACAATCTAAAAATTTACATGGGATCTAAAAAAGACCCACAATTGCCAAAATAATACCGAGGAGTTAAAAACAAACAAACAAAAAACAACCAAAACAGGAGGTGTAATTCTCCCAGACTTCAGACAGTACTAGAAAGCTACAGTAATCAAAGCAGTATGGTATTGGTACAAAAAGGACACACAGATCAATGGAACATAACAGAGAGCCCAGAAACAAACCCACACACCTACAGTAAATCAATCTTCAAAAAAGAAGGCAAAAATACAAAATGGGAAAAAGACAATCTCTTCAGTAAGTGGTGCTGGGAAAGTTAGGACAGCTGCACATAAATCAATTAAGTTAGAACACACCTTCACACCATGCACAAAAATTAACTCTTATGTTTAAAGACTTAAACATAAGACATGACACCATACAACTCCTAGAAGAGAGCACAGGCAAACATTCTGATATAAATTGTACCCAATATTTCTTAGGTCACTCTCCCAAGGCAATAGAAATAAAAACAAAAATAAGCAAATGGGACCTAATCAAACTTACAAGCTTTTGCACAACAAAGGAAACCTTTAAAACAAAACAAAACAAAATGACAACCTACAGAATGGGAGAAAATATTTGCAAATGATGTGACCAACAAAGTCTTAATCACCACAAATATACAAAAGAGCTCATACAACTCAACAACAAAAAAACTCAATCAAAAAATGGGCAAAAGATCTTAACAAACATTTCTCTAAAGAAGACATATTGATGGCCAGCAGACACTTGAAAAGATATTCAACATCGCTAATTATTAGAGAAATGCAAATCAAAACAACGTACCACCTCACACCAGTCAGAATGGCCATTATTGGAAACAAAAAATCTACAAATAAAAAATACTGGAGAGGAAATAAAGAAAAGGGAACTCTCCTACATTATGGGTGGGAATGTAAGTTGGTACAGTCAATATAGAAAAGTGTGGAGGTGTCTCAGAAAACTAAAAACAGAATTACCATATGATCCAACAATTCCACTTCTGGGCATATATCCAAACTAAACAATAATTCAAAAAGATATACATGCACCCCTATGTTCATAGAAACCCTATTCACAATAGCCAAGACTTGGAAACAACTTAAATACACATATAACAGAATATTACTCAGCCATAAAAAAGAACAAAACAATGCCATTTGCAGCAGCATGGATGGACCTAGAGGTGATTATTCTAAGTGAAATAAGTCAGACAGAGAAAACCAAATACTATAGGATATCACTTATACACGGAAGCTAAAATATGGCACAAATATACCCATCTACAAAACAGAAACAGACTCAGACATAGAAAACAGACTTGAGGTTGCCAAGGGAGCAGGGGGGAAGGAGAGGGAAGGATTGGGAGTTTGGGGTTAGTACATGAAAATTGTTATATCTAGAATGGATAAATAAGGTCCTACTGTATAGCACAGCAAACTATATCTAATCTCTTAAAATAAACTATAAAGGAAAAGAATGTGAAAAGAGTATATATATGTGTGTATAACTGAGTCACTGTGCTGTACAGCAGAAATTAGCACAGTAGGAGTTCCCGTCGTGGCACAGTGGTTAACGAATCCGACTAGGAACCATGAGGTTGCGGGTTCGGTCCCTGCCCTTGCTCAGTGGGTTAACGATCCGGTGTTGCCGTGAGCTGTGGTGTAGGTTGCAGACGCGGCTCGGACCCCACGTTGCTGTGGCTCTGGTGTAGGCCTGGGAACCTCCATATGCTGCTGGAGCGGCCCAAGAAATTGCAAAAAGACAAAAAGACAAAAAAAAAGAAAGAAAAAGAAATTAGCACAGTAAACTATACTTTTAAAAAATCAAATCAAATAAAAAAGATAGTATCACTAGGACTATACTACAGATGTTCAACAAACCAGGAAGCCAACATTAAGGGAAGATTCTGGTTTTGCTTGGAGAGAAGGTAACACTTTAGTCAAATCTTGTGGTGTTAATGAACCATAGAGGTAGCCATTCCAGGAAACAGGAAAACATACAGAGGCCTGGAGGCAAAGAAGTGTCCTTCTAGAAAGGACAAATATTTGAATGCATTAAATTTAGGATGTGAGGATAAAAAGAACCAGGAAGTAAGAATAGGGAGTGTTAGATCATGAAGGGCATCTTATGCCAGGCTGAGATGGTTAGACTTCATCCTGTAGAGTCCTGGCAGTATTTATGTATTTTAGAAAGACTGCTATCACAAAGTTGTGGAAGAATGACTGACAAGGGTAAGTTTAGGGAAAGGAGACTCGATAACTTTTACTGGAGTCCTAGGTGATGGGGGTTGGGACAGCTGTACTCAAAGGCTGATTTGGTTGGGAGCTGGCAGGGAAATAAGGACGACACAAAAGGCAAAGATGCTCCCTTGCCACAGGGACCATCACGCCACCCTCTCCTGTTCTACTATTTACTTTTAAGACTTAAGTCTTCCTTGCAGGCTTCCATCCTTACCCAACATGTGTGTTTCCCAGGGTTCCTTCCTCAGCCCTCTATTCTTCTCACTCCACATTTCATTCCAGGGACTCTCACACAATACTTCCATACCTCCTATAATCTGCTGATCTATAGATTTCCTTCCAGACTGGGCCTCTTCTGAACTACTTGCTGGTCATCACAATTTGGATGTCCCACAAATAACTCACATTTCACTATACACAAAAGCATTACCACTATCTAGCCACTTTCCCCCCAAACACTCATGTACATATAAGATTCCAACCTCAAAGCCTTCATCCACTGTCCTCTATCTAGGACATATTCTTTTCAGAAATGTTACGTAAGCTTCTTCCCACCTTCCCTCAAATATCACTTTCTCAGTGGGCTGTCCCTAAACACCTCATTTAAAATCACAACCTCCTATCATTTCTAGGCTAGTGTTATTTTTCTCCATTCAACTTAATATTTTTTCCCCTTAGTCACTCGCTACCCCTCAAAGCTCCAGAGGAACAGGCATTTTTGTGTTTTGTTGTTGCTGCATCCCTAAGTGCCTATGAACTCTGCTCCTTTCATAGTGAAAGGCATATTCCTAATCCTCCCACAGATCAGCCCCTGATAGACTGTCTCAAACAAAAAATGGAGTTCCCATTGTTGCTCAGCAAGTTAGGACCCAATGTTGCCTCTGTGAGGATGCGAGCTCGACCCCTGACCTCGCTCACTTGGTTAAGGATCCAGTGTTGCCGCAAGCCCTTACAAAAGGCCCCCTCATTTTTCCAGCCCAGCTTTCACCAACTCCTGCCACTCACAGGCAAGGCTCCAGCCATTCACAATTTCTCCAGGGCAGCAGTGAGGCCTTGCTCTCTCAGCACTTAAATGTTCATACATGCTGTCACTTCTTTCTGGAACAGTCTTTCCTTCTCCTTACCACACCTGAGAGAACCCTTCGTTATCTTTCCAGTCTCAATTAAGTCTCTTCCAGGAAGCTTTCTTTGACTCCATAAGTCTGGTTAAGCACCCTTCTTTGTACTTTCAAGAACACACCACACAGCTCAGACACTTCATTGCAGTGTGTCAGCTTATTTATTTTCTTTTTAATTACAGCTGATTTACAATGTTGTCAATTTCTGCTGTACAGCAAAGTGACCCAATTATACACACACACCCACACACATTCTTTTTCTCACATTATCCTCCATCATGTTCCATCACAAGTGATTAGACATAATTTCCTGTGCTAGACATCAGGATCTCACTGCTTATCCATTCCAAATGCAATAGTTTACATTATTTGTGTATTTTCTTCAGCGGACTGTGATCATGTACATTCCCTTCCTTCATTCAACAAATATTCTTTGGGTGAGTTATCTGAACAGTAAGCAGGATATGAAGACATTGCTTTTAAGTTGCTTATAGGAAAGAAATTATCCTACTCTTAACAGGCACTGTCCTTGCTTGCTCACCCAAACCTGAAAACATGTCTTAGTCTCTTCAGGCTGCTGTAACAAAAATACCATAGGATGGGTGGTTTTATAACAAGAGTCATTTATTTCTAACTGTTCTGGAGGCTGGACATCTGAGATCAAGGTTCTGGCAGGTATAGCGTCTAATAAGGGTTAGCTTCCTGGGTCATGGACAGTCTTCTCGCTGTGTCCTCATATGACAGAAAGGGTGAGAGAGTCTCTGCTGTCTCTTGTTTATGGGCCCTAAACCCATTCATGAGGGCTCTACCTTCATGATCTAATCAACTGCTAAAGGCCCCCATCTCCTAATGTCATCACATTGGGGTTAGAATTTCAACATGAATTTGGGGGTACACATTCTATAGCACCTGTTCTACACACAGAAGATCCTTCATCAGTATTCATATCTCAACCACAATCATGTGGAATAGCTATTTTCATAACTATACCTCATCTGTCACTTCTTGCCCTGGGCCTTTACCACAATCTTCTATAATAATTCATCAGTCATAGCTACAAAACACAATTGGTTGGCACAACATTGTAGACCAACTACACCTTAATTTAAAAAAACTCAATTGCCTGCCTCTCATCGATAACATATCATAATATATACTTCCTTCACTAACTTATGAAAACTTGCTAGTCACTGTACTGAGCTGTCAGTATTTAGCCAAACTGAACTGTTTGAAGATATTAAAATCTCCATCATAAATACTCTCTTTATTCTATTATGCAATTAGAAGGTTTCAAAACTGTTAAAATTCAAAAACTGACACAACTTTGTAAATCTACTACACTTTAATTTTAAAAATACAAAAAAAAAAGTTAAAATTCAGGATTCCTATATTTGGCATTGAAAGACATTTAAAAAAACATCTTTTTTTTTTTTCTTTTCTTTTCATTTTTGGCCACCCTGTGGCACATGGAGTTCCAGAGCCAGGGATCAGATCTGAGCCGGAGTTGACTAGGCCACATCTGTGCAATGCCGGGTCCTCAACACAGTAGGGCAGGCCGGGGATTGAACCTGTGACCCAGGGCTCCCAAGATGCTATCAATTCCGTGGCACCAAAGTGGAAACTCCTAAAAATCATCTTTAATGGCCAAACCATTCAAGAAACAAAAGTGAGTAAATTCCATGATAATTTTGGTAAACAAAACAAAGTGCCTAATAGTTTGGGTAAAATAAAAACTACATATATATTTCATTCTATACCTTTAAAGTGGCAAGTAGGGCAATGGGGCCTGTGTGGCTTCAAACAATGCTGAAAGCATTCATCTATCTATTGTCTATGAACATTAAGAGAGCTTTATCTTCAGTTCATTGGCCTTCAGCTAGTAGTGAAACAGGCACACCAGCTTTAAGTGTGCCAGCCAATACTTAATGATCTGTAAACATACACTTATACAAGGAGAGTTCCTATTTAAACAAACTATGATCAAAGTTTATAAAGCACGCTTCAGTGATAAGGCCAAAATTTTTCTCTAAATACTTTTATCTAAATTTGTAATTCTCTATTAGGTTTTCTAAAAGAGGGTATATTTAGGAGTTCCCGTCGTGGGGCAGTGGTTAATGAATCCGACTAGGAACCAAGAGGTTGCAGGTTTGATCCCTGGCCTTGCTAAGTGGGTTAAGGATCTGGCGTTGCCGTGAGCTGTGGTGTAGGTTGCAGAGGAGGCTCAGATCCCACGTTGCTATGGCTCTGGCGTAGGCTGGTGGCTATGGCTCTGATTGGACTCCTAGCCTGGGAACCTCCATATGCCGCAGGAGTGGCCCTAGAAAAGGCAAAAAGACAAAAAAATTTTAAAAATTAAAAAATAAATAAAATAAAATAAAAGAGGGCATATTTAAAAGTGTTTTAAAAACAAACCAAGATATTTCATCAGATCAAATTCTATTATAATAAAATTATTTTCATGTCCTCATGCAGGCACTGGGCCATTCTTTCTGTAAAAGACAAGATAAACAGTATTTTAGGCTTTGTAAGTCACATAAGGTCTCTGTCACATATTTATCCCAATTCTTAATAAAATCAAGAAACAAACCCCAGGAGTTCCCGTCGTAGCACAGTGGAAATGAATCCGACTAGGAACCATGAGGTTGAAGGTTCGATCCCTGGCCTTGCTCATTGGGTTAAGGATCTGGTGTTGCCATGAGCTGTGGTGCAGGTCACATACATGGCCCAGATCTGGAGTTGCTGTGGCTGTGGCCTAAGCTGACAGCCAACAGCTCTGACTGGACCCCTTGCCTGGGAAGCTGCATAGGTGTGGCCCTAAAAAAAAAAAAAAAAGAAATTAAGAAAGGAAGAAAAGAAACAAACCCCATTCTTAGCTCGCTGGCCATACAAAAAAAAAACAGGCCAAACCCTGCCCTAGTGGATGGACCAAAAGGTTTACTGATCCAATTACAGTGAAATTCTTCACAGCAAATAAGCCGGTATTACAAATTATTTGTCTGAATCCTGTTCAAATAAGTAATTCCCTGTGAGCCAAGTATAGGATCAAAGCACTTAAAAAAAAAAATCATAAAGCACAGCCATCAATTCTCACTTCTCAATTCAAGTATGAAAACAAAATTGATTACAACAGAAAAACTCCAGGGAGAAACCTGGTGGCCGAGTGGTTAGGATTAGTTGCTTTCACTTCTACAGCCTGGGGTTCAATCCCTGGTTGGGGAACTGAGATGCCACATCAAGTTATTGCATAGCCCAGCCAAATAAAAACAAAAACAAAGAAACACAACTCCACACAAAGACACCCAAACAGTATAGAGGTAAAGGTAGACTTATGATACTGTTTTTTTCTCCCCAATAGGTCTCTAATTCAACCACAGGATGTACTGTCCATAAAGTTTAAAATGACAATTTAATGAATTAAGAACACAGAGATCTTGGCGTTGCCATGAGCTGTGGCGTAGGTTGCAGACGCAGCTCAGATCCCAGGTTGCTGTGACTGAGGCTGTGGCGAAGGCTGGCAGCTGCAGCTCCGATTCGACCCCTAGCCTGGGAACCTCCATATGCCACGGGTGCAGCCTTAAAAAGCCAAAAGACAAAAACAAAAAACAAAACAAAAAAACACACACACATACAAAAAAAAATAAAGATCTAGAAGATGTGATCTCTAACTACAACACTGTCACCATTAGAGTGAATGAGGACAAGTCAAGTACTTTCATTTGCTCCCTGTCTTCTCAATGGGGAGGGGGGTCAGGGTGGGTAAAAGCAGACAATCTCTATGATGGTGGATTTAAAGTTCTGTGACTATTACAACTCATTACTTCTTGATCGGTGATACAATAGAAATAAAAATTTCTATAGGACATCAACAGTGTTTTAAAAAGTTAACAGAGAAACATCAATTGTAAAAACGAGCAGTCAAAGTATACATAGCATGTTAGTACACATAGTTTGCTAATAACAGCTAGCTTGAACACATCTCATGTATGCCACTGTTTAAAGTGTCTTACAAACACTATCTCATATAATCCTCATGATAATCCTAAAAGGTAAACAATATAATCTCAAAGATTAAGCAACTTGCTCAAGAAGGGTCAGGACTTGACTCCAACAATATTGCTCCACACTATTATCATTGTCATAGTGATAATATGAGGATTCTGAGTTCCCAAGGATTCCCCCCACCAACTCAAGACAGGGATGACAAAAGGTAAAATAGCACTCTGCCTCCCTTTCCTCCCAGTGTCTTTTCCGGAAGGAAAGCACTATACCCTTCTGGCCTGGCACAGGTTTGTGTGCCCCATGCTTGCTTTCTATGCAGAGCTGATTCACATTTCCACAACTCTGTTGGAAACTTTATGGTCCACAACACAATGATAATCAGAATAGAGAGAATTTTAGCCTGCCATTTTCCTTCTTTATCCAAGTGAGATATCAACATGGTAAAATTAACATCTTTGACTTGGCTTTGTATGATATAAAATAAATCATCCTATTTTACCTGAAAGCTCTGGCAACAAGAGCCATGAGGTGGTCTTCACTGGAGCTACTTTTAGGCTCTGACCTTCTGCAAGGTCTTCCCTAAGTTATCTGGATGATCCAGGTAGAGTGAGAGTTGTGGGTGTGCTCCCCACTCATGAAGAGCATCTCCTCCCTTGCCTCAGTTGGCAAAATCAGGAAGAAACTGTTAACCAGCTGTAGCACCTGCATTCAAGGACTTGAGACTACCTGTCGAGGTGTGCATGTATAGTGGAAAGTTAGACAAACCCAATCCAAAATCCCAGCTCAGCTGTTTCACCTGGGGTTTAAAGTTCTCTTTTGTCCAACAGTGAACATGCTACATAATAAAGCACCTAGCAAAACACTCCTGTAACAGGCCTAACCATGCTATCTCCTATTAGTTAGCCAAACCCCTCCCCACTTTGAATATCACCATTCAGCAATCCATAGTACATTAAAAAATAGAACTTATCCTTTACCATTTCTTTCACTCTTGCAGACTGACTAGATGTGAACCGAAAATTACTGACTTTAATTCAATAAACATTTACCAAGGCCAATAAATGCTGATCCCAATGGTTATTAACAGTTCCTATGCTCCAGAAGGTCAAAGTCACACTAACATAATAGTTCTTAATTAACAAACATGGTATGAATTCCACCATTAGATTGCCTTCAAATTAGCATGCCAATTTTTAACCTACCTAGCAGAAAGGCAATGATTAAAATGAATAACCCTTGGTGTTGGCAATGGTGATAAAGAGGCACTTTCATATACTGATGGTGGGAATGTAGAATGGTACAACTTTCAAAAACTATTGTTTTAGTAGTAGATAAAATGACTTAAAATAATACACTTTTGACCCAGCAATTCAATTTCTAAGAATTTATCCCAAAAGATCCCATGGTGGCTCAGCAGTTAACAAATCTGACTAGCATCCACGAGGATGCAGGTTCAATCCCTGGCCTCCCTGAGTGGGTTGAGGACCTGGCATTGCCCTTAGCTGTGGTGTAGGCCACAGACGCGGCTCGGATCCTGTGTTGCTGTGGCTGTGGCCAGCAGCTACAGCTCGGATTTGACCCCTAGCCTGGGAATCTCCATATGCCACAGGTGCAGCCCTAAAAAGCAAAAAAAGGAGAAAGAAAAAAAAAAGAATTTATCTCAAAGGTAATACCTGGCAAGTGGAAATGGGGTATAACAATAATCTGTTTACTCAATTATAATAGAGCCGCATATATTATTCAGTCATTAAAAAGGAAGAAATCCATACCTATTGCCATGCAAAAAACCCCTCTGATCCATAAAGAAAAAATTACAAATTTCCAAATATAAGGTATGAGCCTACTTTATTTAAAAAATATACACACAGGAAAAATGAACACTGATTACACCTCAAGGTGGTGAGATCATGTGTTATTTTCAATTTCTTATCCTTGTAAATTTTTTTTCCTCTGGCAAGAAACATGTATCACTTTTATAATTTAAAATAGTGAATACTGGAGTTCCCGTTGTAGCACAGCGGAAACGAATCCGTCTAGGAACCATGAGGTTATTTCGGGTTTGATCCCTGGCCTTGCTCAGTGGGTGAAGGATCCGGCGTTGCTGTGAGCTGTGGTGTAGGTCACAGAAGCAGCTCGGATCCTGAGTTGCTGTGGCTGTGGCATAGACCAGCAGCTACAGCTCCAATTGGACTCCTAGCCTGGGAACCTCCACATGCTGCAGGTGCAGCCCTAAAAAGACCAAAAAAAAAAAAAAAAAAAACACTAATTTTAAGAGGAAGGTATCTTACATATACTTTTAGTTTTTTTAGGCCCAGGAAGTATGAAAGAATCTCAGTTAACAGAGGCTGTATCTGCCCACAATCCCACAGCTTCAAAGGGTAGAAAGGACTCCCATATCTGGAGCCCCTAGGTAAGGACTCTTCCACACCTGAGCACCCCCTGCCTTTTCACCAGGACTTCAGCTACAGCAACATGTTCCCTTAGTCCTGCAGTGTTCTCCCCACCCTACTTAGCAAAATTTTACTCAGATGCTGCCTCTTCCACAAAATCTTATGTAACCCATTTAGCAATTTAGTTTTGATTCTTACTATATACTTTGAGTTTTCCTGACACGTTATGAGCTCCTGAAGGGCAGGGACCCAGTCCCAGTAACCCCTGTTTTTTTGGCTCTTTTTTTTTTTTCCTTTTCATAGCTCAAGGCTTCAGTCTGTTTTGCATTTTAAAATTGCTTTTGCTGACTTTCTCTCACGCTGACTTCACACTCACTGAACTACCACTCTACCAGCCTACATCTGAGGTTCTTCCTGCTCTGTTTTCTGTTTCTGAGAGAAATACTGGGGGAAAATATATAGACCACTCCTGACATATCTTAAACCTGTGTTCAGACTATACTTCTAGCCGGAAAAACAATGAACCTTTAAGTAAAAGCTGGTCATCATTCATCCAACATTTATTACTGGGCACCTATCATGTGCCAAACATCATATTCCATTAATCAGAAACCTGTATTAACTGGCATCTGAGTTTATTGATAAAATTGATGCCCATAATGGCCTAAAGTAGTGGTCTACAAACTTCAGCACACAAGTCAAATCTCACCTGCTCAATGTTTTTGTAAATAAAATGTTATTAAATAGGAGTTCCTGTCGTGGCTCAGAGGAAACAAATCTGAATAGCATCCATGAGGACGCAGGTTCGATCCCTGGCCTTGATTAGTGCGTTAAGGATCTGGAGTTGCCATGAGCTATGGTGTAGGTCGCAGACACAGGTCGGATCTGGCATTGCTCTGGCTGTGGCATAGGCTGTCAGTTACAGCTCCAATTTGATTCCTAGCCTGGGAACTTCCATATGCCATGGATGCGGCCCTAAAAAAATAGACAAAAAATAAAAAATATATAAAATGTCATTAAACAATACCATATCCACTCATTTATATATTATCTATGGCTGTTTTGTGGCTACAAGGGCAGAGTTGAGTAGTTACAGCAGAGACTATATGGCTCACATGTGGCCCTGATAGGTTGCTGTCCATCATAAAACACCAATATGCCACTGGACTCTCAAAATATTTTCTATTTGGTATATTTTTAGTAGTACTAACACATAACAGGCAATAAATAGTTTTGTTAACCCTTTGAAAATTACCAATCCAACATCATATCTGTGCTAACACTCTATTCCTTGCACCATATTCCCACAAGCAATCACACCAGAAAACAGCATTAACATACTTTGACTGAAAAAATCTGTTTCTCACAAGTCATAGAAACTTGATGATCTTTAATCCTAGCTTCTCACAAAATTAAGTTTCTGACTGAACAATCTCATTATTTTTAGAGTCAGCTCTCACACAGAAAACCATTCACTTCCTTGACAAGTTACCTCTCTGAACAGATCTCTAGTCCACAGTACATAGCTTGATGTTTCCTACTTGCCATAATTCAAACATAATAGAAGCTAGTTTTGTTCCTGATGATATACTCAACATCCTGTGGGACTTTTTTGGCTGCACACTATCCCAAACTAGGGCCTTCAGGGAAAAACACAGACTCTTGATTTCTTCCGTGGGTGGAAACAAAGACCCCACATATACAAGGAAAAAATTTATTAATTAAAACCCAGGGGGCACAGTCTTTAAGGCATTAGCCTGTTGTGAGCCTCCTTTGCCTGGCAAAGCAATAAAGCTATAAAACAAACAAACAAACAAAAAAACAATTGCAGTATGTCTTCAAAGCATTTCTTTAAAAAATATACAACTCATAAACTTCACAATTAGAAATAATTCCAGAATGTAAGGAGACAAGACTTCAGAGATCATTAAATCCAAATATCTTAGCTAGCAGATGAGAAAGATAAGGCTTACTTGATTTACCAAAGGGCCAACTATTTTTCATTAATTCCCATTGGCCTCAAATCAGAGTTATACTGCTGTCTTACCTATATGTCATGCTGGGGTCCAGGACTACATGTGCATCTTCATAAACAATGAATTCAATTAATCTTTAAAAACGAGATTTTTTGCAATGAGAGAGATTTAATCAGGACAATCAGATAAAATTCCTCAGTAACTGCCAAACAGCTTCTGACTTTTCCTACAAAGAAAGCTCTCTTCTGCAGAGATACAGTCCAGTGTATACATTAAGAATACCGCCTCTAGAGGCAGGCTGCACAATCTAGAATCCTGAACTTGCTCCTTTCTGGCTATGTAACCTCACAGCAATTTACTTAATATCCTGAACTTTAAGGGCATAATCGCAGTACGTAAACAATCCATATGTGACTGGTACAGGTAAGTGCTCTATAAATGTTATGTATTAGGAGTTCCCATCATGGCGCAGTGGTTAACCAATCCAACTAGGAACCATGAGGTTGCGGGTTCGGTCCCTGCCCTTGCTCAGTGGGTTAATGATCCGGCGTTGCTGTGAGCTGTGGTGTAGGTCGCAGACGCGGTTTGGATCCCGCATTGCTGTGGCTCTAGCGTAGGCCAGTGGCTACAGCGCAGATTGGACCCCTAGCCTGGGAACCTCCATATGCCGCGGGAGCGGCCCAAAGAAATAGCAAAAAGACAAAAAAAAAAAAAAGTTATGTATTATTGCTGTTATTTTCCTTAGGTAGTTTTCTTATCACAACATAGATATGTAACCAAGGTATGGAGAAAGTGCTCAAAAGCAGCTATTGAAAGATGTATAATTACAATCACTATAGTAAAAATTGATTAAAAAGGGTAAAGAGGAAAAACAGTTCTTAAAAGGACCATTTATAAGTTAAACCTACTTAAAATACATGCACAAGAAGTTTTGCTTTTTTTTCTTTTGTCTTTTTAGGGCTGCACTCATCGCACATGGAGGCTCCCAGGCTAGGGGTCCAATCACAGATATTGCTGCCAACCTATGCCAGAGCCACAGCAACACCAGATCTGAGCCGGCCTGCGACCCACACCACAGCTCACTGCAATGCTGGATCCTTAACGCACTGAGCGAGGCCAGGGATCTAACCCGCAATCTCATGGTTCTTAGTCGTATTGTTTCCACTGAGCCATGATGGGAACTCCAAGAAGTTTTGCCTTTAATATTAAAAACAAACTCATTCTCGGAGTTCCCATGCAGACTGAATCTGACTGGCATCCATGAGGATTCAGGTTCGATCCCTGGCCTTGCTCAGTGGCTTAAGGATCCGGATTGCTATGAGCTGTGGTGTAGGTTGCAGATGAGGCTTGGAGCCCACCTTGCTGTGACTGTGGTGTAGGCCATCCGCTACAGTTCCGATTAGCCCCGTAGCCTGGGAACCTCCATATGCCACAGGTGCGGCCCTAAACAGACAAAAAACAAAAAATAAAAACAAACTCATTATCAAAATCTTTCAAGAAAAAGACTGGCTAAATGATAATGCCAAAATGTTTTGGGGCTTCACATAGTGTTTTGGGTCAAGCTTAGGTAGAGTAAGTGACTGCTGCAACACAAGTGCTGTGGCCATGATACACACATGTCCCTCATTAAGAGATAGCCTACAATTCAACACATATTTGGATTATACTTTAAAATAATTATTGACAGAGTGTCCCCTATGGCACAACAGGATTGGCAGTGTCTATGCAGCACCAGGACACAGGTTTGATCCCTGGCCTGGCACAGCGGGTTAAGGATCCAGAGTGGCTGCAGCTATGGTGTAGGCCACAAGTATGGTTCGGATCTGATCCCTTGCCTGGGAACTCCTATGCCTTGAGGCAGCCAAAACTGAAAAAAAAAAAACTAATTTAATTAATTAAAATAATTATTGGTACCTTCACTAAAGATAGCCTTTCAAAAGACTTATGCTGGAGTTCCCGTCATGGCTCAGTGGTTAACGAACCCGATTAGGAACCATGAGGTTGTGGGTTCGATCCCTGGCCTTGCTCAGTTGGGGAAGGATCCGGCGTTGCCGTGAGCTGTGGTGTAGGTTGCAGACGCGGCTTGGATCCCACGTTGCTGTGGCTCTGGCATAGGCCGGTGGCTACAGCTCCGATTCAAACCCTAGCCTGGGAACCTCCATAATGCCGCGGGAGTGGCCCAAGAAAATGGCAAAAAGACAAAAAAAAAAGAAAAAAAAAAGAAAGAAAGAGTTATGCAGTAGGAGTACATGGAACTTTCTCTCTTGAAAGGCACTTCTACTCTTCTACTTGAAAGGAAAGCTATGCCAGAGTCAGAGAATGCAGGGTGTTTATAGCTGTGCAATCTTAGAAAACTCGCCTAACAGCCCTCTAAAATTCAGTACCTCATCTATAAATTGATGTTAACATCTACCTCTCAGATTTGGGGGTGGGGGCATAAGAGGTAAACTAAGATTTGCATGAAAATGCGTTGAAAATGCCTCATGTGTGCGCCTAAATTGTTAGTTGTGACTCTCTTCACCCATAGGCTGTGAGAGGAGAGGCCATGAAGTAAGGTAACAAACAATTTGTGTTTGGGGTACATAAACCTAGATCATCGTTCCTATTCTATAGTGTTTCTGGAAATGTAAAACCTTGTTAAAGTCTCAGATTTGGTTTTTTAAATATGAGATTCCAGAGATCACCATAATTCATGAAAGAATTATGCCTGGCACCTTCAAACTCATAACAAAGAAAACTACGATGCCTATTTACGTATTTTTCCCCTCCACCAGCATAAACTGAACGTAGCTGTAATATATGATGGTAAAATGTCTTTTAAGACATCTTTGGAGGTAGTCTAGAAATTTAATCCTATTTAAGTGACCAGCATAAAAATATTTTATCAGGAGTTCCTGTTGTGGCTCAGTGGTTAACGGATCTGACTAGCATCCATGAGGACGCAGGTTCGATCCCTGGCCTTGCTCATTGGGTTAAGGATCCAGGGTTGCCGTGAGCTATGGTGTAGGTTGCAGACACGGCTCAGATCCCGCATTGCTGTGGCTTTGGCATAGGCCAGCGGCTAAAGCTCCAATTAGACCCCTAGCCTGGGAACCTCCATATGCCACAGGTACAGCCCTAAAAAAAGCCAAAAAAAGCTAAAAAAAAAAAAGTCTGTTGTCAGTTTCTTCCAAAGCTGAAAAGGACAATGATGAAAATCCCAACAGTAACAGTCCTCAAAATTTTTCTTAAATTTTTACCTTGTATAACTGGATACTAGGTGGAGCTTCATCAACTATTAAGTTCATAAAAAAAGGAATTTAATTTCTTCTGAATTTGAAGAATATTCTAAGTTGGCCTCCAAACACATTCAGCCACATGCACTGACCCAGTGTCAAAGAACGGTTTAAAAAAAAACATAGTGCGAAGTTCCCGTCATGGTGAAGCGGAAATGAATCTGACCTGGAACCATGAGGTTTCGGGTTCGAGTCCTGGCTTCACTCAGTGGGTTAAGGATCCAGCATTGTCATGAGCTGTGGTGTAAGTGGCAAATGTGGCTCGGTTGCTGTGGCTGTGGTGTAGGCCGGCAGCTGTAGCTCCGGGACCCCTAGCCTGGGAACCTCCACATGCCGTGGGTTCGGCCCTAAAAAACAAAAAACCAACAAACAAAAAGCATAGTGCAACCTCAGTGCAAATTAGGAATGTCAAGAAATGAACAAAATGGTCACTTTTGTTCACTAGAAGCAGCACCATGTAAGTAAGCATCGACTGCACAGGAATAATTGGGAGGAACTTATAAAATGAAAAAATTCAGAACTCTTATCTTTACAATAACAATATTTGAAAAGAAGTCTTGTTTATCTTAGAGTAATTAAAATATAACTCACTTCAACAAGGTCATATAGTCAGGTTCCTTTTAGTTTAGTACTTAATAGTAATTTGGTTTAACTAGCAAATTACAAACACTTTCTGGATTTTTTTTTCTTTTGGATCTTTATTTATCTCTGCCCTGTAAATATGGCTTATATAGGTGCAAACTCAATTTTTAAAAAGAGTTCTGATAAAACATTTTCTAATCCAGTTAAGAGAAAGGCATCACAAAAAGTCACTCTGTTGTAATTACAAACATCATCTTCTCTTCATATTCCTAGGAAGTAGGCATTATTATTTCTATAACATTCATTTTAAAGATGAAGAAATTGAGGGTCACCAGAAGTCAAAGAACTTCCTTAAGATCAGAGGACTAGTATATGACATGGCCATGAGTGAACCCATGTCAGTGTGCCTTTGGTACTTTCAATCACATTAAAAACAAAGGTTACACCTGAAGTTAACACAACAGTCTAAGTCAACCATACTCCTATAAAATTTTTAAAATAAAAAAACATTTAAAAACTTAAAAAAACCAAGGTTAACACCAATTTTTCAACTAGATCCATTAACTTAAACGTCAAGAATCATATATTGTAGATGGCGGCTGTTCATGAAAAAAAAGTAAGCATTCCCATTAAAAGTGGACACCGACAAGTAGCATTTGACGTCTTTGTTTCCTGTCCCGTGTTTAAATGTACATAAAATGTCTTGAGACATCAATATCAAATTTTTACAATTCAACCATCATTTTATAGGCCAAACTTCAAAACTTCACATCTAAAGGAAATGAAATCTCTCCTCTAAATGACTTTGAAGCTAAGCCTGCAAAAATGTGGACCTGTGAATTGTTCTCCCTGTCTTCCACATCCACCCCCAGAATCAGTAAAGAAACAAAATACATACAACTTCCAGAGAGCAAAGGGGATATAGAACCATCAGGAGATTTGAGATATTTCTCCTTATTACATCTATCTGGCTAAAGGGACTGAACTAGAAAGGTGTTTACTGCCCTTTACGAATTTCGGAATTTTAAGTGACAGTTGAAAAGGCAGCTATAACACGAGCCCATTGTACCAGTAAAAGCTGAATCAAGTAAGAACATTTGTCATGACTACAAGGGCTCATTTCTAGTTTCTCTGTTAATTATACAAAGAGCCAGCAATTAAATATTGATAGCATGCCATTTGCACTGGAGCTCTTGCAGAAAGCGTCCTGCTACTAAATTTTGTTATGAAAGAAAAACCGTCTTTATTTTCTAGGTAAACCCCAAGCCACTCGGATCTTTCAGATGGGTTAACGGCATTGTCCTTCTCAAGGGAGGCTGTCAGGGCCACCCACGCACACCTAGTGGAGGGAGAGTCCTCGCAGGTCCCGGGGCAGGGGTCCCTGGTTTCCTCCTCCCCCAGCTGTCAAGGACCGGCCCCGCGCGGGTGGAGCCAGGCCCGGCAGTCCGCACAAAGCGAGCCAAGGAGTGGCGAGCAGACTCGGACCCGTACCCAGGCGGTGGTGGGGGCGCGCAGAGCGGAGCAAGAGTGGCGTTGGGGGCACTTACCCAGCAGCAGTACGTTCTTCCCCGCGGGGAGCTTGGAGCGCGAGCGGGTGGAGACCTCGCTGAGGATGCAGGACCTGGTGGAGAGCAAACAGCACACTCAGGCCGGGGTCTGGCGAGGGAGGAACGGCCCCGGGCTCAGTGCGCCGGGGCGGGAGCTGCCGAGAAAGCCGCGGCCTGGGTGGGCGCCGAACTCCGGCGGGCACGAGACCCTAGGGCGTCCGCAGGGCCGAGGGTGCCAGCGGGGACCAGGGAGGGCTGCGGTCCTTACCAAAGGTTCTGCCCGTCCTCGTCGTCGCCTGTCGCGGCCCCGCCGTTTCCCGACGTTAGCTCGTTAGCCAAGGGGCCGCCAGTATAGGTCGAGACTAATCCCGGCGGAGAGGAACCAAAGGAGCCGACTCGCCCGACGGCCGCCATCTTGGTCGGGGATCACACCACTCCCGGCAAAGCTGAATGAGCGAGGCGGCAGCGGCGGGAACCCGGATATGGAGCGCTCCGCGCTTGGGAGCGGGGCGGGGCCTGCGGGGGTGGGGCCCTGGCCCTTGGGGGATTGCCTGAGCGAGCGAGGGCGGACTGCGCGTGCGCTACAGGCTGGCAGGCGCGGCGGGGATGCGCGTGCGCGAGTGGCCTGGCGGGCCGCTCCGCTGCAGCGCCTGTCCTCCTGAGCTCAGCGAGTCGAAGCTCTTCCCCCTGCCCCGCCCTCAGCCCTGGGCTGCAGCCGGGTGCGTTGAGGTGTGTCAGAGGAACAATGCTCCCTCCCACTCATCAGTCGGTCCGCAAACCCCGCGGCGGGTGTGGAATTCCTGCACTGTCATTGCCTTCCCTCCAGCTCAAATTAGAATCGCTTGTTGTGTTCCTAATACACAGCTGTCATCTTGGAATCTCCTTTCACCATTCTTCTGAGGATTCTCTTTGCCTCATTCCTGTGTCATCTTCTTTTTTTATTTTAGGGGAGAATTTTCTTCAATGGTTTTATGAGATAAAGTGTATGGCTACATTTTTGGAAATCTATGTATTCATTCAGTCAAGGTCCAGCCAAGGGGGAAAAAAAAGCCATTCTTAAGTGGGAGCCAGAGGAAAGCTTCAAGAAGGAACTGATTACAAAGATGTGAATGATACTAAGAGTTGGGGCTAGCAACAACAGGAAGATTTAGGCCTGAAGGGGGAAAATGAAGGAGTGATTACTAAAATCCAGAGAGCTTCAGCTATAGGAGAAGTGTTGATCAGCAAGATCTATGTCTTTACAGTAAATGAACACAGCACTGACCTCTCTCTCTTCTGCTCCCTGGTATCCTACAGTATCTCACATCTGCCAAACCCACCAGAAGCTAGAGGCAAGAGAACTCAAGCAAAGCAATCTGTACAGGTCTACCCTCCCGAGCACAAAGAAGGAAAGAGAAGGATGGAGAGTGGATCTGGAAGGCCAAACAGAAGATATCCAGCTCACCCTGTCAGAAATGCATGTAGACTATGCTCACTTAGTGATAGTTTGGCTAGGTATAAAATTCTTAGGTTGCAGATTATCTTCCCTTTGGTTTTTCAAAGCCGTGACCCCTTGTCTTCTAGATTTTGTGTTAGCATTGAGAAATCCAAAGCTGTTCTGATTCCTAATCCTTTCTTGTGTATGCATGTATGTGTTTTCTACTTGGAGGCCTTTAGAACTTCCACAGATTTCCCCTAACACATAAACCTCCTTCCAGTATCTGTACTATCATACTAATTATCCTGCCAATTATCATAGGAGAATAATCTGTATTCTTTCACCAAATCTTACACTAATCTCTCCACTTCTGCACTAGATTCCAACTCCTCTCCTCCACTCAAGGACATTGCTCCAAAATTTTTTCTTCTTCTTTCTCTGTATAATCATTTACTGATTTTCATTTGATCAATTTATCTTAACCCTACTCCCTCACCAACTCTGGCTACATTTCTTTCCACTCTTTTATAGAAAAATTCTCCAAAATAGTTGTCTTCATATACTGTCTTCCTCTTCCCCTTTGCCCTTAGAACCCACTTCAGACTTTTACCCCATGACACCACAGAAACTGCCCTTATCATTGTTGTCAGTGATCTCCTTGTTGCTAAATCCAATGGTAAATTGGCCTTCCATGTCTTTCTTTCTTTTTTCTTTCCTTCTTCTTTTTTTTTTTTTTCCTTTTAGGGCCACATGTGTGGCATATGGAAGTTCCCAGGCTGGGGGTCTAATTGGAGCTGCAGCTGCTAGCCTGCATCACAGCCACAGCCACAGCCACACAGGATCCAAGCCACATCTGCAACCTACACCACAGCTAACAGCAACATCAGATCCTTAACCCCATGAGTGGGGCCAGGGATCAAACCTGCATCCTCATGGATACTAGTCAGCTTCATTACTGCTGAGCCACAATGGGAATTAACTTCATTGTCTTTCTTGACCTTTTGGCATCACAGGCTACAGCTGATCACTTCTTCTGGCTATCCTTCTTCACATGGCTTGCTGGTCACCATGTTCTCTTTGGTTTTTTTCTTTTTCCTGCTTCACTAACGTCTCCTTCTCAGGCTTCTTTACAATTTCCTCATTTTCCTGACTATTTAATGTTAGAGGACTCCAGAGCTCAGTCTTTGTTCCTCTTCTCTATCTATACACTGTCCTTTGGTGATCTCATGCAGTCTCAATACTTTAAATTCCATCCGTATGATAAAAACTCCCAGATTTCTCTCTCCACCCCAGAACCCCATCTAGAACCCCAGATTAATACATCCAACTGCTTCTTCCACATCTCTACTTGGATGGCCAAACCCTACATCTTAAACTCAACATACTCCAAACTGAGCTGCTGATCTCTCCCCCAAAATGCTACTTCACCCATCATCTTCCCCACTAGCTAGCAGCTCCTTGTTACCTAAGCTATTCTTGACTTCCCCATTCCTCTCACACCCTACACTGAATCCTTTAGGAATCCTAGAATCTCTACCTTCAAAATATACCCACAATTTAGCTTCTTACCACTCACCTACTGATATCACCTTGACCTGTCATCTCTTGCCTGAACTACTATAAAAGGGTCTTCAACATGGCAGCTAGAGGAGTTCCCGCTATGGCCCAATGAGATTGGTGGCATCTCTGTAGCACTGGGACGCAGCTTCAATCCCTAGATGGCACAGTAGGTTAAGGATCTGGTGTTGCTACAATTGCAGCTGGGATCTGGTCCCTGGCCTGGGAACTCCATACACTGCAGGGTGGCCAAAAAAAAAAAAAAGAAAAAACAAAGCAAAACAAACAAAACATGGCAGCTGGAGAGATCATTTGAACATATAAGCCAGATCCTATCACTCCTCTACTCAAACCCCTATAGTGGCTCTTCATTATTTTGGGGACATGGCTCAGACTGTCAGTGTCAAAAAATGAGACACAAGAACATGGGGAGATCTTGACAAGGCTCTTTACTCCTGCAGAAGGGTGCAGGTACTCTGAAAAGTGCGCGCGCCGAACAAAGAACCCTCCCCCATTTATCCCTAATGCAGGTGATTTACCTGTCTCCTTCCCATTGGTCAGGTCAGGGTGCACATTCTTCCCAGTTGGCTAATTTGAAACAAACTGTTACTGGGAGAAGAGGAAAAGGGGAGGGGTGGGGGTCGCAGGAAGGCAAAACCAGAGCAAAATGGAGTAACCAAGATTTCCTTTGATAGGAAAGACATTATGTTACTTTCCACAATTTCAATCAGAGTAAACACCAAAGTCCTTACAATGACCCAAAAGGCAGTAGAATCTGGCCCCCATTGCCTCTCTGGACTTTTGTGCTCCGCTCTGTGCTTTGATTTTTCCCGTCCAGCCTCAATGGCCCCATTGCTGATGGCTGATGTCAGGTATTCTGTTTCCTTCCTGAATTCCCTCAGGGCTACCATTGCTATTGCTTGGACATATTTTATATCCCTTTGATTTAGCTGTTCCCTCTGCCTTGAAAGAGGTAAGGAGATGCTCAAATCATTGTCTTCTCCCAGGTAGCCACTGGGCTATCTTCCTCTCCTCCTCCTACAGTGTCTTTGCTCAGCTCTCAGCTTCTGGATGAGGTCCACCCTACCCACCCTTGCTTCAGTGCTGAATGTAAATCTTCACCCCTGCAATTCCAAGTTCTTCTCACCTTGCTTATCTTCTTGTTTTCCATAATACGTACTACCTTCTGATGTAGCATAAAATATACTTATTATTACCTCCTAACATAGTATCTGCATGGTAGTTCATTCCAGGACCTGCTGACAGATACCAAAATCCATGGATACAAAATATATAAAATGGTGTAGTATTTGCATTTAACCTATGCACATCCTCCCATATACTTTAACTCATCTCTAGATTTCTTATAATAACTAATACAATGTAAATATTATATAAATAGTTGTAAATATATGTAAATACTATGTTAACAGTTGCCTCCATGGGGCAAATTCAAGTTTTGCTTTTTGGAACTTTCTATAATTTTTTTTCCCAAGGTTTTTTGTTTTGTTTTGTTTTGTTTTTTCCTTACTTCTGACATATGAAGTTTCCAAGCCAGGGACTGAATTGGAGCCATGGCAGTGATCTATCCTGCAGCTGTGGCAAAACTGGATCATTAACCCACTGTGCCATGGTGGAAACTCCTCCAAGTATTTTTAATCAGAGGTTGGTTGAATCTGTGAATGTAGAACCCGCAAATACAAAGGGTCAACTGTATAGAATTTATTTATTAGAACTTTAGCTCCATGAGGGCTTCAATAATTGCTCCAAGCAGTTTGTGCCTAGAACATAGCAGATGTTCAGTGAAGATTCGTTGAAGGTATGAATTAACTGTTGACTGAAAAAAACACACAACCTAAAAGTTATGTTTTATTCAATGGACAAAACTGAGGACTTAAGCCCAGGAGGAAGCATCTCAAGTAACCCAGAGAAAACTGCTCTGAGGAGGCGATGGGGGAGGTAGTATACATAGGAGTTTTTCGACAAAGGGTAGGTAGTAGAAACAAAAGATTACTGCTAATAACAAAAAACTAGATATATCAAGTTAAGGAATTTAGCACTTTTCTACAGTTGGGAAGATGCAGGGTCTGGGCTCACTGAAATCGTTCCTTTGATATGCACTCAGCTTTCTGGGGCCTGTATCCTGTGTTTTCACATTCTGAGTTTCCTCATGGCTCACTGTTAGGAGTAGGTGCAGTATGATGGTTGATGTCAGGTGTTCTATGTCCTTTCTGAATTCCCTCAGGGCTCACCAGCTCACCGTTGGAGGTGGCTGCACTTGCTGATGACTCTAGCACCTTTTGTTTACTGATCTGGCAAGCAATATTTTATTTCTCAAAATGAACAGATTTAGTCCTTGTCACCAGGTGTCTAAAATGTCAGGATGATGAGAAGGATGTGTGTGTGTTTTAAGTTGAGAATAGTGTACAAAAGAATTTTCAAAACCTGAGAGCAGGAGCTCTCTTTTACGATATTTTAACCACTTTTTATATAAATCCTTCTAAAATATTTGATATATTCTCTCACCACTTTAACAGATTTTTCTGAATACTGATTTACCTTTTCTTGGATGCCCTGGGCCCCCTTAGGTTCCTCAATCACAGTATCCTGCTGCTATATGGGCAAACTTAGCTTCTGCTGGGATACCCCCTGGGGGTACCCCAGATGTCTCTTTTAGTGTGATTTCTAATTCAGCTGAGCCTGGGGCCCTGGAATTGGGGAATGGAACACTCCTTCATAAGAAAGACATCTCCTCTCTCCAGCTTTTCATCTCCTGGGAGCTATAACTCTCTTCTGTCAAACATCATCCTCTGCTTACTCATCAGCTCCCTGAAGGCAATTAGGCATTTCTTTATCTCAAGAAAAGCGACCAATGGTCACACACAAGAGCTCTGCAGGAAAGTAGTCAGGGAGGGGAGTCTTCTGTAGGGCTCAGGTGGGGGATGCAGGCTACATCCTCTTTCTCTCTGGGATGCCTCCCTCTGTGTATGAGAACTGGGAAAAAGCAGCCACCCCTCATGCTGCTTCCTGTTGTACCAGTGCCCACAGGCTGCCTCTGGCAGATTTTTCATTAAGACTTGCTTCACCCACTGCGCCAAATGCTGGCAATCACCACTGATACCAATGCCAGGTGAAAAGCCAAAACCAAAAGAAAAAGGAAATAACCAAGATGATGAGTGGTCCCTTAAAGTTTGACTCTATGAACAACTCAAATAATAAAACAGCTTTAGAATGAACTTCAGAGGTTAAAGAATCCCCTCCCCTACACAGTGTATGAAACTTTTAATTTGTTTTTGTTTTTTGGTAACATCTCTGACATTTGAGACAAAATGGTAATGTTAGAATTGGTAGGTCCTTGAATATAACCTCTCCCAGCAGAGGATCCAGGGATCCAATTAGGAAAAACAAAACAAACAAACAAACAAAAAAACAGCCCAATTTTGCTTTTGTTGCTTTCCTTTTGAGTCATGTTTATCTCACTCTGAGTACCTCCTTAGAATGAAAGCAATGATGGATATTTAATTCACTTTTTAGTCACCAGTGCCTCTAATTACAGATCTTATCTCTCTCCTACCATTCACCTAGGATTTTTATCAGGTGAGCCCTCTCAGAACTTCGCATCTCAGACAGAGACGGGGGAAACACCTGATAGGAGAAGGTAGAAATTGACTTTCTTAGGGGCTTTTTTTCCTTCATGGAAAACACCAGAAAGATAATCTCCTCAATTTCTATGCCCCTCTTTATTTTTGTTTTAAAAAAAAGTGCTTATGTATGCATATGTGTGTGTACAACCATATTTTAGGATTAAATTTTACAAAGAAAAAATGTATTACTGGAAAAGAATACCCCCTGAATATTGTTGTGATCTGTGCATGAGTTGGAAAAAGAATTTCCAGACTCATAGTGAGGGGAAGAGAAAGAAGAGTTTATTGAGATAAGAAACACTGCTAGTGCAGCAGGATGATAAACTGGGGAGAACCGACCCCAAACTCAAAGTCTTGTCTGTTTTTATAGCCCAGGGAGAGAGGAGAAGTCTTAAAATACACCTGTTGACCTGATGATTGGTTGGGGAAAGAGGTGACTTATGATACACTTGCTGGTTGGTTAGGGGTGTATAAGGCCCCTATAGGGGTAGGATGAGGAGGTGACCACATACCTTTCCTAGTCTGGGTAGGAAGGAGTAGGCTGGATTGCTCAAGGTGGGGGAGGGGGTATTACAATAATTTAAGATTGTATTATTATCTCATTTATTATGATTTATCTCAGGATATTGAATATAGTTTCCTGTGCTGTACAGTAGGACCTTGTTTATCCATCCTTTGTGTAATAGTTTGCATCTACTAACCCCAACTTCCCACTCCATCCTTTCCACAACCCTCTCCCCCTTGGCAACAAGTCTGTTCTCTATGGCCGTGAGTCTGTTTCTGTTTCATAGATAAATCATTTGTGCCATATTTTAGATTCCACATATAAGTGATATCATATAGTATTGGTCTTTCTCTGGCTTACTTAGCATGGTCATCTCTAGGTCCATCCACATTGCTGCAAATTAAATCACCATCCTATTTTTACTACAGTTAATAAGATGCAGGTACATGTTAAAGTAAAATTCTGAATAACCCCATACTAAATAACAAAGTAGATTGGCTTGCTCCCTAAACATTGCCGTTGTCAAAGAGGGCAGGGCAATCACCATCTTACCTGTAGGACTGACATACTTAGCATCCCTCCCCTCATTGCTCCAGCTGGTTCATCACTGATCTGCCAAATCTTGGTGTTGATTCCCTCTTCACATTGTCCCCTGTACTCTGAGGCTTCCCTACTTAAGTCTCATTTTGAGGAAATAATGAGATGGAGAAAGGCCACCCACAGTGCATAAATGAAAACAAACAATGAAGGGCAACAGAGAGATGGGGCATCAAAGGTGAGAATGGAGGCTTTAAAGGAGAGGGAGCAGATAGGTATGTTTTCTTTTTGAAGTTTCATATAGAAGAAAGTCTAGGTGACTGGTCCTGGCATTTGGGAAATTATAAATGATGACATTATAAATGGTGAATTAGCTCTTCCCCATCTGTACCTTCCATAGTGGTCAGCTTTTGCTACAATAATGCTGCATAAAAGGGCACTCTGATGGAGTTCACTGGCAGTTCAGTGGGCTAAGGATCTGGCATTGTCACTGCTGTGGGTATGGTTACTGCTGTGGTGAGGGTTTGATCCCTCACCTGGGAACTTCTGCATGGAAAAGGAAAAAAGATAAAGGGATCCTGGTTCCCTGAGACCAGATGGAAGAAAACCTTCCTGACTTACATATGACTTTGTACAATGTACTAAACCAATAATATTTGGGGGGTTATTTCTTATTACAGCATAGTCTAGTCTATCCTGACTAATACAGTTGGTGACACTTAAATATTAGGAAGTCGGAGTTCCCGTCATGGCTCAGTGGTTAACGAATCCGACTAGGAACCATAAGGTTGTGGGTTTTGATCCCTGGCCTCACTCAGTGGGTTAAGGATCCGGTGTTGCTGTGAGCTGTGGTGTAGGTCGCAGACGCGGCTCAGATTCCACATAGCTGTGGCTGTGGTGTAAGCTGATGGCTACAGCTCCCATCAGACCCCTAGCCTAGGAACCTCTGTATGCCGTGGGTGCTGTCCTAAAAAGCAAATACTACTACTAATAATAATATGGATTCTTCACTTGTCTTAGTAAAGAGAAGATCTAGCAATGCTGGGCCTGAATTCCTAAATGGTAATAATTATCCAGAGCTCAGTGATGCTTCCCCGTCTTGGCCGGGCACACAGTTCTCACCACTTCCTGAAGGAAACCTTGACAACACAGCTGAATGTCAATTGCCACTCAACCTCACTCTCGTGTAGTTGTTTTCTTATAACCAAGAGGAAAGTCAAATATCTCCATATGCATAACCCTAACCAAAAAATGGGAAAATTAACATAGATCATGAGGGGTTTTGATTAAAGAAAATTATGAGAGCAGCGCTCTTTGTGGGAGAGAAGAATATCTCTAAATGTTTAAAGTGTATGGAGCTCCCTGGTTGCTCAATGGGTTAAGGATCCAGTATTGTAACTGCTGTGGCTCACTGCTGTGGTGTGGGTTCAGTTCCTGGCCCAGGACTTCCACATGCCATGGGCACCCCCAAAAAGAAAGTAAAGTGTGTCTACGTCAACAGAGATAGTGTAACATGCTACTCCAAAGTGACCCATGGGAAGAGTTACCATGGCTGTAGAGTAAAGATGCCTGCTGAAAAACTTACAAACTAAAAAATGGGGCTTAAATTTCAACAGGGGGTTCCTTTTGATTGTGAATAAAATAAATGTCCCTGCTGTGAAATGCAGTTACATCTGAAGTGAGAAAATCACAATATCCCTCTCACTTCACTCATGTGCCTGCCTCATCCCTAGAGGTGTTTGATTTGTGAGGATTAAAGAGACCATGTGTGAAGAATCTGTAACATGATATGAAAAATACCTACCTTGGTGCTCAGCATGTCATTGATTCCAAAAATGTTAGTCTCCTTTCACTTCTTTTATTCATCTTTATCCCAGAAAAGGACATTAGGCATTTATTTCCAGGTTTACTCCAAAGTCCAACAGTACAATGTATACAGAGAAGGCCAACAAAATGGGTCACATCTAACCAGGTGAGGAGACTAGAGAGGAAAGCAAAGCAGGAAGGAAGTGAAGTCTTTATCAGAAAAGAAGAAAAAGATTGAAAATTTTCAGTATAAGAAAATAAAAGCTGAGAAAAGACATGGCAAAAGTTACAAAATCTGGAGTTCCCGTTGTGGTTCAGTGGTTAATGAATCCGACTAGGAACCATGAGGGCGTGAGTTCGATCCCTGCCCTTGCTCAGTGGGTTAAGGATCCGGTGTTGCCGTGAGCTGTGGTGTAGGTTGCAGACCTGGCTCGGATCCCACGTTGCTATGGCTCTGGCGTAGGCCGGTGGCTACAGCTCCGATTCAACCCCTAGCCTGGGAACCTCCATATGCCACAGGAGTGGCCCTAGAAAAGGCAAAAAAAAAAAAAAAGCTACAAAATCTTAGAGAGAAGGTGTGAAAAGTGAGATTTTTGTTCAGTATATATGATGTTGGGCTTGGCCGTATGGATTATCCTGAGCAAAGGAGTGTGGGCAGAGCTGATACACTGTCAATTCCACACAAGCGTGTGTGTGTGTGTGTGTGTGAACTCTGCACCCAGGCCTCTAGAAAGTTCTGACCTCCACCAAGAACATGACCAAGTAACCACTAGCCCTCAGCCTGGACCACAGAATGAGCCCAATGGAGCAGACCCACAGTCTGGAGCCAATTCCAGCTGAACTGCAAACCCACAGCCATAAATAAGCTTAATGTCCTAAGCTGCTGAGTTGTAGGGTGTCCTTTATTTATTGTTTGTTTGTTTGTTTGTCTTTTTTAGGGCTGAACTCATGCCATATGGATGTTTCCACACTTGGGGTCAAAATCGGAGCTATAGCTGCCAGTCTATGCCACAGCCACAGTAATGTGGGATCTGAGCCACTTCTGCGACCTACTCCACAGGTCACAGCAATGCCGGATCCTTAACCCACTGAGTGAGGCCAGGGATCAAACCAGAGTCCTTATGGATACTAATTGGGTTTTTTCAACGCTGAGCCATGATGGGAACTCTTATTTTTAAAATTTTTTAATTTTTTGGCTGTGCCCACAGCATGCAGAAATTCCTGGGCCAAAGATGGAACCCACACCACAGCAGTGACAATGGCAAATCCTTAACTGCTAGGCCATCAGGGAATTTCAAGGATCCCTTATCTTGTGATGCTGCCACACAACACATGGTTTCCAAGGTCACCACTTCAGGGGAAGAAAGAGATGGAAGATGCATACTAGTTCCTATGTGCCTAGGCCAGGAGATGACATACATTTCAGTCATAGTCCATTGATCACATGGAGTTGCTTGAGTCCAAAGAGAGCAAAGAAATGAAGGCGAGCAGTTGGATATTTGATGACCACTCACTGCTCCTAACATAGCATTTAACTCCAAACAAATGAACAAAAAAAATCTTTGGGTAGATCAAACAAAATACAAATTCAGTCCAGGATCCAATCGAGGGTCTAACATACTAGGGTAATTATTTTGCAATCCAAAACAACTAGGGCTCAAGGAGATTGTGTCTTGCCCAAGCTACAAAGCTAATGAAAAGCAAAACTAAGTCCATATTCTTTTTCCAGACTGTGCCGTTGTGAGTCTTTTTTACTGACTGAATAGTATAGGCCTCCTAAATACCCCTTAAAACTCTTCTGTGCCTGGTACTAAATAGAATTTCACAATTAACAAGAAATTTATCTTTTTTTTTTTGCTGCATCCATAGTACTCAGAAGTTCCTAGGCCAGTGATTGACCCTGAGCCACAGCAGTGACAGCACTGGATCATTAATCACTAGGCCACAAGGGAATTCCAACAAGAACTTTATGAACTCTAATATTGATTTACAAACGTTGGTGCAGTTCAGTGGTTCTCAGACTTGAGTATGTGAATCAGCTGGAGAGCCTCTTCAGACACAATTTGCTGAGCCCACCCAGAGTTTTTGATTTAATAGGTGGGAGTAGGGGCGATGTAAAAATTTGCACTTATGATGAGTTTCCAGTGATGCTATTGCTGCTGGTCTGGTGGACACACATTAAAAACGACTGGGGAGTTCCCGTCATGGCGCAGTGGTTAACGAATCCGACTAGGAACCATGAGTTGCGGGTTCGGTCCCTGCCCTTGCTCAGTGGGTTAACGATCCGGCGTTGCCATGAGCTGTGGTGTAGGTTGCAGACGCGGCTCGGATCCCGCGTTGCTGTGGCTCTGGCATAGGCCGGTGGCTACAGCTCCGATTCAACCCCTAGCCTGGGAACCTCCATATGCCACAGGAGCGGCCCAAGAAATAGCAAAAAGACAAAAATAAATAAATAAATAAATAAATAAAACGACTGGACTAGGGAGTTACCTTGTGGCACAGCAGGTTAAGAATCCGGCATTGTCACTGTAGCAGCTCAGGTTGCTGCTGTGGTGTGGGTGTGGTCTCTTGCCCAGAAACTTCCACATGCTATAGGCACAGCCAAGGGAAAAAAAAAAAAAAAAAACAACCACTGAACTATAACTGAATCTTGGATTCTGGGTCCTAGAATCAGCCCAGACAACAAATTGATGATTTCAGAAAGGTCATTTGGCCTCTGAGTTTCTATTGTCTCATTAATACCAAGCATTTTAGATCAATTATGCCATTTAATGAGTCTATGATTAAGAACTATCTTTTTAAAAAATCCCAACAAACATTAAGATGCCTGGAGCAAATGGAGGGGGCACCTACTGATTGGGGAAAAGCATGAGGAAGACTTCTGGGATACTGGAAATGTTCTAGGTCTTGATCTAGATGTTAGTTGTGTGGCTGCCTAGGTAAAAATTTATCAAGCTGTATATTTAAGACTAATGCGGAGTTCCGCTGTGGTGCAGTGAGTTAAGAATCTCACTGCAGTGCCTCAGATCACTACTGAGATGCAGGCTCAATATCCGGCTGGCATGATGGGTTAAAGACTCTAGCATTGCCGCAACTGTGGCTTGGGTTCCAGGTGTGGCTTGGATTAGATCCCTGGTTGGGGAACTTCCATATGCCATGAGTGCATCCATTAAAAAAAAAAAGAAGAAGAAGAAGACTGGAGTTCCCGTCGTGGCGTAGTGGTTAATGAATCCGACTGGAAACCATGAGGTTGTGGGTTCGATCCCTGGCCTTGCTCCAGCATTGCCATGAGCAGTGGTGTGGCTTGCAGACTTGGCTCAGACCCGGTGTTGGCTGTGGCTCTGGTGTAGGCCAGTGGCTACAGCTCCGATTAGACTCCTAGTCTGGGAACCTCCATATGCCACAGGAGCGGCTCAAGAAAAAGGCAAAGAAACCAAAAAAAAAAAAAAAAAAACTAATATACTTAAAAAAAAATTGTTTGGCCACACCTGTGGCACGCAGAAGTTCTGGGGCCACGGATCAAACCGACACTACAGCAGCAAACTGCTCCACAGCAGTGGCAATCCTTAACCCACTGAGCTACCTCGGCATTCCTCTAATTTTTTTTTTTTGTCTTTTCTAGGGCCACACTCACGGCATATGGAGGTTCCCAGGCTAGGGGTTGAATCGGAGCTGTAGCCGCCAGCCTACATCACAGCCACAGCAGTGCAGGATCCGAGCCACATCTGCGACCTACACCACAGCTCACAGCAACGCCTGATCCTTAACCCACTGAGTGAGGCCAGGGATTGAACCCGCAACCTCATGTTCTTAGTCGGATTCGTTAACCACTGAGCTGCATTCCTCTAATTTTTATTTTTAGTTGATACAGCTAATATAATTTTTATCACCCTGCATAAACAATATTCACCAACATAACAGAAAGTGATAGAAAATAAGGTTTCAACATCCACATATTTGTGTAGGTCAGGGGTATTAAAATATCTTCTCATTCTGTTGACCTGGAGAGATTGAGGCATAAGGAATTTGGGTGCATTACAGAGGCTGAGATGGAGATGGAAGGACACACATTCTTTTGTGTTTGGTAAGTTCAGCCTGATCATCACAGAGCACCTTTGGTTTGCAGGTTGGCCTCAGTGAGTACTATACGAATGATCTACTTTAGCTGAGCATGAAAGAGTTTACCTATTCCAACTAAAGGTGAGAGAGAGAGAGATCAGAGGTACAATTCATTCACACTGACTCAACTGAATGCATGTGACCAAAACACTAAACACACAAAAAAAGAAGAGAAATATTAAATTATACAGTAACTATGTCTGATATTTTAGATGTATGCCCTGGAATCCTGAAATGAACTGGAAGTAGGAGACATGAATCAACAGATCTCTGAGTTGGGCAAGTCAGTCCTTGCCTTTCCATTAGGTGCTGGAGCAAATGGGCACATCTCTTTCCCAACTCTGTCGGTGACATCACATTGGTAGCTTGAAATGGGGTATGGTGGAACTATGACATCCCATGGATGTCAGCAAATGTTACTGTCATACTGTGAGGATACTTTATTTCAGAGAGCAGGCTGATTGGCACATCACTACTTGCCTGGCCACACTGAACGTGCTTCTAGTGTCTGCAAGTATGGATTTTTCATACAACATGAAGCCTAAATACAAGTCAGCTACTCCGTCTGGTGCTCAAAGATACAGCTAGCTGCTCTTGCGTCTCAAAAAAGCTGGTTGTTTAGAGCTTCTGTAGAAGACTGGTTTTGCGCGTACAGCTCTGTAGAGTTACATTTACGTCTAAAGCTATATAGTGATTGATTTCAGGCTTCTTCTTTTTTTGGGGGGGGTGCTGCACCCGTGACATACAGAAATTCTCAGGCCAGGGGTCAAATTGGAGCTGGCGATGCAGTCTAAACCACGGCCTTGGCAACATCAGATGTGAGCCACATCTGTGACCTACACCACAGCCTGTAGCAATGCTGGATCCTCAACCCACTGAGCGGGGTCAGGGATCAAACTCACATCCTCACAGACACAATGTAGGGTTCTTAACCTGCTGAGCCACAATGGGAACTCCCCAGGCTTTTTTCCAATATCAATTCAAGGTAATCTGAAAGTAATCATGTGCTGATTTAAGACCAATGCTGCTGTGTAATACATACACAGGCATATAGAAGTTCCCAGGCCAAGGATTGAACCGAAGCCACAGCAGTGACAACACTGGGTCCTTAACCTGCTGAGCTACCAAGGAACTCCAACCAGGGATATTTCTTTACTTTGCTCAAAACATTGCTGTGATAACATGATCTTTTCAGAACTTACTGAGAATCACCGTGATGTTTTAGGAGGATCATTAACTCTCTTGGAGGGGTACAGGGGTCTAGTCTAGGACTTGTGTCTACCTAACTCTGAGATCCTGGATAAATTGTTTCACTTCTTGGGCTTTGGAGTCTGAGGGATGGGAGTGGGTAAAGTGGATAATCTCACGTCTTTGCTATCTCTGAAAGAAAGGAAAAATTAAACCAACTTGCAGCCAGTATATAACCCATAGCTAGAAAAAGACAGTTATATATAGAAATATATAAAGTCTATATGGCATGGTGGGAGAGGATGCTGTGTGCCACATCCCCAGTGTATCCCAACTGATATGTTTACAAAGACCAGTTAACTATTCATAGAAAACAATGTATAAATAAGTTGAATATTAGAGATTGAACAATGGCTTATTCTGTCTGGAATTATTTAGGTTTTTTAGATATCCTTCTTCTGGCTAATAGAGCATATTAAGGTTAGAAGAAAATGAAAGGCAAGAGACATGGGTATTGCCTACCAAGGGACCAGCTGGCTACCTGGAGGTCCTCCTTGGCTGGCACCCTTATTGCCCTTCCCTCGCCAGGTCATTTCTCTGGGACAGATTCACATTCTCACAGTTCAAAGAGACTGATGTATAAACCAGAATCTCAATTTCATTTTGGTAATTTACAAGGAGAGATTTAACTGCTTGAGGGGGCTGAACTTTTGCCCTTTTTTTTTTTTTTTTTTTTTGCCAGTAAGGTCTAGACACTTACCCAAATAACAACTACATATAACAGAAAACCCAAAATTATAGTGGCTTAAACACAATAGGAGTTTCCCATAAAAGAAGTCTGGAATATACAACATATTCTATAGTATGACATACAGTGTCAACATATCCAGGCTGATAGAGTAGTTTCACTGGGACATAAGCTCTAGTCTTTGTATTCTGCCATCCTCAGTCTGTGACTTCCATTCTCAAGGTCACCTTGTATCCCAAGATGACTTCTAAAGGCCAGTCATGATGTCCATGTTGCAGGCAACAGTTAGGAGGAAAGAAGAAAGGATCTGTTTTTCAGAGACTTCTCATTAGTCCCATAAACATTTCCACTTAAATGTCACTGGTGAGAATCTCATAGCCTCGTCTAGCTGCAAGAGCATCTGGGAAAGGTGGTCTTTTAGAGAGGTACATTGCTTCCCCAAATAAAACTGAAGTCTGTTCTTAAGAAGGCAAGGAATGGAGTTCCCTGGTGATCTAGTGGTTAGGACTTGGGGCTTTCACCACTGTGGCCAGGGTTCCATACCTGGTCTGAGAATTGAAATCACACATCAGGCTGCTGCACACAGTGGCAAAAAAAAAAAAAGAAAAAAGAAAAAAGAAAAAGGCAAGGAAAAGGAGGCTAGAGCAGGCATTTCTTCTGCAACAGACAAATTATAATCATTAGGTGACTGTAGTTCCCATCGTGGCTCAGTTGTTAACAAATCCGACTAGGAACCATGAGGGTGCGGGTTCAATCCCTGGCCTTGCTCAGTGGGTTAAGGACCTGGCGTTGCTGTGGCTGTGGTGTAGGCCGGCAGCTACAGCTCCAATTAGACCCCTAGCCTGGGAACCTCCATATACCACGAGTGCGGCCCTAGAAAAAGACAAAAAAAAAATCATTAGGTAGCTGAATGAATGAACAAAGAGAGCTAGATTTATGATTTAAGGTGCTAACATTTAAGCTGGGCTTCCAAATTTCAGTGTGCATTTGAATCACCAGGGATCTTGTTAAAATGCAAATTCTTAGTAAGAATATCAGAGGTCAGGATGGAAATTCTGCCTTTCCAACAAACTCACAGATGCTGCTGCTCTGCAGACCAAATGCTGAGTACAAGTGTTGAAAGCATCATTCCTAACATTATTGCTGTTTTCTCCACTAATTGGTGGAAAACGGCTGAGGTGGCTGGGGTATCGCATGGGGACCCAATGGCTAGGGGTGCTTTGGTATCTGGATTTGCAGTGAGTAGAAAGTGGCTAAAGCAGAATGCGCAGTTTGCTTCAACTGAACCTACTACAGCAACTTTTCCGTTAGAACATCAGCATCTGTGCTCTCTGGTGATGGACTGAAGTCCCCACTCCCTCAGGAGAGAGCTGAGAAAGAGGAAGGACAGAAGGCAGTTAGGGGAAAGCAGGTCCCCTGGATGTCAAGGTTGTGACTCAGAATTCACTTTATGGTCTATTGTGCTGACTAAGAAAACAGACTTTGACTGTACTGAGGCAGGAGTTTAACTTTGTGCCACCTTGGGAAGTGTCTGTGGAAGTCCTTTTGGTCAAGGCCATCAAAAGGCCTCTGGCCTTAAGAGGTCCACCTTCTACCACTCACAAGTAAAATGAAAACTACCAATCAAATATCTCTTGCTTTGCCTTGCTCCCACCTAGCCCACAGACATTCTTGGATCACAGAGGCCCATCTTTTTTTCTACTGCCCATCAATACTAGTTAAGTCATTGCAACGGAGCCAGAACATGAGAGAGACCTGGGATATATTTTTAAACTCTGTTCTACATTTTGTTCTTTTCTTTTTTTTCTTTTTTTCTTTTTTTGGCCGTGCCTGTGGCACATGGAAGCTCCTGGGCCAGGGATCAAACCTGAGCCACAGTAGCGATCCCAAGCTGCTACAGTGACAACACTGGATCCTTAAGCCACTGCACCACAAGAGAACTCCTCCTGTTCTATATTTTAAACTCCTGGGAACATTTTTAGTGACGAAAAGTCAAAAGACAATTGTAAAAAATGTACTATATATCTTATTTATTTTTAATAAATTTTAATTTAGCATACATACAAAATGCAATGATTGAACACATATAAGGTCAATCTGAGGCCCTTTGTGACAGTGAGGCCAAAGCCAGCGGCCCTCTCTGCTCCCTGTGACAAGCCTTGGGAAGCTTGGGACCAGATGCCTGCTCCCCCACCCTGATTCCCTATGTGCTTGGGTGGGCTCTATGGCATGAGTTGGCAATTGTCTATTCAGTACCTACTTCTGTCTACTTCCTCATTGATAAAACTGCAATTTTGTCTTGGGGGCAACATGTCAGTTAAAATACATAGTCTCCTCACAGGCTGGGGCAGGCCAGGTGACCCATTCCAGGCCAGTGGGATATGGACAGAAGTCTACTGGATGGGGCTTTAGCAAAGTCATTATTTTAATGACAGAGAGGGAAAGACTCATCTGACATATGGATTTTGCCCCCTTCTAGCTCCTTCTTTGTATGTGACACCTGGAGGTGGAGGAGTCATTTTGTAGTCAAAAGTATGAAAGTCAAATGCTAAGTGGAGAGGGTGTGAAGACAAGGAAACCCTCCTACACTGTTGGTGGGAATGTAAATTGGTGCAGCCACTATGAAGAACAGTATGGAGTCTCCTTAAAAAACTAAATAAAGGAGTTTCCAACGTGGCTCAGTGGAAACAAATCTGACTGGTATCCACGAGGACCCAGGTTCAATCCATGGCCTCGCTCAGTGGGTTAAGGATCTGGAATTGCCGTGAGCTGTGGTGTAGGTTGCAGACATGGCTCAGAATTGGCATTGCTGTGGCCGTGGTGTAGGCCAGAGGCTAAAGCTCCAATTCAACCCCTAGCCTGGGAATCTCCATATGCCTCAGATACAACCCTAAAAAGAAAAAAAAAAAGAAAAAACTAAATAAAGAAACATATGACACAACAATTCCACTCCTGGGCATATCTAGAAAAAATCATAATTGAAAAGATACATACACCTCAATGTTCACTGCTGCACTGCTTACAATAGCCAAGACATGGAAGTGACTCAGATGTCCATCAAAAGAGGAAGAGATAAAGAAGATGTGGTACATATACACAATTGAATATTACTCGGCCATAAAAAAGAATAAAATAATGCCATTTGCAGCAACATGGATGGACCTAGAGATTATCATACTAAGTAAGTCAGAGAGAGAAAGACAAATACCGTATATCACTAACATGAGAAATCTACTTTTTAGGGCCGCAGGTGCAGCATATAGAAGTTCCCAGGCTAGGGGTTGAATGGAGCTGCAGCTGCCGGCCTATGCCACAGCCATAGCAACTCAGGATCCAAGCTGTATCTGTGACCTACACCACAGCTCATGGCAATTCTGGATCCTTAACCCATTGAGCGAGGCCAGGTAATGAACCCCCATCATCATGGATACCAGTTGGGTTCGTAACAACAGGAACTCCCTGGAATCTAAAAAAATGATACAGGAGTTCCCACTGTGGCTCAGCAGGTTAAGGACTTGATGTTGTTTCTAGAAGGATGTGTATTTGATCCCTGGTCTCACTCAGTGGGTTGAGGATTTGGCGTTGCTACAAGCTGCAGTGTAGGTCTCAGATGCAGCTTGGATCTGGTGTTGCCCTGGCTATAGTGTAGGCCTCAGCTGCAGCTCCCATTTGACCCGCAGTGTGGGAAATTCATATGCCACAGATAAGGCTATAAAAAGGAAAAAAAATGATACAAATGAACTTATTTACAAAATAGAAATAGACTCACAGACATAGAAAACAAACTTGTTGTTACCAAAGACAAAAGGTGGAGAGGGATGAATTAGGAGTTTGGAACTAAGATATACACACTACTATATATAAAATAGATAATCAACAAAGATCTACTGTATAGCAATTTACTCAAAATTCTTTAATAACCTATATGGGAAAGGAATCTGAAAAAGAATGGATATATGTATATGTGTAACTGAATCACTTTGCTATACACCTAAAACTAACATTATACAACATTGTATCAACTATCCTCTAATATAAAATACAAATTCAATTTTTAAAAAATTCAATAAAATATTTAATAGTTTCATAAGTTGTATTATTATAACATATAATTCCAAAAACTGTATTTCATATAATAGTCTTATAATCACAGAAACAATTTAAAAGTAATTTTTTCTTTTGGCTGTCATCACGGCATGTGTATGCTCCTAGGCCAGGGATCAAGCCTATGCCGAAGTTGTGGCATAGCTGTGGCAATGCCAAATCTTAACCTACTGGGCCACATGGGAACTGCCTTAAGAGTAAGTTTATTTTTTTTTTATAGCTGCATGTGCGGCATATGGAAGCTCCCAGGCTGGGGGTCGAATCGGAGCCACAGCTGCCAGCCTACACCACAGCCACAGCAAGGCAGGATCCGAGCTGCATCTGTGACCTACACCGCAGCTCTTGGAAATGCCAGATCTTTAACCCACTGGGTGAGGCCAGGGATTAAGCTGTTTTTCCCACTCTTCAGCCCTTTCCTCCCCTCCTCACATGGATCTTCACACATCCCACTGCATTACCTTGAAAGCCCATCACAGAGCAGTGACTCCCTTTGCCAAGCTGAAGAGAGCACCAAGTCATTGCATAATTCCCTCCGACATTCTGAGTTTCTGAGCAGCTGCTCTGGAGGTGGAAGAAAATAACCTACTATTTCAGTTTTTATAACCTATTCAAGAGTGAGAATGTTATTTTAAGGGCAAAATCATGTAAAAGCTCTTGTTGGCTTGGTGGAAATGTCTTCATGCTTTAGGGAAATGAAGCAGGTTCTCTTTTCCAGCCGGGGTCCAAAACGAGTTCTTCCTTTGTAGAAACAGGAAACGATTCATTGCTTGCTGGTACCAAGGGTTTAACTGGTCCTACCCAACTGAGAGAGATTTAAACAATTGAATTGGAAGTTAGGGTACTTTCCTGCTTTACAGCCTATGGGTAAATGAACTTGATATCCCTAATTCCATCTTGGTTTGGGGAGGATAAAGGTGATGTCTTTTGTTCCAAATGGCCTAGAGTGTTGTCAGGTATGCATGGAGTGAGATTCTCTTAGTGAGGCAAGGAATTGGTGCACAACAACAAGGTTTATGGAGGACCCTGGTGAGGGAGGGGAGAAAGGAGGGTGAAGAGCAATGAAGCAGATACCCATCAGCAGAGGTCTCTGTTGTGGTCCCTGGGACTTCATCCTCTGAGGATCCTGAAGGTCTGCTAGACTGAGCCTCAAGGCTATCCACCAAGGGTGGAGAGGTGGGTGTATATGCACCTGCTCCCATTCCTCAGTGGCTGAGGGTTGCTCCTGGGGCATTAACTCTCTGACACCCCTGGCTTGCCCTAGAGTGGACTGAACAGCCCCACTTCCTAGGGTCAGAAAATGTCTCAGACAGAGACACTAGAGAGCCCTCTAGGAAGGCAGAGGACGTATGGGTGGGCCACTGATAGCATCTGCTCTAAGAGTCAAAGTCATATTCATAAATGAGCCATATTCCACATTTAAAACATACCATATAGAGAGTTCCCTGGTGGCTCAGTGGGTTAAAGATCCAGCATTGTCACTGCTGTGGCTTGAGTTATTGCTGTGGCAAGGGTTCGATCCCTGCCTTGGGAACTACTGCAAGCTGTGGGCATGGCACACACACAAAAAAAGAGTAAATATACAGTATGGCCTTTTTTTTTCAGTGCCACACTAGCAGAACATGGAAGTTCTCAGGCTAGGGGCTGAATCAGAGCTGCAGCTGCTAGCCTAAGCCACGGCCACAGTGACTCTGGATCTGAGCCGTGTCTGTGACCTACACTGAAGCTCACAGCAACGCCAGATCCCTAACCCACTGAGCAAAGCCAGGGATCAAACCCATATCCTCATGGTTACTGGTCAGGTTCATTACCGCTGAGCCACGAAAGGACCTCCTACAGTATGATATTTTGAATGACCATTTTTGCCTTGCAAAGTCTATTTGCTTTTAAGCAAAGAAGCAAAAAATCCAGCCCCAGTTATTGGCAATGGAGCAAAGGCAAACTGGAATTGAAGCCTTCACCATTTGCAGTTCCCATCCCCCATTTCCAGCTCTACTCAAAATAAATGAGGTCACCCTCTCCCCGTAGAGTCAGCACAAGTCTGGGCAGAAGATGATGCCGTTGACACTCAGTTGAAAAATGAGACAGCAGCATTTGCAAGAGACAGGAAAGAACAGGGGTTCAAACTCCATCATTGTTATCTAGACAATTCAAGTAACAGCGCTAAAAACCTATGACGGCCACGACAGTGAAGCCTGCCAAGTCGAGTAAAAGATGATCAGCAGATGTCTGGGTGCCTATACTAGAGCTCTTGCAGACAAACAAAAAGGCCCAAATATGCGCTGTTTTAAATACTTTTGTTCTTCTTTTGTTCATAAAACTAACATACTTCTGTTAATTGTAGAAAACTTAGAAAATATAAGGTAAAGCAGGGGAAAATCAACTGTAATTAATGTTCTTATCTTTTATAAATATATAGTATATACATTTATAAACACAGAAAATTCAGATCTGTTATAATATAATCATATATTAGAACCAGTTGGGATCCTTTTACATACATGGCTTTACATCCTATTTTTCATCATGGGCTGCGGGAATCTGTGTCATTGACAATTCTTCACGATTTTCCTGACATTTGAATCACATGGCATCACCTGAATGTGTCATAAGCCATCTGGCCATCCTTCTATGAATTTGTGGTGAACACCTTTATGCTGACCACGTGACTGCTGGGTTTTTCATTGGAATGTACCTTCAGGTGTGGGATGAGGCCAAAGGTGTGGGGACCGAGTGAAGGGGCAACCTTCTCCCAGTCCCTAGGGGGGAGTCCGGGACATACAGAGGTGACTATTCTGGCTGTAGAGTTGCTGGTCAGGCAGGGTCCTCAAGCTTGCAGGAACCCTAGAGGTGGCCTCATGCCACACTCTCTTTGTTGTTTTTCAAATAGGAAACTGAATCTCTGAAAGGTTAAGTCACTTGTCACTTGTGATTTTTGGCGATTACCTACCACTTCTGGCATACATGTAAAGCCCTAAACAAGCCTTTCTGAGAGTGGCCCACATGGACCAGACTTGGCCAGGCCATCAGGCTCTGGACTTGGGTTGTTTTTAGAAATTAAATCACATCATGACATGGAAGATGGAATGGCCAGACGGCTGGCTGCCCAGCCAGAAAGGAGGCTATGTTCTTTGGTGCTCAGAGCCTGAAAGGGAATCTCCTCTGCATCAGCTGACTATACATAATAGGATAAAATATCCCTTCCTTCATTTGGAAGAACCACGAGGTTTGGTGGCATGCCTAGGGGCAAAAATAAATCGGAAGGAATACACTCCACTGGGTCAGACCAAATTAATGAATCCCACACAGGGAAAGGCAAAGCACTTTCATGAGGGCAGCATATTCTTTCCTTGTTTGTTGAATGAAGACCTGGACTCCAGCCACGGTGTACATTGCAGACATGGTCAGAGTCCTGCTCCTATTCCATCAGCACACACCATTCCCAGATATGCCAGCCACTTCCTACTAGGAGCACCTGAGAAGTGTAGCCAGAGGTCTTTCTCTGGCTGCTGGAGTCTTGCTCAGACCCATCTGGACAGGGAGGTAGCAGTGCAGGAAGCTATTTCCAGGAGCAACCCACAACCAATGACTGATGGGAGTTGATGTTTAAAAATCCATTTCCTTGCCTCGTGGGTTGGATATCTTTGTTCTGGACCATCTCATACAGGTCCCAGATGCCCACAGCAGTAACCTGCTCAGTAACACACCCTGAATTGGTTCTTTTCTTTCTGTCTTACTTTCCTACTCCCCTAACAGTTCTCTTGGCATCATCCCCAACTCAGATCCATGTATCCAGGTTTCCTTCTGGGTTTTTTTGGGCCATGCCTGTGGCATGCAGAAATTCTTTGGCCAGGGATCAAACCTGCATCACAGGGAGTTTCCACTGTGGCTCAGTGAGTTAAGAATTCAACATAGTGTTCATGATGATGTGGGTTCAATCCCTGGCTTGGCTCAGTGGGTTAAGTATTCCACTTTGTCACAAGCTGCAGTGTAGGCTGCATGTTCTGCTCGGATCCAATATTGATTTGGCTGTGATGTAGGCTGGCAGCTGCAGCATGGATTCGACCCCTCACCTGGCACAGTAAAAAGAGAAAAAAAAAATCAAACCTGTGCCACAGGAGCAACCCAAGCCACAGAGGTGTCAATGCCAGGTCCTCAACCTGCTTTACCACTAGGGAACTTCTACGTCTTTTAAACCTAAGACAATTTAGCCCCTTGAGAATTAACAATAGGAAATCCTGATATGAGAAATTTCAATCAGTGGAGTAGACACAAATTGATACAGATATTAACGTCGGCACACTAGGAGTTTCCTCTGTGGCTCAACTGGATCACTAGCATCTCTGGATGCAGGACGCAGATTTGATCCCCAGCCTAGCACAATGGGTTAAAGGATCTGGCATTGCTACAGTGTAGGTCACAGTTGCAGCTTAGATCTGATCCCAGGCCTGGGAACTTCCATAGGACACAGGGTGGCAAGAAAAGGAAAAAAAATTAGGAGACAAGGACATTAAACCTATTATTATAACTGTATTATCCAAAAAAGATAGAGAAAAGATGAAGAATAATAAGATGAGGCACAGAAGATATTTTAAAGCCTAATGGAACTTCTAGGAATGAAAAAGAGAGAGGAAAGCAACCCGAGATAAACAGAGCCAGTAGAGGAGGATCCCAGGCTAAAAGGCAGAAGTCAAATTGTAATGGTTAGGATTAGGTTTAGATACATAAAACAGGGCAGGGGTGGTAATTAGAAGTACATTAAATAAGAGAGAATTTTATTTCAGAAATCTGGAATAGGCAGTGCATAGCTGAAAGGACAGCTACACTGTGCCATCAGATTCAGCCTCCTCCTTCAACCCTGCTATCCTTTATGCATAGCTTTCATCCTTTTATGGCCCAACGTGGCAACTAGAGCTCCAGCCATTACATCCATATTCTAGGCAGCAGAAAGAAGGAAGGGCAGAAAAGCAAAAAGGGACCCTTCCTAGTAGGTCAAGTCCATTTAAACAGTCTGTCTGGAAACCTCACAGAACTCTTCCACGTAGATCCCACTGTCTAGAACTTCTTTCAGTTTCTAGCTGCAAGAGATGCTTAGAATTATATAGTCTTAGCTGCTAAAATCAGGGTTGTGTTACTAAGTGGGGAGGAAAGAATGGCTATTGGGTCAGGGAACCAGCACTCTCTGCCTTACAATGAAATATCTGAAGGGGAGTTCCCATCATGGTACAGCAGAAACAATCCAACTAGGAACCATGAGGTTGCAGGTTCCATCCCTGGCCTTGTCCAATGGGTTAGGGATCTGGCATTGCTCTGAGCTGTAGTGTAGATTGCAGATTTGGTTCTGATCTGGCATTGCTGTGGCTGTGGTGTAGGCCAGCGGCTGTAGTTCCAATTAGACCTCTAGCTTGGGAACCTCCATATGCTGCAGGTGTGGCCCCAAAAAGACAAAAAAGAAGGAAAGAAGGAAAGAAAGAAGGAAAGAAGGACAGAAGGAAAGAAGAAAGAAAGAAAGAAAGAAAGAAAGAAAGAAAGAAAGAAAGAAAGAAAGAAAGAAAGAAAGAAAAAGAAAAGAAAGGAAAAGAAAGAAAGGAGGGAAGGAAGGAAGGAAGGAGGGAGGGAAGGAAGGAAGGAAGGAAGGAAGGAAGGAAGGAAGGAAGGAAGGAAGGAAGGAAGGACGGACTACTTAAAGCTTTGAGATGTTTGGTACAAAGGGCTAGAATGGGAAGGATAGAAAACAGGGGTTAGTTGAATATCTGTTTTCAGAATAACTGAAACAGTTTTCTACTTTGCATCTATCCCACACAAATGAAACAAAGACAATCCAGACAAAAAGACAAAAACTTAAAAATTCTGTGTTAGTTATCATGGCTGCATAACAAACCACTCTCTGAGTTGTTCTGCAGAAACTAAAATCCCCAAGCAAGAGAGGATGGTGACTACATGCTGACCATAAGCACTAGGCCCAGACTGGTTGGAACCAGGAGGTTGATATTCCCAAATATCACCCTGTTACTTCACCACCAACCAATCAGAAGAAAGTCAATGAGCCGATCACACATCCTATGAAACTCTTCCCTAACACTGTCTTTAAAAACCCTTGCCTGGAGTTCCCATCGTGGCTCAGTGGTTAACGAATCTGACTAGGAACCATAAGGTTGCGGGTTCGATCCCTGGCCTTGCTCAGTGGGTTAAGGATCTGCTGTTGCCGTGAACTGTGGTGTAGGTTGCAGATGTGGCTCGGATCCTGAGTTGCTGTGGCTCTGGTGTAGGTCGGCAGCTACAGTTCTGATTCGACCCTCAGCCTGGGAACCTCCATATGCTGTAGGAGTGGCCCAAGAAATGGCAAAAAATACAATAAAATAAAAAAATAAAAACCCTTGCCTGAAAGTCATCACAGAGGTCAGGTCTTTGGCATATGAGCTGCCCATTCTCCTTGCTTGGCACCTGCAATAAACTCTGACTTTGCTGCAAACACCCAGTGTCAGAGCTTGGCTTTCTTCCCTGCAGGCTCAAGAGTCCTTGACGGTAACACCTACACATCATATTCAACACATTTGTTGAATAAAATAATAAGACTCAAGGCAAGGAATCAAGTGATGGTTACTTAATAAAGCAAATAACAGAAGTACAAGCACATTATTTAGGGATGTGGACTTAACTACTCAAAGAAGTAAACTAGAAATAGTTAAAGGAGTTGCCTTCAGGGTTAAAGATATGGAGAGGATGAGATGGAGGGCTAGTGCTTTACTGAGGCACCTGCATATATGGAAATTTTTTTTTTGTCTTTTTTTTTAAGGGCTGCACCCGAGACATATGGAGGTTCCCAGGCTAGGGGTCGACTATGCCACAGCCATAGCGACACAGGATCTGAGCCACATCCGCGACCTACACCACAGCTCATGGCAACGCTGGATCCTTAACCCACTGAGCGAGGCCAGGGATCGAACCCACAACCTCATGGTTCCTAGTTGGATTCGTTTCCGCTGTGCCACAACCGGAACAGCCACAGCAATGCCAGATCCGGGCCACGTCTGCAACTTACATCACAGCTCGCACAGCAAAGCCGGTGTAGGCTGGCGGCTATAGCTCCAATTTGACCCCTAGCCTGGGAACCTCCATATGCCTCAGGAAGTGGCTCTAGAAGAGGCAAAAAGACAAAAGGAAAAAGAAAGAAAGAAAATATAGTCTGTATCTTGCTTTTTCATTTTCTTTGCATTGATTCTATTATGAGGATCTGCTCTAAAGCAGAAGGGCTGGCTGTTGAAGGTATGTGACTTAAGGATTCCTTTCCTTCTTGTTTCCCCTACTTAAAGGTCTGTATAATTACGTCCTTTGTTTTTTTCCACTCTCCACACAGACCATTGTGTTTTCCCTGCCTCACCTTCCTTCTTGTTCAAGGATTTCATGAGTTCATCACTGTCTCTTTCTCCTCAGCCACAGTACAGCAGTGTGCATCTTGGTGACTTACTGCTACACACAAACTAGCCCAAGACTCACTGACTTAAAACAACCATTTTTATCATTTTTCAACAGCTCTGTGGGTCAGGGATTTGGGCAGGTTCAGTCTCATCATCTCTGCTCCATGTGCTATCTGCTGGAGCACAAGGTCCACCATGTCTGGAGCCTCAACTGTGACCACTAGCAGGGCTAGGGGTGAACAGGAATGGTTTCAGTGGGATTGTATGTCTGGGGCTTTAGCTTACTCTGGCTTACTCTCTCCCACAGGGTGGTCATCTTCTTGCAGGGCAGTTTAGGGCTTCCAGGAGCTTGGGTCTAGAACTCTGTCTGCATCCTGTTGGCTCCAGCAAGTTCTAGGCCCAGCCCAGATTCAAGCAAAAGGGAACACACAGGGCACGAATGCCAGGAGTAATGGGTTACCAGTGGCCACCACTGAGTCAGATGGATATGAATTCAAATCCTGACTCCTCAGCTTGCTTGCTGTATTTCCTTGGCCTAATTTCTACACTTCTCTGAGCCACCATTACCTTCCTTATCTATAGAATAATCAGGATATAACTCCTCGGGGCAGAATCACTCTATGCACTGAATAGGAAAAACACGCATTACGTTGGCCGGAATCACCATCTGGGGTTTCACTGAAGGGACTCATGCATTAGAAAGATGTACTAACCATAAACCTGACAGAACTGTGAGAAAATAAGCTTGAGAAAATCTTTGGGAGGGCTTTAGACTTCCAAGGAACCAGATGTTGTAAGCTCAAATAAAAAACCCTCAAAATGAGGTGATTCTAATGAAGAAACAGATATTATTATACAGTTCCAGGAGTGAAGAGTTTCTTCTCTTTCATCTTGAATCACTTTCTTCTATTTACCAATCTCTCGGCTGCATTTTAAGTTTAGTCTTTCTCTTCTTGTCTCTCTTAATGATGAATTCCCTCTGCCTAGTAACCCTTTGTTCTATCCAAAAAAACCTGGTGCCTCAAGAAGCCCTTCTCAGGAGTTCCCATGTGGTGCAGCAGGTTAAGGATCCAGCATTTTCACTGCAGTCAGTCTGGTTACAGCTGTCATGTGGGTTTGATTCCTGGCCTGGGAACTTCTGAATGCTATGGGTGCAACCAAAAAAAAAAAAAAAAAGACTCCATGTAATAAGAAGCCCTTCTCATGATGATCCACCTTTCCTTCTAGAAGAGAAATCCCTTGAAACCTTGTCTCCATAAATGACTACCACCAAGGCTGGAAAGACAGAACAACTCAGACCCCACTGGAGAACCTCAGAACAGTGCCTTTCTCCTGGCCTCCTGCCTTGTCGCATCTACCCTGAGGATCCTCCTCAAGGAGAGATTTGAGAGCAAGTGACCCTTAACCCAGTGAGAGTCCTCCTCCTGAAATCTCTGCTAATCTTCTTAGGTGTTAATATTTAGAGTTACCTTGTAATAACCAAGTGCAGTAAATGCAGCAGCCCACAGCCTCATCAGCAGAACCTTTTGAAACACCTCCCTTGCTTTTTAACCCTGCTTGTTAGATGGATATTTCTGTTATGGCAAGAGGTCAGTAGAAGTTACAGCTCTTTTTCAGTAGAAGGAAGACATTTTGAAAGTCAAAGTTGTTTTTTGTTTTTGTTCTTTTTGCCCTTTTTAGAGCCGCATGTGTTTGGAGGGTCCCAGGCTAGGGGTTGAATTGGAGCTACAGCTGCCAGCCTACACCACAGCCACAGCAACGCCAGATCTGAGCCCCATCTGCGACCTACACCACAGTCCATGGCAATGCCAGAACTTTATTTAAGCCACTGATTGAAGCCAGGGATTGAACCTGCATCCTCATGGATACTAGTCAGATTCCTTTCCATTGTACCACAAGGGGCGCTCCCATGAAAGTCAAAATTTGATGAAGGGCACAAAATCTGTTTCTCAGAGTTGCTCTGACATATCTCACAGGATAATTTGCACTTGTGAGATATAGATATAGATATAGATATAGATATAGATGATATAGATAGATAGATATTTGCCCATAGCATGCCAAAGTTCCCTGGGCCAGGGGTTAAACCGAAGCCACAGCAGTAAATTGAGCCATAGCAGTGACAATGCTGGATCCTTAATCTCTAGGCCACCAGGGAACTCCTGTTCATCTCCAAATTTAGAGGGCAAGTTTGGAGCGAGCCTTTGTTTCTGCATGTCTTAAGATGCTTCCGGAAGATGCTAATACTGCTGATCTGGGGACCATGCTTAGCAAGGAAATGCTACTAAGTAGCAAGGAAGGAGGGAAAAGCTATAGAGATCTTCCTGCAACTCTGGGAAGCAGCAAGCAACTCAATTATTCCAGGCATTCCCTCTCAACAAAGATCTTGGGCTTTGGGACAGATAGAGCTCTGTTCTAATCTTTGCTCTTCACCCACTGGGTGGTCTTAGGCAAGTCCCTTACTCTCTCTGAGACTCAGTTTTCTCAAATGTAAAGAAGGGGGTGGGGTTAATTCCTGCCCCACTGAACTGTCTGGGAGATTCTGAAGCACAGTCCATAGAGTGGCCCAGTTGTGTGCCTGGTGCATCCAAGTCCTCAATAAACGGTGCTGGGCTTCACTGTTGCAAGGTTAGCATTCAGAGACCTGAGCAGGAGCTGTCAGCTTTTCCTTGTTCCCAGTGAGGACGTGGCTTTGTTTCCACAGGTCCAGCATTGATAAACAGCAGTGCTAGTGGGCGTGATCCCAGTGTTCAGATGGCTTCTCTGCTTTGATGGGTATACTTGAGCGGCCCACAGGCAAGATGAGGTCATGCTCTGGAGTCAAGAAGAGAAGCCTCTTTCTCGTTAGCTGTCACACCCTCCCATGTGAAGGTGTATTTCACAGACTATCTTCTATTATTAAGTTCATGCAACACCTTTGCCACAGATCCTTCTCCAGTGGCAGAATATGAAAGCATTCCACAGTTCTGATGGGTTCAAGTCCATTTTCTTCTGCTACACGCACAAAAGCATTTTCTTTGGGTCCATGTGGCCCATTTCCAAGTCTCTGGCTTTCCCAGTCTTCCTCATTAAGTGGCAATACCTGCAAATCCTTCAAAGAACTTATTCTGTTTGCTTGAACTTTGAAATTGTGTTGAAATAACTAGACTGCTCTGCTGACAAGCAGCAGAGAAAACTACCCAGATTTCTCTCTCTGGGTTTCTGCCTGTTTTGACTATTGCAGTTTACACCCACATGTTGTCTAACTTTGATGATTCAACAGAAGCCACCACCAGCAAAACCAGTTGTTTGGTGCCTGAGAACAGCCCTTGGCTGATTTAATTTTCTAGAATGATGGCAACGACCCTATTTCCGGAGGTGAAATTTCTAGCTTTCTCTCTCAAGATGCCTGGGAAGCACATACAGCTGTAGGGTTCATCATCATTCATTATCTTATATCCCCAAATGTATTTCTCCTTACTTGTTCATTTTACCCATGTAAACCATGAGCACGTCTTCTCTACATTTAAGCAAAATTCCTAAACTGTAGTTGCTACACTTTCTCACTTAAGAGATCAAAACTGGGCAGTAGGAGGTGTAGGCTTTATTTATTTATTTATTTTTGTGTTTTAGGGCTGCACCAATGGCATAGGGAAGTTCCCAGGCTACAGGTCCAATCAGAGCTGCAGCTGCCGCCTATGCCACAGTCACAGCAACAGAGGATCTGAGACACGTGTCTGCATGTCTGTGACTTACACCGCAGCTCACAGCAATGCTGGATCCTTGACCCACTGAGTGAGGCCAGGAATCGAACCTGCATCTTCATGGTTACTAGTTGGGTTAGTTACCACTGAGCCACAGTGGGAACTCCCAGGAGCTGCAGACTTCAGACTTGTTAAGAAAGGAAGGAAATACGGGAGTTTGGGGTTAGCAGATGCAAACTATTATATCTAAGATAGATAAACGAGGTCCTACTGTATAGTGCAGGGAACAATATTCAATATCCTGTGATAAACCATAATGGAAAAGAATATGAAAAACAATGTATATATGTGTAACTGAGTCACTTTGCTGTTAGAGCAGAAATTAACACAATATTGTAAATAAACTATACTTCAACAACAACAACAACAAAAAGAGGAGTTCCTGCTGTGGCTCAGCAAGTTAAGAACCTGACATAGTGTCCAGGAGGATACGGGTTCGATCCCTGGCCTCCCTTAGTGGGTTAAGGAGCCAGCATTGCCATGAACTGCGGCGTAGATCACAGATGTGGCTCGGATCTGGTATTGCTGTGGCTGTGGTATAGGCCTCAGAGGCAGCTCTGCTTCAACCCCTAGCCTGGGAATTTCAATATGCCACAGGTGTGGCCATATAAAGAAAGAGAAGACAGGAGAGGGGAGAAGAAAAGAGAAGAAGGGAGGGAGGAAGGAAGGAAAGAAATCAATGGAGCAAGGCTGAATAGTGACTTAGGCACATCAAAGATGTTATCCAAATGGTTTATTTCACTAGCTGGGAATTGTTTTCACCAACATCCTATATATTTCAGAAACCTCCTAAATTCAGGTTGAATTAAGATTTTTACCTTAAAGCTAGAGTTCCTGTTGTGGCACTACAGGATTGGCGGCATATCTGGAGCACTGGGATGCAGGTCCAATCCCTGGCCTGGCACAGTGGGTTAAGGATCTGGTGTTGGCAGAGGTCACAACCGCAGCTCAGATCTGATCTCTGGCTTAGGAACTCCACATGCTGTAGGGTGGCCAAAAAAAAAAAACTATTTTTACCTTAAAACTATTTGACACTAATTAGTTTATTAAATGTTTTACATTTAAGAAATAATAGGCCATGAGATAGGCTAATTAGTTGGGAGGAAATGCTGATGAAGAAAAAATATGAGCAAAAGCAAGAGGCATGTCAATTTGTTTTCCCTCCAGAGACGATACATACTCAGGCAATGTTGACGAAAATTCCCATTTTCAAGCCTGTACATTTACCCAAATTAGAAGCTAGATGGATTTATAGGTTGATTCAAGGTGTTATTCTCCTTTCTACAGAAAGCTGTTGGTTGAGGCAGCATATATTTCTTGTCTGTCTAACCCATGCCAGGCACTATACTAGGTGCTGAAGGCTGTGAACAAGACAAACAGGTAGTACTCATTCCATGTGCTAATAGAGGATATTAGTTAAGAGTATTCTGTTTACAAGAAACACTACTCTAGCCAATGTAAGCAAAAATGAGAATTTACTGGAAAGCTACTACTGGAGGAGTTAAATGTCCACACCCTGGATAGGGCAGGACCAGGGATTCATGGACTTTCCCCTTTGGGCAGTGATGTCATCACAGTGACTCAGCCCCAACAAGTCCCATCCACTGTATCTTTCAGTTCAAGTTACAAGTTTCTAAAGAGATAAAATGATTTGCTCAGCTTGGGGGACATGTCTATCCCTGGTCCAATCAGCCATGGCCAGAAGAGCAGGCTCATGTGGCTTGAACTTGCCCCTCCATATTTGAGCCTTCCCAGAAACTGAAAGATTTCGTGAATAGAGCAGACAATCTGGTTAGTTTCTCTATCATGTAGCCTTAACACTTAAATAGGTTCGAGGTTACATTCATCATATTTAACAAATACTATGACCCAGGCACTGATTAATCAGAGCAATGCTGGTTGTAGCCTAGAAACTTGGTCCAGGAGGGTCCTTGCTCGATCAGGCATTAACCAAGTAGGTACTAGGTCATGGGGATACATGGGGTATACTATGGGTGGAGCCAGGGTAGGCTTGGAGAGGTGGAGCTTTGGGGAATTTTCCTAGAAAGTCAGGTGCCCTGGAAGCAGAGGCCAAGATATAGATTCACATGGAGGTAACTTACTAAGGAAACGTACCCAGGGAAGGCCAATAAAAAGATGAATGAAGTAGTACAGGAGGAGAGGAAGCCAAGCAAGGATCTGTATTGGGGTTCTCCAGAAAAACAGAACCAATGGCATACACATATACAGTAGACCCTTGAACAAAAGGGTTTGAGATACATGAGTCCACTTAAATGTGAACTTCTTTCTTCCTTTCTTTCTTCCTTCCTTCCTTCCTTCTTTCTTTCTTTCCTTCTTTCTTCTCTTTCTTCTTTTTTTTATTTTTTGTATTTTTAGGGCCACACTGTGGCATATGGAAGTTCCCAGGCTAGGGGTTGAATTGGAGCTGTAGCTGCCAGTCTACATCACAGCCATAGTAACGTGGAATTCGAGCTGCATCTGCCACCTATACTACAACTCACGGCAACACCAGATCCTAAACCCACTGAGTGAGACCAGGGATCAAACTCACGTCCTTATGGATACTAGTTGGCTTCATTACCGCTGAGGCATGACAGGAACTCCTGGATTTTGTCTTATCTTTTCTTTTTGGCCATGCCCATGACATGCAGAAGTTCCCAGGTAAGGGATCGAACCCACACCACAGCAGTGGCCTGAGTCCCAGCAGTGACAATGCCAGATCCTTAACCTGCTAAGCCAACAGGGAAATCTGGGATTTTTTTCAATAAATACATATAGTTCTACACAATCAGGGGTTAATTGAATCCACAGATACAGAAGATTTGCAGATTTGGAGGACTGATTATGGGACTTGAGCATCTGCAGATTTTGGTATATGTGGGGGCTCCTGGATACCAAGGGAGGAATACACACACATGCACACACACACACTTCCATATACAGAACTAGCTCACATGTTTATGGAAGCTGATAAGTCCCACCATCTACTGTCTGCAAGGTGAAGACCCAGAAAAGCCAGTTCCACTGCTGAGAACCAGGAGAATGAGTGGTGTAAGTTCTACCGAAACCCTAAAGTGTGGAAACAAGGAGCGCTGATGGCCTAAGTCCCAGTCCCTGGGCAGGAGAACGCTGCTGTCCCAGAGCAAGGAAGCAGGCAGAGATCGAGTCCATTTGCTCTCTCTTCATTTGTTTTTTTGTTTTTGTTTGTTTGTTTGTTTCTGTCAAGGGCTGCATCTGAGGCACACAGATATTCCCAGGCTAGGGGTTGAACTGGAGCTGCAGCTGCCAGGTTACACCACAGACACAGCAACACAGAATCCGAGCCATGTCTGAGAACTACACCACAGCTCATGGCAACAGCGGATCTTTAACCACTGAGTGAGACCAGGGATCGAACCTGCATCCTCATGGATACTAGTCAGGTTTGTTACCACTGAACCATGATGGGAACTCCCCCTTCCTTTGTTCTATTCAGGTCTTCAACAGGTTGTGTGAGGCCCACTCACACCAAAGTGGGCCATTAGCTTACTCAGTCTACATATTCAAACCCTGAGCTCATGAAGTAAACCAGACAGAGAAAGACAAATATCATATGATATCACCCATATGTGGAATCTAAAAAAAAAAAAAATCATACAAATGAACTTATTTCCAAAACAGAAACAGACTCACAGAATTTAAAAACAAATTTAAGGTTACCAAAAGGGAAAGGGTGGGGGAAGGGATAAATTAGGAGTTTGGGATTAATATATACATACTACTAAAGGTCAAAAAGGACCTACTGCCAAGCACAGAGAACTCTACTCAATATTCTGTGAGGGAATATATTCTTTCCCTATAAGGGAAAAGAATCTGAAAAAGAATGGATATGTCTTTGTACACCTGAAACTAAACACAACACTGTAAATCAACTATACTCCAACATAAAAGAAAATTTAAAAGAAAATCCTAATCTCATCTGGAAATAAACTCACAGACACACCCAGAATAATAGTCAACCAAGTATCTGGGATCTTGTGTCCCAATCAAGTTGACAGTTAAAATTCACCATCACAGGAGTTTCCTGGTAGCTCAGTGAATTAAGGATCCAGCATTGTCACTGCAGCAGTTTGGGTCATTGCTGTGGAGTGGTCTTCATCCTTATCCTGGGAATTTTTGTATGTTACAGGTGCAGCCAAAGGAAAAAATCCACCATCATAAACTCCCTCTCAAGCAAAGCCCCTGGAGGGTGGCTTTAGCCTGATCCCATGGAAGAGTTCTAGAGGGTCAGCTCTGCTACAGATTTCTCCCAACCAGAGGCAAGAGAGCCAGCCTCTAAATCCCAGCACTTCTTAGTCACTGTTTCAGGGCCAGGGTGGGAGATCTCCTCTCCCGGCAAGTCTGGCTCTCTGTGCCTGTGGCTGAGCAGGTGCTGGATATGAAACCGTCCAGAGAGCTGGATGGAGGATGGACCCCTGACATTGTTTACTCCAGAGGGATTGGGGCAGTGGCTGCAGGCCAACTGGTTCAGAAGTATTTCAACAACCACTATAGCCAATCGAGTGTGTGCCATCCAAATGTCACGTCCTAAAAACAATGCAATGAAGAGTATGGCAACCAAAGAATGAGACAGTAAATAGTAATCCAGCCTCTTCAACCAACTGGCCGGATGACAGTAGGGGTCAGTCATCTAAGGCACTGGTTCCCTTAACTATTAAATAAAAGAGAAACAACCTAAATGTCCATCAACAGAGGAATGGGTAAAGAATATGTGGTGCATATGTACAATGGGATATTACTTGGCCATTAAAAAGAATAAAATAATGCCATTGCAGCAACAGAGATGGACATAGAGATTATCATACTAAGTGAAATAAGTCAGAAAGAGAAGGTCAAATGCTATATTATATCACTTATATATGGAATCTATAATATGACACAAACGAGCCTATTTATGAAACAGAAACATACTCACAGATGTAGAGAATAGACTTGTGGTTGCCAAAGGGGAGAGGAGTGGGAGAAGGATGGATTAGGAGTTTGGGATTAGCAGATGCAAACTAATATATATGAGATGGATAAACAACAAAGTCCTACTGCATGGCAAGGGAACTATATTCAATATCCTGAGATAAATCATAATAAAAAAGAGTATTTTAAAAAAGAATGTAGGAGTTCCTATTGTGGCTCAGTGGGTTAAGTATCCAATGTTGTCTCTGTGAAAATGTGGCTTCGATCCCTGACCTTGCTCAGTGGGTTAAGGATCCAGCGTTGCTGTAAACTATGCTGTAGGTTGCAGATACTGCTTGGATCTGGCTGTGGCTGTGGTGTAGGCCTCATCTGCAGCTCTGATTCTACCCCTAGACCAGAAACTTCCATATGCCACAGGTATGGCCATAAAAAAAGAGAGAGAGAATAGAATAGAATATGTATATATATAATGAATGAGCCAGTTTGCTATCTAGCAGAAATTGGCACAACATTGTAAATCAACTATACTTTTTTTTACTTATTTTTTCTTTTTATGGCCTCACACATGGCATATGGAAGTTCCTGGGCTAGGGGTCAAATTGGAGCTGCAGCTGCCAGCCTATACCACAGTCACAGCAAAGCCAGATCTGAGCCTCATCTGCAAACTACATCACAGCTCACAGCAACACCAGATCCTTAACCCACTAAGTGAGGCCAGGGATCGAATCCACATCCTCATGGTTACTATTTGAGTTTGTTACCACCAAGCCAAGATGGGAACTTCCTAAATCAGCTATACTTTAATTAAAAAGGAAAAAAAAAAAAAAAAAGGAAGGAAGGAAAGAGTTCCTGTCATGGTGCAGCAGAAACGAATCCGACTAGGAACCATGAGGTTGCAGGTTCGATCCCTGGCCTCGCTCAGTGGGTTAAGGATCTGGTGTTGCCCTGAGCTGTGGTGTAGGTCACAGAGGCGGCTCGGATCCTACGTTGCTGTGGCTCTGGCACAGGACGGCAGCAACAACTCCAATTAGACCCCTAGCCTGGGAACCTCCATATGCCACAGGTGCAGCCCTAAAAAGACAAAAAAAAAAAAAAAAAAGGAATTATTGGCCTGTTTTCTCCCATCTTTAGAGGTTAGATATCTTCAAGGCTTGGACTGTGATTCTTCCATTGAAATAGACCCATGTCCAGCAGAGACCCTTGCACCATTTAGGCTTGCAATATAACCAAATGAATCAAAATCAAAACCACTGTACAGACAAAAACAAAATAGGAAATTAGTCATGTGATTTTTTTTCTAAACTCTGAGTTTAATACACAATTATCTGAGGAGTTCCCGTTGTGGCGCAGTGGTTAATGAATCCAACTAAGAACCATGAGGTTGAGGGTTCGATCCCTGGCCTTGCTCAGTGGGTTAACGATCCGGCGTTGCCATGAGCTGTGGTGTAGGTGGCAGACGCGGCTCGGACCCCACGTTGCTGTGGCTCTGGTGTAGGCTGGTGGCTACAGCTCCGATTCAACCCCTAGCCTGGGAACCTCCATATGCCGCAGGAGCGGCCCAAGAAATGGCAAAAAGACAAAACAAAACAAAACAAAACAAAACACCCCACAATTATCTGAGCAAATAACTGTTTCTACAAAGATTTTTTTTCAAATATTGATGAAAAGACTCATCTATCTGCTCATCTCTTTGTCTAGCCCCACCCCCCTTTTTTTGGCCACGTTTTCGGCATGAGTTAAGTTCCTAGGCCAGGGATCGAACCCATGGTGCCCACAGCAGTGACAATGCGGATCTTTAATTGCTAGGCCACCAGGAAACTTCTTCCTCTCTTTATTCAACAATAATTTATTTACCTGTGTACAGGTATAGACCTCGTTTCTAGGCCTAAGGCTGTGTTTCCCATGAGTACTGTTTTAGGCAATGTTAATGTCCAACTTTTTTCTTTTGTTCCTTGTGGATAAAACATCTTAATAAACATAAGATGAGAATGTGAAGCAGCTAAAAATCAACATCTTGAGTGGTCTTCCATCCATCCCCACTCTCAGTAGGATCCAAGAAAAACATCCCAAATAGATGAAAATCTATTTGCTTTGAAGACACACAACAAAGAAACTGTGAAAGACAAAAGAATGAAACACCCGTGCCAAGCAAGAGAGAGGTTTTTCTTTATACCTTTTTTCAATAACGAAAAATGAATTCATTATTATCCCAAGATCTCTTGAGTCAGAAATTCAGGGACCTGATTATTCTATAAAATCAAAATGATGGCGTCCCTGGAGAAACAGTTGCCTGGTAACTCAGACTAGAGGATTGTCTTTAGATTCTTCTGAAATTATGTGTGTCTATTTTGGTTTATCTGTTGAGCTCATTTCCTTCCTTACAATCCCCAAACTGAACAATTTTGAGGGGAAAATTCCACCCATAAGTCTCTTTTCCTCCTGAAGATATTATAGAGAAGTACATGCAGTTGAACCACTCTATTTTCAGGATTGTTACAGGAACATGTAAGAAAAGAAAAGGAAAAATGAATTAACATAGAAGAAAAGGAAAAAATGCCAACTGAGAGGAGGTTTCAGACTGAGATGTATGTTTTCTAAGGTTGAAAGCTATACACCAGATTTCTAAGAGAAGAAATTAACTCAGAATCTCACATACAATCAAAGTACAATGTACCCAGATGAGAGATGCTTTGCAAACTCTGACCTGTTCACTGGGGCAGGGAGAGCAATCCGGATAGACTCCTGATTGTCAAGCTCAAAGGCTCTAAATCATCCCTCTTCTGAATTAGAGATCTGGTCCCAGATCCTTTTTCTCTGCACATAGATAAAAGAGAGTAAGGGGCGTTCCCGTTATGGTGCAGAGGAAGCAAGTCTGAGTAGTATCCACGAGGACTTGGGTTTGATCCCTGGACTTGCTCAAGGGGTTAAGGATCCGTCATTGCCATGAGCTGTGGTGTAGGTCGCAGAAATGGCTCAGATTCTGCATTGCTGTGGTTGTGGTATAGGCCGGCAGCTGTAGCTCTGATTTGTCCCCTAGCCTGGGGAACTTCCATATGCCGCAGATGTGGCCCTAAAAAGCAAAAAAAAAAAAAAAAAAAGAGAGAGACAGAGAGAGCGAGGTGACTGCATGGCTAATGATCTTTTGGTTATAAGCAAGAGAACCTGAGTGAGAGAACTTACTCAAAAGGAAACTACTAGAAGGACTGGAATAACTCACAGAAAGCTAACCAAATAGCTTGAGAGTGGGCAGGAACCAAGGTGTTGTAAGTTAAGAGGCAGGGACCACAGAAAGGTCAAAAAGTTGAAACAGGCTATCAGGAGACCACGATGAGATCAATGAACTTCAAATATCTTTGTATGACTCACTCAAGATTCATAATCTCTGAAGAGAACATCACATGGACTGAATTTAGGTCATAAGACTAAGCCTGCTGTAGCAAGGCAGTGAAAGGAAAGTCTACTGGAAGGAGACTCTGCAAACCCCTTCTGTGCTGGAAGGGCAGGTACCTAGATTTAGTCATGGCAAGACTGTCCACAATAGAGTGATGGGAAAGTCATTTCCCAAAAAAGAAACTCTGGTGCTTTTAGGAAGGGAGAATGAATGCTAGGAAGCCAAAAAACCTTCACTATTGCCTTAGGTGGGGTTCCCAGAAGCAGAGACTGAGGGAGGGATTCTCTTTGTTGTTGTTTTCTTTTTTTAGAGCTGTGCCTGCAGCATATGGAAGTTCCCAGGCTAGGGGTTGAGTCAGAGCTGCAGCTGCCGACCTACACCATAGTCATGGCAATGCCGGATCCCTAACCTGCTAGTGAGGCCAAGGATCAAACCTCCATCCCCATGGTTACAAGTCAGGCTCATTACTGCTGAGACAAACAAGAACTCCTTTTCTATTTTTTCCTTTTTTTTTTTTTTTTTTTTCCTGAGGCAGGGATTTTTATATAAGAGACACTCTGAAGCTGTGCTTTCAGGAGGAATTTGTAAGAAGGTAGGGGAAGCAGGGTAGAGCAGGGGAAAGGGCTAAACAAAGATGAGGTTTTAGTCAAGGTTGAATTTCAGTCTTACCCCATGCTGGGGAATTCTGGAGTGTGAATGACACCACAGAGTTGTCCACTTTGAGGCAAGGAGACTCAGGTTGCAAACCCTCTTATTAATCAGTGACCAGCTACAGGATGCCCTGAGGGGAAATACTGATTCCCAGGCATTTTTCCAAAGAGGTGGCTTCCACTGGCCAAGAATAATTCTCTAGAGAAAGGTATATGTTTAAGTCATTAGCAGCAACACTTAGAACATTTGGAAACATGGTATTAGGGCAGTAAAGGGGCTCAGGGCAGGGTACCAGCAGTATCTAATACAACCACAAAAATAAAAGCAAGGAACTTGGATTTGATTTAATAAATCCAGGGTTTCCCATCTGTAGACTGAGGCAAAAGTCCTGGAGCTGCTATTAATTCTGAAATAGAGCAGATGAAAGGGATCGATTATTGTGTGACTATCTCACTGGGAAAACTAATGTAATTAACAGAAAGATACCAACAGACAAAGTAAGAAGAGATAAAAATTTCTTGAAAAGAAAAAGGTGGAGTTCCTGTCGTGGCTCAGAATCCAACTAGGAACCATGAAGTTTTGGGTTCGATCCCTGGCCTTGCTCAGCGGGTTAAAGATCCGGCGTTACTGTGAGCTGTGGTATAGGTTGCAGACACGGCTTGGATCTGTCGTTGCTATGGCTGTGATATAGGCTGGCGGCTACAGCTGCAATTAGACTCCTAGCCTAGGAACCTCCATACACTGTGGGTGTGGCCCTGGAAAAGACAAAAAAAAAAAAAGAAAAAGATAATAAAATTTATGGATATAGTCAAAGGACAGATACCAAAGGTAGGAGAGTTACAGAAAGGAGATTGCTTAAAAAAGAGAAAGAAATGAAATGAACAGATTTCTAATGCATTTGAAGAAATTCATCAGAGAAAAATACTGGAGTTCCCTGATGGCTCACTAGGTTAAGGACCTGGCATTGTCACTGCAGCAGCTCAGGTCACTGCTGTGGCATGGGTTTGATTCTGCATGCTGCAAGTGTGACCAAAAAAGAAAAAAATATTAAAGAAGACTTATAGACTTGATGAGGAATTTAAGAATAACTAATGATATATGCATAGAAAACTAAGCTGACAAAAAGAGAGGGTATTGTTAATTTTAAGAACAATGAAAAGTTGTTCAAGGAAAGAAACAAGTACAATTAACAATATTTACTGGAGTTCCCGTCATGGCTCAGTGGTTAGTGAACCTGTCTGGTATCCACAGGGACGTGGGTTCCATCCCTGGCCTCAGTCAGTGGGTTGAGGATTCGGCATTGCTGTGAGCTGTGGTGTAGGATACAGATGCAGCTTGGATCTTGCATTGCTGTGGCTGTGGCATAGGCCAGCAACTGCAGCTCCAATTTGACTCCTGGCCTGAGAACGTCCACATGCCTCGAGTGAAGCCCTAAAAAGCAAAACAAAACAAAACAATCAACAACATTTACAACATGAATAAACAACATTACTCATTGAATTCTGATTTAAGTTATGATTGACAACATTAGTAAGTTAACATTTTTACATTCTCAATGACCTAAAAATAAACGTCAATAAAATCTTGGAGAGGAGTTCCCCTTTCGGCTCAGTGGAAATGAATCTGACTAGTATCCATGAGGACACAGTTTCCATCCCTAGCCTTGCTCAGGGGTTAAAGATTCGGCATTGCCGTGAGCTGTGGTGAAGGTTGCAGATGCGTCTCAGATCTGGCATTGCTGTGGCTGTGGCATAGGCCAGCGGCTACAGCTCCGATTTGACCCCTAGCCTGGGAACCTCCATATCCTGTTGGTGCAGCCCCCAAAAGCAAAAAAAGCAAAAAAAAAAAAAATCTGGAAAATATCTCTCCCTCTTTCTCTCTTCCCTTCTCTTTCAGTCTCTACTCTCTTACCTAGTAGAATAAAGACAGAGGCTCAAAATACTTATCCTCATAAGAACATTATAATTTTTTTGTGTGTTTTGTTTTTCAGGGCCACACCCAAGGCATATGGAGGTTCCCAGGATAAGGGTCGAGTTGGAACTACAGCTGCCAGCCTACACCACAGCTCACGGCAACACCAGATTCTTAACCCACTGATCCAGGCCAGGGATTGAACCTGTGTCCTCACAGATGCTAGTCAGATTTGTTTCCACTGAGCCACGACAGGAACTCCCAGAACACTGTAATATTCTGGTAACAGAATGGAGGGAGAGAGAGAGAAAGAGGAAACATGCACAAGTGAAGTGGCCACTAAATAGAGTTTGATGCTCATCTTCCATAATGAAAAGGTATGCTGGGTTATTTACCTATTTGCCCTCAAATTCATGCCCTGCTTTCCTCTCTTGGGCTACTACTGCACAGGATTACTTCTGTAAACTACCCTTCCCAGACCTGATGTTGGCATCTGGCTCAGTTCAGCCAATGGAAGTGCCAGGAGATTGGAGGGTGAGTGAAGGAGAAGCTGGGATATTTCTCCTTCCTGCTCTCTCTGCCTTGGGCAACATCTCTGGTGGCAGCTATTTCTCCTCTATGGCTTCGGCATCCTCTGAACAGTCTGCTCCTGCCAAGCCATCCTACTTGGGCCACTGCTTCTCCGATGGCCTCTGTTAACAGCGGCCCCTCCCCCTGACCCGCTAGTCCTGGAGGTGATAGTGGTTTCTTGCAGTTGCTAATCTTAGGGTTGCCTCCATTTCCCTCAGCTATCCTTCCAGGTCTTCTAATCCAAGGTGTCTCAACCTTAGCACTAATGACGTCCAGAGTTAGATGATTTTTTTGTTGTGAAGATTGTCCTATCACACAATGACTAGCAGCATCTATGGACAGACTATACCGACTAGATGCCAGTAGTCTCTGCCCAGTTTTGACAACAAAAATGTATCCAGATATTGTCAGATGTGCCCTGGAGAGCAAAGTCACCCCCAACTGAGAAGTACAGCTCCAACCCCTTTGTTACATTGTCTCTGCTAAATAATCTGATGAGGGTTTTATGTCTCTGACTTGAAACTGACTGATTTAGAAAGCTATACACTATGTCTAAATTTGATAATATTAGTGTAATTATTAAGAAATATGTAACCAATAAAAGAATAAACAAATTAAGTACTAAATACAGTTGCTTCTACAGAATAGGACTGAAGGACAATGAGGGATATTTTGAACTTTTTAATTACTATTATTATTATTATTTTTGGCTGCACCCACAGCATGTGGAAATTCCTGGGCCAGGAATTAAATTCATGCCACAGCAGTGATCTGAGCCACAGTAGGGACAATCCCAGATCCTTAACTGCTAGGCCACCAGGGAATTCCTGGGGTTTTTTTGATGTACGTATGATATAGCTGATAAAAACAAAATGCTAGGGGAATTCTCTTGTGGTGCAGTGGGTTCAGGATCTGGCATTGTCATTGTAGCAGCTTGGCTCACCACTGTGGTGCGGCTTCAATTCCTGGCCCAGGAACTTCCATATGCCATGGTGGGGGTGAGGGGCAGGGCCGAGAGGAGGAAACTATGGCAAGAGATCACAGAAGATGTGGCCATTCTATGACCAGGCAGAAAGTTTCAGAGAGAGGCTCAAAACTCTTATTCTCATAAAAGATTAAAGAAGTGCTTATTCTGATCTTTTGTCTAATCTCATCTAAACCATATTCTCTTATATTTTGCCCAGAGGCAAGTATGGCTGTCAGCTATCTTGAATCATGTTTTTTTCTTTTCTAAGATGATTCTAGGCTGCCTTCTCCCTAATGGTTCTAGGTGGAGAACTGATTTACCTGGGTGTAATTATATAGCAGCCAGAGAAGACAGGGAAAAACACTCTGGTAAGATTACATGAACCCTGGAATTCCTGTCATGGCATAGCAGAAACGAATCTGACTAGGAGCCATGAGGTTTCAGGTTTGATTCCTGGCCTCGCTCAGAGGGTTAAGGATCCGACATTGCTGTGAGCTGTGGTGTAGGTTGCAAATTCGGCTCGAATCTGGCATTGCCATGGCTGTGGCTGTGTCCGGCAGCAACAGCTCCCATCAGACCCCCTAGCCTGGGAAACTCCATGTGCCATGCTGCAGCCCTAAAAGGACAAAAGACCAAAAAAAAAAAAAAAAAGATTACATGAACATTAAAATAACATCTTCGGGGGTTGTCTTCCTTCAAAAAGGAGGCAGCAGAAGGGATGCAGGCAGTGAGACCTTGCTTTGCTGATGGTGTGTCAGTGCTCCTTATTTCACTAGCCTGTCTTTCCCCAATCTCTATCCACCCCATCTCCCTCATATTGTCTTTGGGGTTTGGGTTTTTTTTTTTTTTTTTTTTGCTTTTTAGGGCTGAATCTGTGGTATATGGAGGTTCCCAGGCTAGGGGTCTAATTGGAGCTGTCGCTTCCAGCCTACGCCACAGCCACAGCAATGTGCCATGTCTGTGACCTACAGCACAGCTCACAGCAAGCCAGATCCTTAACCCACTGAGCAAGGCCAGGGATCGAACCTGCATCCTCATGGATGCGAGTCAGATTTGTCTACAGCTGAGCCACGATGGGAACTCCTCTCCCTCATATTGTAATCTCTACCTCTAGCTCTAATTCATCTTTGCCTCCCCCAACCATAGTAATTAAAGCAAAGTCTTGGAGTTCCCATCGTGGTGCAGTGGTTAACAAATCCAACTAGGAACCATGAGGTTGCGGGTTTGATCCCTGGCCTTGCTCAGTGGGTTAAGGATCCAGCGTTGCCGTGAGCTGTGGTGTAGGTCACAGACTCGGCTCGAATCCCAAGTTGCTGTGGTTCTGGCGTAGGCCGGCAGCTGTAGCTCTGATTCAACCTTTAGCCTGGGAACCTCCATATGCTGCGGCAAGTGGCCCTAGAAAAGACAAAAACAAACAAACAAACAAAAACAATGAAGTCTTGGAACTGAATTCTTAATTTGCTTGACCAACTAATTTTGACTGCACTCCAATTGTTTTGGAAATGCATCCATCTGACATATGAACAAGTAATACAAGACAGTTTTCAATCCTCCAAAACATAAAAAAATGAAGTGTGTGTTTGTGTGTGTGTATATATTTGATTCACATTTCCCTAATTACTAACAGGCATCAATCATTTCTTGTGCTTATTGGCCATTTGTATATCTTTGAAGGAATGTCTATTCAAGTTCTTTGCCCATTTTAAAATTGGGTTTACTGACTGTTAAATTGCAAGAGTTCTTTATGTTCTGGATACAGGCCTCCTATCACAAAACATTTTCTCCCATTCTCTAGGTTGTCTTTTCATCTTCTTTGATAAAGTCCTTTCATGCACAGAGTTTTTAATTTTGATAAATTCAATTTATTTTGTTGTTGTTGCCTATGCTTTTGATGTCATATTTGAGAATCCATTGCCAAATCCAAGGTCATGAAAACCTAGCTATGTTTACTTTTAAGGGTCTTATAGTTTGGCTTTTATACTTAGATTGTGGATCTATTCTGAGTTTTATTTTTGTGTATGATGTGAGGCACCCAGATTCATTCTTTTGCATGGGGATATCCAGTTGTCCCATCAGCCTTTGTTGAAAAGACTATTCTTTCCTACACTGAATGGTCTTGAATCTTTTGTAAAAAATCAATTGAAAAAGTTCATATTCTGGAATTCACTGGGCATTGTCACTGCTGTGGCTTGCTTTTCATCCCTCCCCAGGAACGTCCACATGCCGCAGGCATGGCCAACAACAACAAAAAAATCAATCTGCCATATATGTGAGTTTATTTCTAGACTTTTTAATCCACTGGTCTATTCTTATGCCAAAACCACTCTATTTTGGTGACTGGAGCCTTGTAGTAAGTTTTGAAATCAGGAAGTGTGAATCTCCAACTTTGTTCTTTTCCAAGATCATTTTGGCTATTGATGGCAGGAATTTCCCTTTAACTCCAAAGCCCATTTCTGCTTTTAGCCAGGTTTGTCACTGTTTCCAGACCACCATCGGCACCTCCAGCTATGACAACATTATTTGGAATAATGCCAGACCTCCAAACAGGGCATTATTCCTCTGAGTAGAAACATAGGTACCTGGGTTTTTGTGAAACCACATTTATTTCATGAGAAAAAAATTAAGTCAAGGTTTCTGTTGTAGTTTTTTGATATCATACAAGTGAAAACAGCATATTGATAGGATGAACTATTTATCTAAATAGAAGGCACAGAAATCAATTTTCATAGTTTAGATGCAACTCTAGACACCATGGCAAGTGCAACATGGTGGACCCAAAGTTAAGGTCTGAATGATACACTTGCTGTGTGAGGTAGAAGCCAGGTCCATCTGAACAAAATTTCATGGGTATATTTTTTTTTCCTATTGCCCTTCCCTTCCCATTTCCCATCTTCTTTTCTTCTTGCTAACTTCCTTCCTGCTCCTATTCTCACATCTCCTTCTTTGAACATCTTTCCATCCTCCTCCTCTTTTCCTTGCCCTGACTTCTCCTCCCTGCCCTTTAAAACTCCAATCCCCTCTCTAAATTCCAACTCAACTTTAGGAAAACAAGTTGGTTAAAGTGATCCTCAGAAAGTGGTGTCAACAACAAACTCACTAGCACCCTTTAGCCCTTAGCGTTCATTAAACCCAAGAAGAAGCTAGCAGGTAAAATAAGTGCAGACTGTCTAGGAAAGGTGTTTGGGTCCCTTTAGGTCTCCCATGAAATCACTTTACTGAGCCTATGATGCATATATTTTAAGACAACCTAGAATTCTGTCTTGATTTTCATTTTAATTTAGAGGGTGGCTATGATGTGCAGCAGGGAGTGTTTTAGAGGGGAGTTCCTTTGATCCCACCTTGGTCAAGTCTGAGCCTTTCCTTTTAGTCCACTGGACATCTACAAGTTTTCACTTTCTACTCCGGGCTACTGTGCCATGTGTTGTCCACCCAGGGTCTTTCTTCTGGAATGGTCAGCATGTTTTACGTTGCCTGCTGTCACTGACTTCCATAAGAAGGACCCTGACCTTGATGGAGATTCCCCTTTCTTGTGGCTCCCCAGCAGTGAAGAGGACTGCCTGCAGTTGTAGGTTCTATTCTTGGAACTTCCTCTCCCAAAAGCACTGAGTAGAAAACCCAGTTGCCTGGGCTAGTTTTAGACCACCACTCCTTTTCATTTCTCAGGGACAGGACTCCCTCACACAACTTCTTGGATTCCTTTTTGTTTATTTTCTTAGTTCATGTATATTTCTAACTGGTATATTGGATCTTGTGAACTATACAGTCCCCAGTTTAGAAACAGTTCAGATAATTATCTGACTTCACCTTCTGAACATCACTTGACTCTAATAAGATAGCAGACTTCACCTTCTGAACATTACTTGACTCTAATAAGATAGTAAAGTCTTCAATTTGTCAGGAGCAGAACTGGAAAGGAAAAAACAAAGCCCATGACTGTAATATTGCAATAACAAAACAGCAGCATTTAGGAATTTTAAAATTATACTTAGGTTCCTTTGTGTCAGACTTATTTCACTTAGCATAACGTCCTCAAGGTTCATCCATGCTGTAGCATGTGTCAGGATTTCCTTCCTTTTTAAGGCTGAATAATATTCTATGATATGCATATACCACACTTTGTTTATCCACTCATCTGTTGATGTACATTTTGGTTGTTTACAACTTTTGGCTATTGCGAATGCTGCTGCTATGGACTTGGGCATGTAAATATTTTCAACTGTTTGGAGTATATACCATAGAAATAGATCACATGGGAATTCTATGACTAGTTTTTTGAGGAACCACCATACTGTTTTCCACAGAGGCTGTACCATTTTACACCCTTACTAGCAATGCACGAGGGTTCAAATTTTTCCACATCCTCACCAACACTTGTTATTTTGGTTTTTTTTTTTTTTGATAATAACTATCTTAATGTGTATGAAGTGGTATGTCATTGTGATTTTGATTTGCATTTCCCTAGGAATTAGTGATATTGAGTATCTTTTCCGGTCCTTATTGGCCATTTGTATATCTATTTATGAGTTCTTTGCCCACTTTTTTAAAATCAGGTTTTAAAAAAAATTTATTGAAGTATAGTTGATTAACAATGCTGTATTTCTTTCTGCTGTACAGCAAAGAAAGCTTATTTTACTTAGCATAATTTTTTAATCTTTTTTTTTTTTTAGGCCACATGTGTGGCATATGGAAGTTCTCAAGTTAGGGGTCAAATCAGAGCTGCAGCTGCAAGCCTACACAAGAGCCCTAGCAATGCAGGGTCTGAGCCTACACCACAGCTCATAGCAATGCCAGATCCTTAACCTACTAAGCCCAGGGATCGAACCCACATCTTCATGGATACTAGTCAGGTTTGTTAGCACTGGGCCAAGTCAGAAACTCCATCAATTAGCATAATGTTTTTAAGGTTTATGTGCATTGCACCATGAATCAGTAACTTCATTGCTTTTTATAACCAAATACTATCCCATTGTATCAATATAAAACATTTATTTATCCATTCATCAGTTGGTGGGTTTCGGGTCATTTCCTCTTTTTGATGCTGCTATGAACATTTGTGTATAAGTTTTGTGTGGATATATGTCTTCAGTTCTTTTGAGTAAATACCCAGGAGAGGAACTGCCAGATCAAATGGTAACTCTATACTGAATCTTTTGAAGAACTGCCAGACTGTTTTCTAAAGAGGCTGCACCATTTTACATTTCTCGTTACAGACCTCATAATGGATGCAAAGCAGTATTTCAGTTGAAGTTTTGATTTCCCTAATGGCCAATAATATTAAATATCTTTTCCAGTGTCTACTGGTCATTTATACGTCGTCTTTTTTTTTTTCTTTTTTGTCTTTTTAGGACTGCACCTAAGGCATATGGAAGTTCCACAGCAGGGGTTGAATTAGAGCTGCAGCTGCGGGCCTACACCACACCACAGCAACACCAGATCCAAGTTGTGTATGCAACCTACACCACAGTTCACGCTGGATCCTTAACCCACTGAGTGAGGCCAGGGATCAAACCTGTGTCCTCAAGGATACTAGTGGGGTTCAGTACGGCTGAGCCACAAAGGGAATGTCTTGTACATCTTCTTTTACCCAATTCTAATTATTTTTTTAATGTCTTCTTCATCTTTTTTTTTGGCTGCACCTATGGCATGTGGAAGTTCCTGGGCCAGGGACTGAACATGCAGCACAAGAGAAACCTGAGCTGCTGCAGAGACAACACCATATCCTTAACTCAATGCACCAAAAGGAAACTCCTTATCTTCTATGTTTTAATATCTGATAGGACTACTCTGAACTCTACCCTCCCTTCATTTTCTTTACTGTTTCTGAATTGTGTTGAGTATTTTCTCTTATTAATTTATTGGGAAGAACTTTAGAAACTGACCTATCACCATGCTAACAAAAGAGACACCTTAGTTTACAATTATTCTTTATATATGCCTTACTGCATTCTTTTTTTCCCACGCTCAGATCCCTTACAGTATTTTTTTTTTTTTTTGCCATGCCCGAAGCATGTGGAAGTTTCCAGGCCAGGGATCAAACCACGCCACAGAAGTGACCCAAGCCACAGCAGTGACAATGCTGAATCCTTAACTGCTAGGTCACTGGGAACTCCTTCTACAGTATTCTGATGCAACTCATAGGTGCTCTAAATATCCAGTGGTGATTTATTCTGGAAGTAATGTACATCCAACTTGCGATTTTGTTGAAATACTATTGCAATAATTTTAGAAAAGCAGTTTACACAAAATAAAGTGTTAAATTGAGTCAGGTGATACTGAGGGATAATGCTTGATTTGTGGTAAGAGGTTTCATCTAAATATTTCTCCTGGTTGTCCCTTAACATAGGTAATTGCTTACTAAGCTTGTCTCTGCATAAATTTCAATTTTCCATCATTTGACTAAACTTGATAATTGGGAGTCTCCATGGAAACAGTGAAGCAAGATGCTACACCTTCCAAAAAAAAAAAAAACCATAAAAATAATGCTGTCTTATTTGTTGCCTGGCAACAATACTCTTTGTTTTTATTCACAGGGAAATTTATTTTTGCTGATGTGTGTAACAGGGAAAGGGAAAGGAGAAAATAGGTCTCTCAACAATCAAAAATTGATAGTGCAGTTCAGTCTTTTCCTTTTTAAAAGACCCATGTGAGGTCTTCATAACTTTAAAGAGCATAAAAAGCATAACCCAAACAAGAGCACAAAGCATATAAAATATAAAGGCAGAGTGATTATGATCAGCGGGGAGCCTTCATTAAAGGTCTCTGAGGACAAAGGGTCTTTGATGAAGGCACACACGGGATGCAGCTGTTGCAGTTCTCAAGCCCTGTGGGTTCTAACTGCATTTATAAGGTTTAACAATAGATCTCAGTCTCAATTTCATTTTCTTTCCCATCCCAGTTGGTCTTTTTCTTTTTGGCTGCACCTGTGGCATGTGGAAGTTCTCAGGCCAGAGATCAAATCTGCGATGGAGCAGTGACAGCGTCAGATCCTTAACCTGATGTGCCGCTAGGGAGTTCAGAAGATAGTATCTGTGTTCACGATTCTTTCTTCCCTCCCCATCCTTGCCATGGCTTCCTAGACAGAGCATTTCACCAAATCGTTTACTTTGGGATTGGTCTGTAAAATGTGGGCAGATGTGACAAACATCGTACAACAAACTCCCTGACCAGAAGCTATTTATGAGTTTATAAAATCCGACTTGACCTCCTGCATTTCTGTCATTTGTCCTGAGGAGAGAATGCCCTGAATGGCCATTGGCCCTTCATTCTGGGTCCTGGAATAAAAGCACATGGAGCATAGCCAAATCTAAGACCAGGGCAAGCTTGGCCACCCACATACAATGCACAGATCAGTGAGAGAAAAACCAATGTTTGTAGTTATAAATCACTGATCTTTGGGAGCTGATTGTTAAGTAATATTATTATAGGAAAACCTGACTAATACAATTATCAAGATTATTCCTAGCAGTGCCTACCATGAGTAATATCATATAGACTTTAGATGTGCATGCTGAGTTCCAACTAGCTGGTCTTCCTCTTTCCAGTCATCAATCAGATGGAGAAAAGTCTGATTAAAAGAGCAGCTGGCCAGGAGGTCCCATTGTGGCAAAGCAGAAATGAATCGACTAGTATCCATGAGGACATGGGTTCGATTCCTGGCCTCACTCAGTGGATTAAGAATCCAGTGTTGACATGAACTATGGTGTAGGTCGCAGACATGACTTGGATCCTGCATTGCTGTGGCTGTGGTGTAGGCTGGCAGCTGTAGCTCTGATTTGACCCCTAGCCTTGGAACCTCTATATGCTGTGGGTGCGGCCCTAAAAAGCAAAGAAAAAAGAGCACTGTCTTGTCCTAAGGAGGCTAAAGATGTTCTTGAAGGTGAGATTTAATTATTCATTTTTAAAGTCTGTATTTATAGACTAGGGACAGATATTCTAGGAATCCTCTTGGTAGAAAAATCAGTTTATGGAACAACTTGTGTGTGTTTTTATTTAGGAAAACTTCAAATGTGCACTGGCTACTCCAGAATTTCTACATAGAATTTTTATATAGGTGAGTTGGATAGCAATCTAATGAGGAGAGAGTTGGGGTGAGTAAAAAGTTTTGACATTACATTTGCCTTTTACATACCACTTTAATATAACTGAAAAAGTTCCCAATGGACCATATCAAAGAATTAGTTGGAGGGGAGCTGATTAAGATGGTGTGGGAACTCTAAGGTCCCATATTCCAAGATATTCCTTGGCCCAGACAGAACCTAGATTAAGTGTATCAATAATAAATAAACACAGAGAAGCTAGAAGTATATACAGCAAAATGAATGGAAGTTACAAATAGAAAGTGGAATTTAGGGGAATCTTACCCTCTTCTTTGTATCTTTCTATATTGTTTGAATATTTTGCACTGAACATATATTATTTCCCCAGAACCAATAAAGTCATTTTCCATAAAGAAAAATAATTTTACTGACCTCTCCTTTTTCCACACTATATTTTAATTATGTAACTGGTACCCCTTAGGTCTCAATTTCAGTTCTCCCACTATGTCTTTCCTGCTTTTTAGTTTTGGTCAGTCCCTAAAAACAACCAAGTATGAAGGAAACAGCATGGGTGTAAAAAAGAGCCCTGGAATCTATGCATAATAGGGATTCTAGAAGGAGAACAAAGAGAAAAGAGGATTAAAGATGTATTTGATGAAATTATGGCTGAAAACTTCCCAAAACTAAAGAAGGAAATAGATATGCAGATACAGAAAGGCCAGAACATCCCACACAAGATGATCTCAAACAGAACTATACTATACAGGGAACTATATCCTGTCTCTTGGGATAGACCATGATGGAAGATAACATAATAAAGGGAATTATATATATGTATAACTGGGTCACTTTGTTGTATAGCAGAAATTTTACTACATTGTAAATCAACTATAATTTTTTTAAAAAAGAAAATTTAAATTTAAAAAATAATAATAACAAATGGCAAAAGTTCAAGAGAGGATTCTAAAGGCAGTAAGAGAAAAACAAAGAGTTAATTGCAAGAGAACCCCCATAAGACTATCAGTTGATTTCTCTACAGAATCACTGCAGTCCAGAAGGGAATGGCAAAATATATTCAAAGCCTTGAAAGGGAAAAATCTGTAACCTAAAATAATCTATCCAGCAAGATTACCATTTAGAAAGGAGAGATGAAGAATTTCCCAGACAAGCAAAACTAAAAGTTCATTAATACTAAACCCACCCTAAAAGAAATATTGGAAAGTCTTCTCTAAATAGAAAAGAAGCACAAACATTTAGAACAGATAAGCAATGAGGTCCTATTGTGTGGAACAGGGAACTATATCTAATCTTTTGTGATAGAACATGATGGAAGATAATATGAGAAAAAGAATGTGTGTATATGTATGACTGGGTCACTTTGCTATAGAGCAGAAATTGATGCAGGATTGTAAATCAACTATACTTTTATAAAAAAATTTTTAAATAGAAAATAAACAAAAAGATATAGAAAGGAGGAAATCATAAATGGAAAAAAATCACTTAAATAAACCAGTATACAGATCAAAAAGAAAAAAAAAATCTCCTTATTTGTAAAAGCAATGATAAACAAAAGGAAGGGAGTTCCCGTCGTGGCGCAGTGGTTAACGAATCCGACTAGGAACCATGAGGTTGCGGGTTCGTCCCTGCCCTTGCTCAGTGGGTTAACGATCCGGCGTTGCCGTGAGCTGTGGTGTAGGTTGCAGACTCGGCTCGGATCCCACGTTGCTGTGGCTCTGGCGTAGGCCGGTGGCTACAGCTCTGATTCGACCCCTAGCCTGGGAACCTCCATATGCCACGGGAGCGGCCCAAAGAAATGGCAAAAAGACAAAAAAAACAAAAACAAAAACAAAAAAAAACCAAAAAAAAAAAAAAGGAAGGAGTTTCCTGGTAGCCTAGAAGTTAAGGATTCAGCACTGTCACTGCTATGGCTCAGGTTCAATCCCGAGCATGGTCAAGGGGGGAAAAACCACAAGGAAGAGCAAAAGGATAAACATGAAGATGTAAAAAAGGACATCAAAATCATAAAATATGGGGAAGGAAAGTAAGAAAATGTAGATCCTTTTTTTTTTTTTTTTAATGTGTTTAAGCCTATTTGACTATCAGTCTAAATCAAACAGATTCATTTGAGCAACGAATCTGACTGGCATCCATGAGGACACAGGTTCAATCCCTGGCCTTGCTCGGTAGATACGAGTCCGGCGTTGCTATGAGCTGTGGTGTAGGTCACAGATGCAGCTCAGACCTGGTGTAGCTGTGACTGTGGTATAGGCCAGTGGCTACAGCTCTGATTCAACCGCTAGCCTGGGAATTTCCAAATGCCATGTGTGCAGCCCTCAAAAAGACACAAAAAATAAATAAATAAAAATAAATAAAGTAAATAGATATAGGAAGGAGATAACATACCAGAAAAATAGGCCAATCACAAATCAAAAACATACAGTAGATTCACAAAAACAAAAAAGAAAACAAGCATACAATAAAAGGAAATCATCAAATCACGAAGAGAAAGCAATAAAGAAGAAACATAGAATCAACAGGAAAACAAGGCAATAAATACATATGTAGCAATAATAACCTTATATGCCAATGGACTGAAAGCTCTAATTGAAAGACACAGAGTGGCAGACTGTGATAAAAAACAAAAGCCTACAATATGCTGCCTGCAAGAGGCCCACCTCTGGGCAAAGGACACATATAGATTGAAAGTGAGGGAGGAGTTTCTCTGTGGCTCAGCAGGTTAAGCATCCCAAGTTGCCACAGCTGTGGCTGGGGTTTGATTCCTGACCAAGGAAAAAGGTTAAGATACTAAATAGGAGTTCCCTTGGTGCAGCAGGTTAAAGATCTGGCATTGTAGCTGCAGCAGCATGGGTTACTGCTGTGGCATGGGTTCCATCCCTGGCCTGGGGACTTTTGCATGCCATGGGAGAAGTACAAAAAAAAAAAAAAAGTGAGGGGATGGAGAAAGATACTACATGCAAATGACAAGAAAGCAGGAGTCACAATACTCATACCAGACAAAGTAGACTTTAAAACAAAAGTCATAAAGAAAAAGGACACTGTATAATAATAAAAGGATCAATAAAAGAAGGGGATTTTACATTCTCACCATATATGCACCTAATATAGGAGCACCCAAATACATAAAACAAATACTAACAGACATAAAGGGGGGAAATTTATGGGAATTCAATAATAGTAGATTTAAGCACCCCACTTATATCAATGGACAAATCTTCTAGACAGAAAATCAATAAGGCAACAGAAATTCTAAAGGCTACAATAGAACAGTAAGACTTCATTGATATTTTCAAGACATTATATCCAAAAAAACAGATCACACATTCTTTTCAAGTGCATATGAAATATTCTCTAGGATTGATCACATACTAGGGCATAAACTTTACCTTGACAAATTTAAGAGTACAGAAATTATTTCTAGCATCTTCTCTGATCACCTCAGCATAAAACTAGAAATCTACCACAGGAAAAGAAATGAGAAAAAACTGACTACATGGAGACTAAACAACATACTATTAAAAAAAAAAACAAAAAAAACAATGAGTCAGAGCTCCTGTCATGGCTCAGCAGTTAATGAACCCAACTAGCATCCATGAGGATGCAGGTTTGATCCCTGGCCTCACTTGGTGGGTTGAGGATCCGGCATTGCCGGGAGCTGTGGTATAAGTTGCAGACATGGCTCGGATCTGGTATGACTGTGGCTATGGTGTAGGCCAGCAGCTGTAGCTCTGATCTGACCCCTAGCCTGGGAACCTCCATATGATGTGGGTGCTGCCCTAAAAAGCACACACACACACAAACAGTGAGTCAATGAGGAAATCAAAAGGAAATTTAAAAATACCTTGAGACAAACACCAATGAAAACACAACCATAAAAAAAAAAAATCTATGAGTAGTTAAAGAAACCAACTAGCATCCATGAGGACGAAGGTTCAATCCCTCAACTGGCTCAGTGGGTTAAGGACCTGGTCTTGCCGTGAGCTGTGGTGTAGGTCACAGACATGGCTCAGATCCCGCGCTGCTGTGGCTCTGGCATAGGCCAGTGGTAATACCTCCAATCCGACCCCTAGTCTGGGAACCTCCATATGCCATGTGTGCAGGCCTAAAAAGACAAAAACAAAACAAAACAAAACAAAAAACCAAATGTGATTCTTCCCAAGTTCACAAGGATGGTTCAACATATGCAAATCAATGTAATAAATCACAATAACAAAAAACATATGATCATCTCAATAGATGCATAAAAAACATTTGACAAAATTCAACATCCATTAATGATAAAAATTCTTACCAAAGTGGGTATAGAGGGAACATATCTCAGCATAATAAAAGGCATTTATAACAAATCCACAGCCAATATACTCAGTGGTGAAAAGCTGAAAGCTTTATAAATGGACAAAGATGCCTACTCTCGTTGCCTCTACTTTTTTTTGCCCATGCAGAAGTTCCTGGGCCATGGTATTAACCAGAGCCACAGCAGCGACAATGCTGAATCCTTAACCTGCTGAGCCACCAGGGAACTCCACCACTTTCATTCAACATAGCATTGGAAGTTCAACCACAGCAATCAGACAAGAAAAAGAAATAAAAGGTATCCAAACTGGAAGAGAAAAGGAAAATATGTCACTATATGCAGGTGATATGATACTTTATATAGAAAACATTAAGGATACCACACAAAAACTACTACATCTGATGAATGAATTCAGCAAAACAGCAGGATACAAGATTAACATTCAGAAATCAGCTGCGGAGTTCCCGTCGTGGCTCAGCGGTTAACAAATCTGACTAGCACCCATGAGGACACGGGTTTGATCCCTGGCCTTACTCAGTGGGTTAAGGATCTGGTGTTGCTGTGAGCTGTGGTGTAGGTTGCAGATGCAGCTCGGATCCCAGGTTGCTATGGCTGTGGCATAGGCTAGCAGCTATAGCTCCGATTCAACCCCTAGCCTGGGAACCTCCATATGCCATGGGTGCGGCCCTAAAAATATATTTAAAAAAACCAGGAGTTCCTGTCGTGGCGCAGTGGTTAACGAACCCGACTAGGAACCATGAGGTTGCGGGTTCGGTCCCTGCCCTTGCTCAGTGGGTTAACGATCTGGCGTTGCTGTGAGCTGTGGTGTAGGTTGCAGACGCGGCTCGGATCCCGCGTTGCTGTGGCTCTGGCATAGGCCGGTGGCTACAGCTCCGATTCAACCCCTAGCCTGGGAACCTCCATATACCGCGGGAGCGGCCCAAGAAATAGCAACAACAACAACAAAAAAGACAAAAGACAAAAAAAAAAAAAAAAAAAAACCACCAGAGTTCCCGTCGTGGCGCAGTGGTTAACAAATCCGACTAGGAACCACGAGGTTGCGGGTTCGATCCCTGCCCTTGCTCAGTGGGTTAACGATCTGGCGTTGCTGTGAGCTGTGGTGTAGGTTGCAGACGAGGCTCAGATCCCACGTTGCTATGGCTCTGGCGTAGGCCGGTGGCTACAGCTCCGATTTGACCCCTAGCCTGGGAACCTCCATATGCCGCGGGTGGGGCCATAAAAAGCAGAAACAAATGAACAACAACAAAAAAAACAACAACAAAAAATGTGGCCTGATCAAACTTATAAGCTCTTGAACAGCAGCAGAAGCCATAAAAAAAAAAAAAAAAAAAGACAATGTATGGAATGGGAAAAAATATCTGAAAATGATGCAACCAACAAGGGTTTAATCTCCAAAATATATAAACAGCTCATACAACTCCACACACACACACCCAAAAACCCACTGAAAAATGGGCAGAAGACTAAAATAGACATTTCTCCAAAGAAGAAATACATATGGTCAAAAGTACATGAAAAGATGCTCAATGTTACTAATTACTAGAGAAATGAAAATCAAAACTACAATGAGGTACCATTTCACACTGGTCAGATTGGCCATCATTAAAAAGTATACAAATAACAAATGCTGGAGAGGATTTACAGAAAAGGGAACACTCCTACATTGTTGGTAGGAATGTAAGTTGGTTTAACTACTATGGAAAATCGTGTGGAGGTTCCTCAGAAAACTAAATATAGAACTATTATGGAGTTCTTGTTGCGGTGTAGTGGAAACTGATCCAACTAGGAAACATGAGGTTGCGGGTTTGATCCCTAGCCTTGCTCAGTGGGTTAAGGATCTTGCGCTGCCATGAGCTGTGGTGTAGGTCGAAGATGCGGCTCGGATCCTATGTTGCTGTGGCTGTGGTGTAGGCTCCCAGCTGTAGCTCGGAATGGACCCCTAGCCTGGGAATCTCCACATGCCTCGAATGCAACCCTAAAAAAGCCAAACAAAACAAAATAAAAACAAACAAATATATGATTCGGCAATCCCACTCCATTGCCGAATGGGCAGATCTCCATACAACTCAATAATTCAAAAAAATAATGCACAACAATGTTCATAGCAGTACTAATCACAATAGCCAAGACTTGGAAACAACCTAAATGTCCATCAACAGAGGAATGGACAAAAGATGATATGGTACATAAATACAATGGAATGCTACTTAGCCATAAAAAAAAGAAATAATGCCATTTGAAGCAATAGGGATACAACTGCAGATTATCATACTAAGTGAAATGAGTCAGAAAGAGGAAGACAAATACCATATGATATCACTTATACATGGAACTTAAAATATGACACAAATGAACCTATCAATGAAACAGAAACAGACTCATAGACATAGAGAATACACTTGTGGTTGCCAAGGGGGAGAGGGGAGGGAGAAGGATGGACTAGAAGTTTGAGATTAGCAGATGAAAACTATTACATTTAGAATGGATAAAAAAAAGGCCCTACTGTACAGCACAAGGAACTATATCCAATCTCCTGGGATAGATCCTGATGGAAAAGAATGCAAAAAAAGAGGAGTTCCTGTCATGGTTCAGCAGTTAATGAATTAAACTAGTATCCATGAGGACATGGGTTCAATCCCTGGCCTTGCTCAGTGGGTTAAGGATCCTCATTGCTGTGAGCTGTCCAATGTGGCTCGGATCCCACGTTGCTGTAGCTGTACTGTAGGCTGGCAGCTACAGCTCCAATTGGACCCCTAGCCTGGGAATATCCACATGCTGTGGGTGCGGCACTAAAAACACACAAAAAAAAAAAAGAGAGAGAAAAGAATATAAAAAAGAATGTATATATGTGTATAACTAAGTCACTCTGCTGCACAGCAGAAATAGGACAACATTATAAATCAACTATACTTTTTAGATAAATAAATGCAATTCCCTTTTTAACTATAAACAAACAAAAGACCTCTGGTCAGAGGGGTAAGATTCCAGTTGTAGCCCTTGACTTCTCTGCAGGACCTCAGCCTCCACATCTGCAAAGGGAAGGATTGGATTTAGGGGTTAGGAACTCGAAATCCTCAAGGACGCACCACTGCAGGCCCCAAGAGACTAGAAATCGGGTTTTTATAGAAAGTCTCCTGATTTTTTATGTTAGCAAATACACTTTAAAACATTTTGGAAATTCCTTGCAGGCCAAATTAACATTGCCTATGAAACCATCTGGCACATGTTGAGCTGACCATGAGTCAGATGCTCTTTAAGGCCCCTATTTCACACTCCAGGAGCCCACTCAGGCACCACCTAGTGATGGCAACTATCACAGTTTCCAGAAAGGCAGCGTGGCAAAAGCCTTTTTCAAACAGATTGATTGGGAGTTCCCTTCATGGCTCAGTGGTTAACGAACTTGACTAGGATCCATGAGGACATGTGTTCAAGCCCTGGCCTCACTCAGTGGGTTAAGGATTTGCATTGCTGTGAGCTATGGTGTAGGTTACAGATGCAGCTTGGATCTGGTTTTGCTGTGGCTGTGGTGTAGGCCAGCAGCTGTAACTCTGATTTGAGCCCTAGCCTGGGAATTTCCATATGTTGTGGGTGCGGGCTTAAAATAGCATAAACAAATAAAACAGACCGATTAAGAGGTAATATATTTGTATGCCAAAAAAATTAATTTTTCTAAATGACTTGCTAAATGGCCTCTAAGGTCTAATTAGAACATAACCAGATACATCAAAACATGATTTACTCACAGCTAATAGGGAATGCAGGATTATGCAAATGAAGAGCATTTACTATTTACTGAATTCTAGGTTTTATTTTAAAGTATTGTTTCATTTAATTCTCACTATAATCCTATGAATTAATATTTCTACCCTAATTTTATCAGATGGAGAAACTGAAGCCTAAAAGCTACTTAGTGATGGAAGTGGGATTTGAACCCATGCAGCCTTAATCAAGAGAGTATCCTCTTCTAGACAGACGCTAGATTAGGGCATCATTGTCATATTAGTCATTTCAGAGAGTTTCTGTTGTGGCTCAGTTGTAATGAACCTGACTAGTATCCATGAGAACATGGGTTCAATTCCCAGCCTTGATCAGTGGGTTAAGGATCTGGCATTGTTGTGAGCTGTGGTATAGGTCATAGATGCAGCTCAGATCCTGCATTGCTGTGGCTGTGGCTATGGTGTAGGGCAGCAGCTGCAGTTCCAATTCAACCCCTAGCTTGAGAACTTCCATATGCTGATGGTGAGGGCCTAAAAGGAAAAAAAAAAAAAAAAATCACTTCATTTGCAAATGACAAAACAAGGCAGAGGTGGGGGTGGGAAGATTTCTGGCTTTAGAAATATCTGGAGGAGTTCCCGTCGTGGCGCAGTGGTTAACGAACCCGACTAGGAACCATGAGGTTGCGGGTTCGGTCCCTGCCCTTGCTCAGTGGGTTAACGATCCGGCGTTGCCGTGAGCTGTGGTGTAGGTTGCAGACGCGGCACGGATCCTGCGTTGCTGTGGCTCTGGAGTAGGCCGGTGGCTACAGTTCCGATTCGACCCCTAGCCTGGGAACCTCCATATGCCGAGGGAGCGGCCCAAGAAATAGCAACAACAACAACAACAACAAAAAGACAAAAAAAAAAAAAGAAAAGAAATATCTGGAGCCACCAAACAACAGCATCTCTCCCTTCTGCCCCCATTCAGTTCTGCCTTCCTCTGGTTTGTCTAATATCAAAAAGGCACAAGATAAACATGGCACCTTCTGGCACCACAAAGCAATGGGGAAAGAGTGGTTCCTTAGTAAAAGGTATTGGGGGAAAAAAAAGGCTTGTGATAGGGAGTTCCCTCATGGCCTAGTGGTTAGGATTCAATGTTTTTGGAGCTTTCTCCACTGTGGCCCAGGTTCAATCCCTGGTCTGGGAACTGAGATCCCCATATCAAGCCACACACACACACACACACACAAAAAGACTCATGTTTTCTACAAAATAAAACTGGATCCCTACCCAACACCACTTGCAAATGTGAGCTCCAGACAGATTTAAAGATCTAAATGTGAGGATAAACATAAAAGTTTAAAATGAGAAAATGTGAGAAAATATGTATCTGTGTTGAGAAGGTCTCCAGTTAAAAGCACACACCATACGAAAAAACTGATGAACTATTTATGTTCAATGAAGAACACTATGGAAAAAGTTAACAGACAAATCACAAAAATAGGAAAAGATAGTTATAATGTCTAAAACTGATAGGTGACTAATATTTAGGATGTAAAGGAGACTCTTGCAAATCAAAAAGAAAAAAAGAACCCCACTGGAAAATGAACAATTTATACGATACAAACAAAAAGGCTAATAAGCATATACTGGGATGTTCAAACTCATTAGTAACTAGAGGACTACAAAATGAAACAGCATTGAGAGTTCAATCTACACTTTTTATTCTTTTCTTTGTTTATTTTCACTATACAGCATGCAGAAGTTCCCTGGCCAGGGATGGAACCTGTACCATAGCAGTAACTTGAACCACAACAATGACACCAGTTCCTTAAGCCACTGCACCACCAGGGGAATTCCTAAAGCTTTTATTAAAAAAAAAAAAAAAAAAAAAAAAAAGCACCAAGGATCTTTAATCCCCCTGCATGTACAAACCCACAGAAAGAGCAATGATGCATTATATCTATGTGATGGTGGGTGAACTTCCAGATGCCATACCCCTGAAGCAGGTCCTGCCCATAAACAAGACATAAGCGACTGATGACCATTTGTGATGCTCTCATTCTTTAGTGATGTTGGGTTCTACCTTCCTTGTGTTTCTGGATATTTTCATGAAAAGCATAAACTTGCCTGAGTTTGAGTTGTCCCCACCCCTTACAAGCTGTGAGTTCTCTGTGTCTAAGATGTCTAGTCTGTAAGACAGAGATGTGTAAGACACAACCTACATCTTAGGCTTTTGGTGAAGAGTCATGAGCTGGTGTTGTAAGATATTTAAACACTGCCTGGCACTGAGTAAGGGCTGTGAAATTAAATAAGGGCCATTATCAAGGTCACTCGGGATTTCTGCTCTTTGGTCCAGACTACCCCAGATATGTTTTATATGCACCACCACCACCCACCTCTGGTAATAATCTAGTGGATTATTGTGGATATAGTGGATATTTACAACCCAGGCCAGCTGCCCTCCTTGGATGGGAGAGAAAACCAGTGTCTGTCCAGCTCCCGAGGATTTAACAAAGAAAGAATCTGTTGCTTTTTTCAAATTCCCCATAGGTCAACATGTAATAAATACTCCTACTGGAGTTCCCTTTGTGGCTCAGTAGGTTATGGATCTGGCACTGCCACTGCTGTGGCTCGGGTCACTACTGTGGAGCAGGCCTGACCCCTGGTTGGGAATATCAGCAAGCCAAGAGCATGACCAAAAATAAATAAATAAATAAATAAATACTACTATTAATATTACTCCTTTTTAACAAATAGAGAAACTGATGCACCAAAGAATGATGTAAATAATGAAACTCATGGCTGGTTCCCAGGAGGTGAGACTTAAACCCAGATATTTTTGGGCTATAGCCATTCCTTACCATCCTTCTAGAGCTGGAGTTCTCCTGCCTGTATTGCTGTCCCTCCCAGGGCTTTGCTCTCTCAGATGGCAGCCGTACCCATGACATGTTGAAGTTCCCGGGCCAGGGACTGAACCTGTGCTATAGCAGCAACCTGAGCCACTGCAATGACAAGACTGGATCCTTTAACCACTAGGGCACCAGGGAACTCCAGGCCTTTGCCTTTTTATTGCAACACCTAGAGTTACAAAGGCCTTCAAAGCCCAAAGGGGCTGAGGTGACACTGATGAAATGAGTAGGCAGTGGCATTAAGACTTTAGGCTTAAGCATCCAGCCTAACAACTTATTCTTCCTCCTAAAGCTGTCACTGCAATAACCACTCCCCTAGTTAAGACGCGGAATAATGATAACAGCAACAAACATTACAGAGGATTTAGTAGGTGCCAAGTTCATACCAAGGGCTTCACATTTATTATCTCATTTAATCATCTAAGCAATTAGTCAGGTACTATCATCACCCCCTCCCATTTTTAAGATGGGAGGCTGAGAAAATGGAACTAAGGCTGAGAAAATGGAAATTAAGGCTGTATGCAGCCAGGAAGCAGTAAGCTAAGCTATCTATCAGTGGAGTCTGCTCACTTGTTCCTGTAGCATCTATTTCTAGACTGTCTCTTGAGCCACTATTTTCCCCATAAATTTGCTCCCAGGACCACAACAAAAGGGAATCAAATGATGGGCTTAATAAGACATTGAAAACATTGTATTACGTTTCCAAAGCTGTACTTGTTCCAAGTGGCGCCTGAGTGGGAAGACATTGTGTTCACCTCTTCATTAGTCAGTCCTCCCCCATCAGACTGATTCAGCCCCCTGAACAACAGATATAATTACACTGAACAATTGTGTGTGTTTATTTCCATGTCTAGACACAGAGCTTGCATTTGAAAACAAAAAGGAACAGAAAAAAAACAGCACCCTGCTGTTTTTTAATTCTTTGTGTCAAACATTTTCTCTGCCTGGATGCCTTTCTTGTGATCAGGACATTTTTTTTTGGCCATGTGGCATGGGGGAACTTCACAGGCCAGGAAATGAACCTGTGCCACAGGGTTGACAACCCTAGATCCTTAACTAGGTCGCCAGGTAACTCTAGGACTTTTCAAAAAAAAAAAAAAAAAAAACTTTAGGAGTTCCCTTGTGGCGCAGTGGATTAAGGATCCAGCGTTGTCACCACTGTGGTATGACATCTCCCTCCTCCCCAGCCCTGCAACCACTGATCTACTTTCTCTATCTATGGATTTGCCTGTTCCGGACATTTCATATGAACAGAATCAGACAGTACATGGTCTTTTGTGGCTGGCTTCTTTCACTTAGCATGTTATCATGTTATAGCACGTCTTGTTTCATTTTTATGGCCAGTAACATTACATTATATAAGATATACCACATTTTGTTTATCCATGCATCAGTTGACAGGTTGTTTTCATTTTGGGGGATATGATGAATAATGCTACTATAAACATTTATGCATAAGTATTTGTGGGAACATATGTTTTTCTCTTGGGTATCTATCTAGGAGTGGAATTGCTGAGTCATACAGTACCTATATGTTCTAAGTTTTGGAACTGCCAAACTGCTTTTGAAAGTGGCTACATCATTTTACATTTCCACCAGCAATGTATTTTGTAATTTCTCCACAATCTCACCAACATTTTCTTTTCTTTCTTTCTTTCTTTCTTTCTTTCTTTCTTTCTTTCTTTTTTTTTTTTTTTTTTGCTTTTTAGGGCCGCACCCTTGGCACATGAAGGTTCCCATACTAGGAGTTGAATCATAACTACAGCTGCCAGCCTACACCACAGCCACTGCAACACAGGATCTGAGCCTCATCTGTGACCTACACCACAGCTCAGGGCAATGATGGATCCTTAACCCACTGAGACCAGGGGTCGAACCCACAACCCCATAGTCACTAGTTGGATTGGTTTTTGCTGCACCACAAAGGGAACTCCTCACCAACATTTTCTATTGTCCATCTTTTTTATTATAGCCATGCTTGTGGGTGTAAAGTGTTTTCTCATTATGGTTTCATTTGTATCTCTCTAATGACTAATGATGTTGAGAATATTTTCAGGTGTTTATTGGCCATTTGGATGTCTTTGGAAGAGCTTCTGCTTAGACCCTTTGTCCATTTTTATATATTTTTATTTTTATTATCTTTTGCCTTTTTAGGACCGCACCCACAGCATTTGGAGGTTCCCAGGCTAGGGGTCTAATTGGAGCTGTTAATGCCGGCCTATGCCAGAGCCACGCTGCTTCTGGGACCTACACCATAGCTCACAGCAACACCAGATCCTTAACCCACTGAATGAGGCCAAGAATCGAACCTGCATCCTCATGGTTCCTAATCGGATTCATTACTGCTGTGCCACAACTGGAACTCCTGTCCATTTTTAAATTGGGTTGCCTTTTTATAGTCGAGTTGTAAGAATTTTTTTATATATATATTTTGGATACCAGATTTTTACCAGATATGTGATTGAAAATTTTCTCTCATATTGAGAGTGGTGGTTTTTTTTTTTTTTTTTTCATTTTCTTGATAGTGTCTTTTGATGCACAAAAGGTGTTTTTTTTTTTTCTTTTTTTTTATGGAGTTCCGGTTGTGGGTCAGCGCCTCTATTCCTGGCTGCACTCAGCAGCTTAAGGATCCAGTGTTGCTGTGAGCTGTGGTGTAGGTTGCAGAAGCAGCTCAGATTCCACGTTGCTGTGGCTGTGGCATAGGCTGGCAGCTACAGTTCCGATTGGACCCCTAGCCTGGGAACCTCCATGTGCTATGGGTGTGGCCATAAAAGACAAAAAGACCAAAAAAAAAAGTTGTGTTTTTTTTTTTCCCTTTTCTAAGGCCTCTTCCTGTGACATATGGAGGTTCCCAGGCTAAGGGTCGAATAGGAGCTATAGTCGCCAGCCTACACCACAGCTCACAGCAACACCAGATCCTTCACCCACTGAGCGAGGCCAGGAATCAAACCCACAACCTCATGGTTCCTAGTTGGATTCGATAACCACTGCGCCACGACGGGAACTCCTGTTTTTGCTTTTTTTTTTTTTTTTTTTTGTCTTTTCAAGGCCACACCTCCTCTGGGAACCCGCCTTAAAGAAGCCAGTTTTAAGCTCGGGGTCCCAGAGTAGTAAAACACCATGTCATGAATCCAGGCTGTAGTACCAGTCACTCTGCCACTTGGGCCTTCTGACACAGCATAACATGTGAAGGTTTTTGGTATATAAAAGCAACAGACAAAGCCTCTAGTAGCCCCAATAGAAAAATCACAGCAGAGACATACGATTTTGGAGCAAAGCTGTGCTCTCTTCTGCTATTAACTATTCTACTTTTGGGGGGGTGGGGGCACACCCACAGCATACAGAAGTTCCTGGGGCCAGCAACTGACCCACAACAGTGACAATGCCAGGTCCTTACTTAACCCACTGAACCACCAGGGAAGTCCTAACTATTCTACTTCTGAGAAACAGTTTCTGGTTGTTACTAAGCCCAGATAGGACCCAATGGTTGGCTATGAGAAATGTGATACCTCTATAGGCTGGGTGCTTTCTGATCTGCTGAGCCATGAGGTCAGGCATGTGGAACGGCAATGCATCTTCAGATTGCAGTGAGACATGAACACACGCGAGCAGATTGGAGCAGGTGGAAAAGGCATACACAAGGGGTCTAAGCAGACGGCTAGGACTTATTCAACACCTACTTTTCTTTTGACACCATTTCTGCTGTGTTGCCGCCCCTCCGTCAATATATACCCATGGCCTCGTGGAGCATTTACTAGGACCAGGTTTGCAGAAAGAAAAAGCTCCAACCTGGCTTACAGATAGGTCTGTACAATGGTGTCGAGTGATTGCTGCTCTATTGGATGCTGCAAATATAGTCCATTTCCATTACTGCAGAAAGTTGTATCAGAAACAGTGCTGGCTAGATTTTGCTCATTACATTCCTCGGGGTGTCTTTAACATGTTCCTCTATCCTCTGTATTTCCTGTAGCTGGGTCTAGATGTTTCATCTACTTTGGGTTTGTTTTTTGTTTGGTCGTCATAGTTGTCTGTCTTTTTAGGGCCGCACTCCCAGCACATGGAGGTTCCCAGGCTAGGGGTCAAAGTGGAGCTGTAGCTGCTGGCCTACACCACAGCCACAGCAACACCAGATCCAAGCTTCATCTGTGACCTATACCATAGCTCATGGCAACCCTGGATCCTTAACCCACTAAGCAAGGCCAGGGATCAAACCTACGTCCTCATGGATGCTAGTCAGATTCGTTTCCGCTGAACCACAATGGGAATTCCTTTGGGTTTGTTTTTTTGTCAAGACTACTTCATGGATCATATTATGCTGTTCAACTAGAAGGCACATAATCACTGTTGTCCCTCACAATCAGCTGTGGATGATCAATGACAGGTCTGTTATTCCATTAGGGGTCACAAAACAGTGACATGCCAATTCTGTCATTTCTTCATGTATTTCCAAAGCTGGATTACTTCCATAAAGAACACTTCCACCCATGTGCTATTTGGTTACATAGAGGTATAGGACCAAAAAGAGGTCCTGGTAAGGCAGCATACACACCTGATTTTTAAATTTTATTTTCAAGCTTTCCAAGTGCATTTGTTCATAAACATTCTCCAACAGTCACTAAATCATTTCTTTTGAGCATTACTATTAGACCCATGAATTTAAATGTATTTTTATTTATTTATTTATTTATTTTTGGCTGCACCCAAGGCATGCAGAATTTGCAAGGCCAGGGATCAAACCTTCACCAAAGCAGCAACCAAAGCTGCTGCAGTGACAATCCTGGATCCTTAACCCACTGTGCCATAGGAGAACGCCTAAGTTTATTTTATGTGTTTAGATTCACTGCATTTTTTTAATGCTCAGATAATCTCATACTTGACCAGTGCAACTGCTTCAAGTTGGTTTCTGAATAATTTTGACATTAACTTCTTTGATAGCTTCCTTAGCTCATGTGACAAGATGTTCCAGGCTGATCTTGTACATTTTGTTTTCTATCCCAGACTTAGAAGCATCCATTTCCCCCAAAGAGCCATTTTTTCCCCAGTGGGAAATAGTCTTTGTTTTTTGTTGTTGTTGTTGTTTGCTTTTTTGGGCTGCACCCAAGGCATATGAAAGTTCCCAGGTTAGGGTTCAAATAGGAACTGGAACTGCTGGCCTACAGCAACGCCATATCCGAGCCCCAAGTCTGCGACCTACACCACGGTGCATGGCAATGTGAATCCTGGACCCACTGAGCAAGGCCAGGAATCGAACTTGCAAACTCATGGATTCTAGTCAGATTCGTTTCCACTGCACCACAATGGGAACTCTGGGAAATAGTCTTTGAAACACACTCTGGATGCTAACGGGTCTATCACTATTTCTAGAGCATTATATGTCAGATCTAGGAAAAACATAGAGAAGAAAAAGACCAACAAACCCCATGGAAAAAATACACTGGCGATTTGTAAAAATATTTCACAAGAAAAATAGAGACTGATGTCCCTTATGAAAAGATGCTCAATCTTGTTTGTAATAAGAGAAAATTAAGCAGATCCTGACACACACAATTTCTCATTTCCCATATTGAAAAGATCCAAAAGTTTTGAGACACACCTTCTTGGCAAGGCTTTGCAGAAAACGGCACTCAAAGTTTCCTGATGGAAATCCAAACCAGTAAAGCCCATGTGGAGGGAAATTCGTCAATACCCAACAAATTGGCATAGGGATTTACCTTTTGACCCAGTAATCTGACTTCTTGGAACCTATCTCAGAATACTCTGACAAAACATATGAAAACAAGTGTGCATAAAACAACTCAAGGCAGGAGTTCCCGTCGTGGCGCAGTGGTTAACCAATCTGACTAGGAACCATGAGGTTGCGGGTTTGATCTCAGGCCTCGCTCAGTGGGTTAAGGATCCGGCATTGCATTGAGCTGTGGCTAGGTTGCAGATGCGGCTTAATCCTGCGTTGCTGTGGCTCTGGCGTAGGTGAGTGGCTATGGCTCCAATTGGACCCCTAGCCTGGGGACCTCCATATGCTGCAGGAGCAGCCCAAGAAATGGCAAAAAGACAGAAAAAAACAAAAACAAAAACAGGAGTTCCCGTCGTGGCGCAGTGGTTAACGAATCCGACTAGGAACCATGAGGTTGCGGGTTCGGTCCCTGCCCTTGCTCAGTGGGTTAACGATCCGGCGTTGCCGTGAGCTGTGGTGTAGGTTGCAGGCGCGGCTCGGATCCCGCGTTGCTGTGGCTCTGGCGTAGGCCGGTGGCTACAGCTCCGATTCAACCCCTGGCCTGGGAACCTCCATATGCCGCGGGAGCGGCCCAAGAAATAGCAACAACAACAAAGACAAAAAGAAGAAGAAAGAAAAAAAACAAAAACACAACAACACTTCAAGGCAGGGAGTTCCCATTGTGGCTCAGTGGATTAAGAACCTAACTAGGGGAGTTCCCGTCATGGCTTAGTGGTTAACGAATCTGACTAGGAACCATGAGGTTGCGGGTTTGATCCCTTGCCTTGCTCAGTGGGTTAAGGATTCCACGTTGCTGTGGCTGTGGTGTAGGTGGTGGCTACAGCTCCGATTAGACCCCTAGCCTGGGAACCTCCATATGCCGCAGGAGCAGCCTTAGAAAAAGCAAAAAGCCAAAAAAAAAGCAAAAACAAAAACAAAAACAAAACAAAACCCTAACTAGTATCCATGAGGATGCAGGTTCCATCCCTGGCCTTGCTCAGTGGGTTAAGGCTCTGGTGTTGCCTTGAGCTGTGGTGTAGGTCACAGATGCGGCTCAGATCTGGTGTTGCTGTTGCTGTGGCTATGGTGTAGGCTGGCAGCTGCAGTTCCAATTCAACCCCTAGCCTGGGAACTTCCATATGCTGTAGGTGCGGCCTTCAAAAGCAAAACAGAAACAAAAAACAAGAGGCAAAAAGAAAAACTCACTGTGGCACAAAAGATTAGAAATCATACAATGTCTATAATAGAAGATCTGACTCATCTACCCAGTGGAGTGCTATGCAGCTGGAAAAAAGAAAACAGACACTTTCTATAAAGGTTATAAAGTGATATCTAAAATAACTCATTACACACATGTTCCAAAATAAACATTCAGCTCATACAACTCAGCAAAGACCAAAAAAAAACAAAAAACAAAAAACAAAAAACAAAAAAACCCAATCAAAAAATGGACAGAAGACCTAAATAGACATTTCTCCAAAGAAGAAATACAGGAGTTCCCATCATGGTGTGGCAGAAATGAATCCAATTAGAAACCACGAAGTTTCAGGTTCCATCTCTGGCCTCAATCAGTGGGTTAAGGATCCGGTGTTGCCATGAGTTGTGGTGTAGGTCGCAGATTCGGCTTGGATCCTGCATTGCTGTGGTTGTGGCATAGGCTGGCGGCTGTAGCTCTGATTTGACACCTAGCCTGGGAACCTCCATATCCCATACCTCCATGTGCTATGTGTGTGGCCCTAAAAACAACAACAACAAAAGAAATACAGATGGCCAATAGGCACGTGAAAACATGCTCGGTATTGACAATCATCAGAGAAATGCAAATCAAAACTACAATGTCCTATCACCTCATACTGGCCAGAACGGCTACCATCAAGAAGTCTACAAACAACAAATGCTAGAGAGGGTGTAGAGAAAAGGGAACCCTCCTACACTGTTAATGGGAATGTAAGTTTTGGTGCAGTCACTATGAAAAACAGTATGGATATTCCTCAGAAAACTAAAAATAGAATTACTATATGATCCAACAATCCCACTCTGAGGCTTATATCCAGACAAAACTATCCATGCACCCCTATGTTCATAACAGCACTCTTCACAATAGCCAAGACATGGAAACAACCTAAATGTCCATCGACAGATGAATGGATAAACAAGATGCAAAAAAGAATACTACTCTGCCTTAAAAAAGAATGAAATAATGCCATTTAGAGCAATATGGATACAAATAAGAGATTATCATACTAAGGGAGGTAAGTCAGAAGAGAAAGACAAATATCATATGATATTACTTATATGTGGAATCTAAAATATGATACAAATGAACTTATTTACAAAACACAAAGGGACTCACAGACACAGAGAATAAACTTGTGGCTGGCAAGGAGCAGAGGGGGTGGGGGAAGGATGGAGTGGGAGGCTGTAGTTAGCACAGATAAACTGTTATACATGGAGGGGATAACAACAAGGTCCTACTGCATAGCACAGAGAACTATATTCAATACTCTGCTATAAACGATATGGAAAAGAATATTTAAAAAAGAATATATATTTATATATGTATAACAATTGCTTTGCTGTACCGCAGGAATTGGCACAACACTGTAAATCAAGTATACTTCAATTAAAAACATATATATATATATATATATATATATATCATTACACACAAAAAAAGATGAGAAGAATGTGTAGAATATGCAACCTTATATCCACAAAGAGGGAGGGCCTCAAATATACATGCACAAATACACATATGTGTGATATAGTAAAAACATATATAGGCGACTCTAGTGGGCAGCTTCAGGATGAAGGCTTGTCACCAGAAACACCAAGCCATGATTAGAAGCCTAGAACTTTCAGTCTCAATGCCTCCCATCCTCTGGGAGGGGCTAGAGATTGAGTGAATAATCGAGTATGCCTACGTAATAAAGCCTCCAGGTTAGAAGAGCTTCTGGGTTGGTGAACGCATCCACATGCCAGGAGGGTGACATATCCTAAACCCCATAGGGACAGTGGTTCCTGTCCTCAGGACCCTCCAACGTCTTATCCTACATACGCCTTCTGGCTCTTCATCCATATCTTTGTATCCTTTAAAACAAACCAGTAAACAGTACTTGTTTCCCTGAGTTTTGAGAACCATACTAGCAAAATCAGCAAACCCGAGAGGGTATTATAAGAACCTTTGACTTCGTAGCCAAGCTGGACAGAAATGTGGATAAACCTGGGACCCATTACTTGTGATTGGTGTGATACATCTAACTAACTCCGGGTATTTACTATCAGAATTGAGTTAAATTATAGGACATCCAGCTAGTGTCTGGAGAGTTGGAAAATTTGTTGCTGTAGGGGAAAAATACTGACACATTTGGTGCCTGAAACGTGAGTAGTTAAATAGTTTTCCTCAACTATGTCATTGGTATTTCCTCAAATCTAGGAAAAAAAAAAAAAAAAATCCCAGGCCCCCTGCAGTCTCAATCCTGGAACTGCTGAGAAAGAACATATACCTGTGGGGGCAGGGAGACATTCTTTTTTTTACCTTATTTTTCCTAGGGCTGCACCAACAGTATATGGAAGTTCCCAGGCTAGGGGTCAAATCAGAGCTGCAGCTACTAGCCTTGTAGCTGCTGGCCTTGCAGCTGTGGGCCTACACCACAGCCATGGCAACACCAGCCGCTAGATCTGAGCCGCATCTTTGACCTATACCACAGCTTGCAGAAATGCCAGATTCTCAACCCACTGAGCGAGGCCAGGGATCGAACCCTCATCTTGATGGCTACTAGTCAGGTTCTTAACCTGCTAAGCCACAACAGGAACTCTGCAGCATTTTTTGCTGAGAGCAAATGAACATGAAGTTGGTGGTGTCTGTTTTGTCACCATGGAGAAGGAGGCTGCCTGGGAATTACGATGATTGAGAAGAGGCAGGCAGGTGGTAAAGAGAGATCTCACCTACTCCTACTCCTGGGACCTACTCCAGTGGACCAGGGCATGCAGCAGGTCTGCCTCATCTCACACCCTCTCCCAGAGGTGTCCTGGAGCAGCTTCCACCAGCCCATGGGGGCCCATTGGCCACATCTCTTCCCAGCTCTGTCCTCAGTGACATCACATGGGCAGTGTGAAAAAGGCCATGGGAGGAGTCTTTATACCATGGATAAAGGTAAAGCTCCATATCAGGGCTTCCTCCCCAACTTTGAAAGCTGGTTGCTAGGTATTTACTCACACAATTACCTTGGACTTGCCTTCTGTTTAAGCCCTGCCACTGTGATCACTTACACGCAGGCTTGAACAAGTACCTTGCTGAGATTTTCATCTCCTGCCCTGGCCTCTCTCAACCAGTTCAGCACTTCTATGGAGGAGAAGCCAATGCCCCCTGCAGTGATCTTTGATTAATAGTGAACAGGACCTGATGGACAAAGGTTTCCCTCTTTCATCCCCAAGGTGACAGTTTTGATATAAATTTCATCAGCCTTCTCAGAGGATAAAGCTGCCAGCCACCCTCAGTTATGATCAACTTGATAATGCATCCTTGTCCTGGTTTTTCCTGCATTCCTGCTTTTTCTTTTTCTTTCTTTTCTTTTTTTTTTTTTTTTTTTTTTTGCTGTGCCTCTGGCATGTGGAAGTTTCCAGGTCAGGGATCACATCCATGCCACAGCAGTGACAATGCCAGATTCTTAACCTCTAGGCCACCAGGGAACTCCCCTGCATCCTGCTTTCACTCATGTCTCCTGGGATCACATTCCCAAATAGATGACTTACACATAAGCTTTAATAATCAGTGCTGACTTCAAAGGAAGCAGCTAAGATTACAGCTTCTATAGAGTCTTTGTCTCCAGGTATAAGGAAAGGAATAAGATTTACCCCAGATTCGTGAAGATCCCCTCCAGAATTCCTTCTCCAATATACACATTTTTTTCTCAAGGTTGCCCACCCCAAATATCATTCCACTATCACTCCTTGCACAATGGTCTTGCTTGAAACCACCCCAGTGTTATAAGCCATAGCTACTTCTGTTGACGGAAAGCCCCAGTCAGACAAAGACAGCACATGGTAAAGGCATATTCACCAAAATATGGCTGAGGCAAAGGGCTCCTGGGGTGGAAGAGTCTCTACTCTGAATAATCACAGGTGCAAGCCTGGTCAATAAAACTTCTGTTCAGAAAACACCTTGAGCCACTAGCTTCTACATGACAAAGACCTGGGATATTTGATAAATCCACCCCTCTCTAGCATTTGATCTTTTTTTTTTTTAAATGAAATACAGTTGACTTATAATGTAGTTAGATGTATAGGAAGCATTTGATCTTTTTAATTTATGTATTTCTGGTATATAATTATAACCATGAAATAAATTAAGCAATTTTGGAAGAAATTCATCACTTTCACCACAGTATTCTACTTAAATAACTGGTTTTCTTCTACAATTTTGTGATCATTGAATTTTTGACCGATTGTTGTTAAAGGATAGTTTTGGGGGTTTTTTGGCCATGCCATAGCATGTGGAAATTCCTAGGCCAGGGATCAAACCTATACCATCAGCAGTAACCCAAGAAACAGCTGTGACAACACCAGGTCCCTAACTCGGTGAGCCACAAGGGAACTCCAAGGTTTGGGGTTTTTTTTTGGGGGGGGGACAGCGCTATACCCATAGCATACAGAAGTTCCCAGGCCTGGGATCGAACCTGAGCTACAGCAGTGCAGCAGTGACCAGAGCCACTGCAGTGACGATACCAAATCCTTAATGCACTGCACCACAAGGGAACGCTAAGGATAGGTTTTTTAAACAGGGTAAAATCTTGACTCTCGTAACAATATAAAATAATGATAGGCCAATTTTTTTTAACTCATTAACAAATTAGAGGACTGATAGGATATTACTATGGTTCAACGGATAATTCAAAGAACCACGTATATAAGCAGCCAGTAATAACGAACTTACAAATTGATACAAAATTGGAAGAACACAGGGATCACAGGAATTCAGTTGCATTTCCACCTATCAAAATTGATTTGCATGCCTATAGACAAGAACCATTTGCATTGCCATCCGTTACCTACAATTATTGGATTTACAAAAGAACTCAAAGACAATGGAAGCACAGATACTCCATGGAATTAGAGGACCTAGCAGAGTATGTTTAGACAATGTCTTCCTGTTTTTCCTTGGAAGACACTCAGTAATTGTTTTGCTCCATTTCAATGTCTGTCATGATTTCCCCTACATTGTCAAGTCTAACCTCCTGATTTCACAGATAAAGGAGGCCTAGTATAGAGAACTAGTGGTTACCAGTGGGGAGAGGGAAAAGGGAAGGGGGAAATATGGGTAAGGGGTTAAGAGGTACAAAATACTTTGTATAAAATAAATAAGCTACAAGGAGATATACTACAGCACAGGGAATATTACCAACATTTTATAATAACTATGAATGGTTAAGATTTTAAAGTTGTGAATCACTATGTATATCTGAAATTTATTTAATATTGTAAATCGACTATATCTCAGTAAAAATAACTAATTTTTTAAAAAGAAAAAGGAGGTTAAGATGAAAACAGCAGTTGTTATAATACATTTGCCACCAAGAAGGGCAATCATGTCAGAAGCTCAGGGTACTTGCTTCTCCAGGACAGTGCTGGACACTGGCCTCTCCAAGTAGGGCTGGACCTGTATTTCTTGCCTTCTCACAGCTTCCTTCTGTCACTATGTTCCTTTATTTCTACATGGACTCTGACCTCTCCCTTTGACCTGTTGCCTTTCATTTCCTAACATCATCGATCAGCCAGCCTCCTTCTTGCCCTGGGTCAGTGGGATGGTCTAGTCTGCCTGGTGACTTCACATAGCTAAGCTCAGCCCCCGTCATTCTGTTTATCAAACTCTAGATAAAACCAAAGCCTTATATGGTTTCTGCAGTGTATATATGATAAACCTGAGGTCTAGAATCAGAAAACAAGAATTGTTTTTAATCCCACAAGCCAAAGTAGTACCTTTTCACACCTTGCTGGTTTCTCACTTTCTGTTTTCTCACAAAGTAGCTGAACAGAATACAAACCAGCAGGGGATGCCCACAGTAACTGGCAGCACTGCTATCTCTGGCTGAGACTGACCTGTCAATCCTCCCCTCCCCCTTCCCTCTGCCTGCTGGGGGCTGAGTCCTTCACAGAGTGGCCAGTGTATAGTAGAAATAGCCTTGACACATACTGCAGGCCAAAAATGCTTTGAATCAAGGATAGCAGGAACATGAACTGCAAATCAAAACCACAATGAGGTATCACCTCACACCTGTCGGAACAGTAATCATCAAAAAGATCACATAAATGTTGTTGAAAATGTGGAGTCAACTTGAAATCTTTGTATACTGTTAGTGGAAATGTAAATTGGTGCAGCCACTGTGGAAAACAGCATGGAGTTTACTCAAAAAACTAAAGACAGGAGTTCCCGTCGTGGCGCAGTGGTTAACGAATCCGACTAGGAACCATGAGGTTTCGGGTTCGGTCCCTGCCCTTGCTCAGTGGGTTAACGATCCGGCGTTGCCGTGAGCTGTGGTGTAGGTTGCAGGCGCGGCTCGGATCCCGAGTTGCTGTGGCTCTGGCGTAGGCCGGTGGCTACAGTTCCGATTCAACCCCTGGCCTGGGAACTTCCATATGCCGCGGGAGCGGCCCAAGAAATAGCAACAACAACAACAACAACAAATGACAAAAAAGACAAAAAAAAAAAAAACTAAAGACAGAACTACCATACAATCTAACAATCCCACTTCTGGACACCTATCTGGAGCAAAACATAATTCAAAATGAGATGAATGTACCCTGATGATCACAGCAGCACTATTTACAATAGCCAAGACAAGAAGCAACTTAAATGTCCATCGACAAGAGGATTGGATAAAGGAGATGTGGTACATATATACAATGGGATATTGCTCAGCTATAAAAAAGAATGAAATGCCATTTGCAGCAATGTAGATGGACCTAGACAGCATTAGGCCAAGTGAAATAAGTCAGACAAGGACAATAAGTCAGACAAGTGAAATAAGTCAGACAAGGACAAATACTGTATGTTATTACTTACAGGTGGAATCTAAAAAGTAAAACGGAGTTCCCGTCATGGCGCAGTGGTTAACGAACCCGACTAGGAACCATGAGGTTGAGGGTTCGATCCCTGGCCTTGCTCAGTGGGTTAACGATCCGGCGTTGCCGTGAGCTGTGGTGTAGGTTGCAAACGCGGCTCGGATCCAGCGTTGCTGTGGCTCTGGCATAGGCCAGTAGCTACAGCTCTGATTGGACCCCTAGCCTGGGAACCTCCATATGCCGCGGGAGCGGCCCAAGAAATAGCAAAAAGACAAAAAAATAAAAAATAAAAAGTAAAACAGGAGTTCCCGTCGTGGCGCAGTGGTTAACGAATCCGACTAGGAACCATGAGGTTGCGGGTTCGGTCCCTGCCCTTGCTCAGTGGGTTAACGATCCGGCGTTGCCGTGAGCTGTGGTGTAGGTTGCAAACGCGGCTCGGATCCCGTGTTGCTGTGGCTCTGGCGTAGGCCGGTGGCTACAGCTCCGATTCGACCCCTAGCCTGGGAAGCTCCATATGCCGCGGGAGCGGCCCAAAGAAATAGCAAAAAGACAAAAAAAAAAAGTAAAACAAACTAGCTAATATAACAAAACTGAGACAGAAATTTTTATGACCTATAAAATTTTAAATCACTATGTTGTACACCTGAAACTAATTTTTTCTTTTTTTTTTTTTAATTTTTGGCTGCCCCATGGCTTATGGAGTTCCTGGGCCAGGGATCAGATCTGAGCCATAGTTGCAACCTAAGCAGCAGCTGTGACAATGCCGGATCCTTAACCCACTGTGCCAGGCCAGGGATTGAGTGGTGTCCCAGAGTTCCCAAGACTCAACTAATCTCATTGTGCCACTGCTGGGACTCCTGAAACTAATACTATGAGTAAACTATATTTCAATGTTTTTTTTTTTTTTTTTTTTTGGCCTCTCCACAGCATATGGAGCTCCCTGGCCAGGGATGAAATCCGAGCTGCAATTGCAACCTATGCCACAGCTTTGGCAATGCCAGATCCTCTAAACCTATTGTGTGGGTGAGATCGAACCTGTGTCTTAGTTCTGAAGAGACAGTGCTGACCCCGTTGCGCCACAGCAGGAACTTCTATAGTTCAATTTTTTAAAAAAATTTAATGGGGAGTTCCCGTCGTGGTGCAGTGGTTGACAAATCCGACTAGGAACCATGAGGTTGCGGGTTCGATCCCTGGCCTTGCTCAGTGGGTTAACAATCCGGCATTGCCGTGAGCTGTGGTGTAGGTTGCAGACACGGCTCAGATCGCGCGTTGCTGTGGCTCTGGCGTAGGCCGGTGGCTACAGCTCCGATTGGACCCCTAGCCTGGGAATCTCCATATGCCGCGGGAGCGGCCCAAGAAATAGCAAAAAAGACAAAAAAAAAGACAAAAAAAAATTTAATGGAAGGGACAGGTAATAAAACAAAATTTCATGACAGGAAATCAAATAAATGTTTGTTTGCAAGTGCACTGAGACAAGATGGAGAAGGCTGGGTCTGATTTTCCAGCATCTGCTACAATTAAGCAAGGTCCAGTGGCAGGCAGAGTTTATGAAATATCACTACAATGACCAAAGGAAGTAGATAGTAGCAAGGAGCCAGAACAATTAAAGTTATCCATAGGAGAAAATATCTTGGGATTTATTTCATTTGAATTACTTGCTATAAATAGTGTGGCCATGGCCTCCTTGGACTGCCTAAAGAAAAGGATTTGTGGTCCTATTGTTTCTTCCTTCTGTTTTACTAATAAATGAAAGGGCAAAGGTAGAAGGCGTACTCACAATTGCCAAAGCTCTGAGACTAATTCAGCTGGGCTGAGGAGACATGAGACTGGCATGCACTGGCATTTCGGTAGTCCAGAGAGAAAAGAGTCACAGAGAAGACATTTCTACAGAAAAGCAGTGGCTAATCCATTCAGTAAATACATCCTTTCAACAAATACAGACTGAATGGAGGAGCAGAGAGACCACAACCAATCTCACTATGTGGTTACCTGTATATTGCTCAGACAAGCTTTTAAAATTTATATTGGAACTGGACCCAACAATGCTTAAACCTGATATTCCAAAGGGAGGTCTCAAAGCTAGCAGTCTTAAAATGCTGATCCTAAAGGTAGAATAACTTGTGATAGGGTGCCACCTAGTGGTCAGGGTTCCACCTAGTGGTCAGTGGTAAATTTATGTTTTCAAGGTAGGGCTCTGGGTACCCAACAGCCCAAAGGTCTAAACTTAACATACATCTGTAAGGAGAACCACACAGGGCATGCCCAAGGCCAATTCTGAGGCTTAGTAATGAAGAGGTCTTGGGACAAGTGCAGCAGTAGCTGTGGAAATGGGCAAATAGAAATGTGCAAAGGTTGCGAGAGGCATTTTCGAAGAATGGATGATCAAAGATCCATTCTAGGTTTTGACCCTGAATGCCTGTAGCCAGGCCATTCATCTGGTCTAAGGATTTGCTGGGTGACCCCAGAGATTCTGAGGCACTGAGTCTTGTGCCAGGTCCACAGCTGGGAGTATAGGAATGCTGTGGACCAGCCTGTTTACCTGAGGTCAGGCAAGGGGATGTCCAGTCATGCTGAGGATGCATAAATGGTGCCCCACAATAAAAAACACCACAGTGTTTAGCCTCAGGATTGATGCAAGTCACTAGCCCAACACATAGCAGGTTGATACATACACACAGGAGTCTGGGCCTGGGAGGGTGGCTGAGCTTCCTGAAGACTGAATGTGACCCTGGTACCCCAATGTTCCCATCTGCGTTTCTCTCCCTCCCCACCCACCCCCATCCCCCACCAGCACACACATCTATGGTGAGATGTTTTAGGTTCTGAAGCTTGCACTTCTCTCCATCCCAAAGAATGCTGCTGGTCGACTTGTTTTCTGACTGCTGGTTTCCTTCTGGATCCCCAAGGTATGTATAACCTTTAGATTTACCAAATAGAGCCACTGTGCTTGGCCTTCCTCCCCTCGGAGCCAACTACCGACATTCATCAATACAGCCCACAAGCCAGCAATGAGGAAGTGAGGTTCTAGAAAACTGCTATGTGCCTTGAGTAGAATGGGCTCTTCACCATCTTAGAAGGTTCAGGGACATTTAAAACAGTTACTGCATCTCATCTCTTAATCGCAATGGCCTAGCAGTCCTAAATACAAAGTGAGAACTTGAAACAATTCACAGTTGGGATTTATAGATATAATCTGCCTAATAAACTGTCAGTTCCCAAAGAAGGCCAGCCTAGAGTGAGACAGAGCAGGTTCTAGAAAGAAAAGTGACCATAAAAGAGAAGCCTTGCTTAATTTACTGAAAGGGTGTCTGCATTTGACTTTTCTTTCATTGGCTGCTTCTACTGACTAGTTATGTCTGTATGGCTATCATGCAATAGAAGAGAAGTTGCATGTGGAAAGATGTTAGTTTTTGGGTTTTTTTTTGTCTTTTTGTCTTTTTTGTTGTTGTAGTTGTTGTTGTTGCTGTTGCTATTTCTTGGGCCGCTCCCGCGGCATATGGAGGTTCCCAGGCTAGGGGTCGAATCAGAGCTGTAGCCGCCGGCCTACACCAGAGCCACAGCAACGCGGGATCCGAGCCGCGCCTGCAACCTACACCACAGCTCACGGCAACGCCGGATCGTTAACCCACTGAGCAAGGGCAGGGACTGAACCCGCAACCTCATGGTTCCTAGTCGGATTCGTTAACCACTGCGCCACGACGGGAACTCCATGATGTTAGTTTTTAACACGGTTAGAAAGAGCAAAAAATTGTAAAATATCTCAATGATCATTGCGGAGGACTGGCTATATCAATCAAGATACATCCATACACCATAGAGTACTAAGAAACCACTGAGAATAAGGAAGAGAAAACAATAACAGTACAAAAAGATATGAAAAGTAATGGTTTTCAAAACATTGCACGTCAGGTTATAAAGAACAGGGATCTTTGTGGGACAGGAAACAATCAGGACTCTTTCATATGGCCTGTGTGACCAGGCACAGTTTGCCTCCTCCCTGCCCCATGAACCTCATTCTGTTCCTATTCTCTCTGCTCAAGCCACAGAGAATCTATGTTCATCCCCCACACTCAGCAGGATCCCTCTCACCACAGAGCTTTTGCCCCTGCTCTTCCCTTTACCTCGTTAACTTCTCCCTTCAGATCTCAGCTTCTTCAGGCTTTCTCTGAGCCTCCTGACTCCTGAACTAGGACACATCCCCCAAATATGCACCCTCAGAACAGGATTTTTCTGCTCCTTCTACCTCTCATTTGTCGTAATAACATCTATTTATTTATTTATAATAACTATTCAAGTATATACACACATATGACTCTTTTCACTAATATCTATAGCCTCATTGCTCTGTAAGCAGACAAAGCCTGTGTGGAAACCAAAAATAAAACAAGATAGCAAAACCAATTACCAAGACAAACTCATATACAGAGAACAGATTAATAGTATCAGCAAGAAAGAAAAAATGAATAAATTAAACTCTCGAAATTAAAAATTTTTGTAGCAACGTGGACGAAACTTAAGGGCATTTTGCTAAGTGAAATAAGTTAGGCAAAGAAAAATGGAGTTCCCGTCATGGCGCAGTGGTTAACGAATCCAACTAGGAACCATGAGGTTGCGGGTTCGGTCCCTGCCCTTGCTCAGTGGGTTAACGATCCGGCGTTGCCGTGAGCTGTGGTGTAGATTGCAGATGCGGCTCGGATCCCGCGTTGCTGTGGCTCTGGTGTAGGCCGGTGGCTACAGCTCCGATTCGACCCCTAGCCTGGGAACCTCCATATGCCGCAGGAGCGGCCCAAAGAAATAGCAAAAAGACAAAAAAAAAGAAAAAGAAAAATACCATATGATCCTGTGTGTGTGTGTGTATGTGTGTGTGTGTGTGTGTATGAAATTTAAAAAGAACAATAGGAGTTCCCCTGTGGTGCATCAGGTTAAGGATCCAGTATTATCACAGCAGTGGCTTGGGTCACTGCTATGGTGCGGGTTCGATCTCTGGTCTAGGAACTTCTGCATGCTGTGGGCATAGCCAAAAAAATAAATTAATTTTTTTTTAAAAAAAGAACAACAACAGGGAGCTCCTGTCATGGCTCAGTGGTTAATGAATCTGACTAGGAACCATGAGGTTGTGGGTTTGATCCCTGGCCTTGCTCAGTGGGTTAAGGATCCAGCGTTGCAGCAAGCTGTGGTGTAGGTCACAGACTCAGCTTGGATCTGGCATTGCTGTGGCTCTGGTGTAGGATGGTGGCTACAGTTCCGATTAGGCCCCTAGCCTGGGAACTTCCATATGCCATGGGTGTGGCCCTAAAAAGACCAAAAAAAAAAAAAGGAAAAAAGAAAAAAAGAATATAGATGTATAAATACACATTTATAACCAAATAGCTTTGCTATACCCCTGAAACTAACACAATATTGTTAATCAAGTATATTTTTATTTATTTTGAATTCTTTGCAATTTGCAGTAACAGAGATACATCTAGAGATTTTCATACTGAGTGAAATAAGTCATAAAGAGAAAGACAAATACCATATGATATCACTTATTTGTGGAATCTAAAATATGGTACAAATGAATCTATCTACAGAAACGAAACAGACTCACAGACATGGAGAGCAGACTTGTTGTTGCCAAGTGGGACAGAAAGGAAAGTGGGACAGACTGGGGGTTTGGGATTAACAGAGACAAACTAGTATGTATAGGATGGAAAAACAAGTTCCTACTGTATAGTATAGGGAACTACATCCAGTCTCTTGTAATAAAACATGATGAAAGATAATATAAGGAAGGGAATATATATATACATATGACTGGGTCACTTTGCTGTACAGCAGAAAATGGCACAATATTGTAAATCAATTACACTTCAATAAAACTTTAAAAAATTAAGTAAGCATGTCCTGGGAATGTTATGTACAGCATAGTATCTATAGTTAATAATATTGTATTGTATATTTGGAAGGAGCTAAGAGGGTACATCTTTTAGCTAAATTAGGGATTAAAGAGTTCCCATCATGGCTCAGTGGGATTGTTCATTTCTTGACATTCCTAATTTGCACTGAGGTTGCACTATGCTTTTTGTTTGTTGGTTTTTTGTTTTTTAGGGCCAAACCCACGGCATGTGGAGGTTCCCAGGCTAGGGGTCCCGGAGCTACAGCTGCCGGCCTACACCACAGCCACAGCAACGCCAGATCCGAGCCACATTTGCCACCTGCACCACAGCTCATGACAATGCTGGATCCTTAACCCACTGAGTGAAGCCAGGACTCGAACCCGAAACCTCATGGTTCCAGGTCAGATTCATTTCCGCTTCACCATGACGGGAACTTCACACTATGCTTTTTTTTAAACCGTTCTTTGACACTGGGTCAGTGCATGTGGCTGAATGTGTTTGGAGGCCAACTTAGAATATTCTTCAAATTCAGAAGAAATTAAATTCCTTTTTTTATGAACTTAATAGTTGATGAAGCTCCACCTAGTATCCAGTTATACAAGGTAAAAATTTAAGAAAAATTTTGAGGACTGTTACTGTTGGGATTTTCATCATAGTCCTTTTCAGCTTTGGAAGAAACTGACAACAGACTTTTTTTTTTTGGCTTTTTTTAGGGCTGTACCTGCGGCATATGGAAGTTCCCAGGCTAGGGGTCTAATTGGAGCTTTAGCGGCTGGCCTATGCCAAAGCCACAGCAATGCAGGATCTGAGCCGTGTCTGCAACCTACACCATAGCTCACGGCAACCCTGGATCCTTAACCCAATGAGCAAGGCCAGGGATCGAACCTGCGTCCTCATGGATGCTAGTCAGATCCGTTAACCACTGAGCCACAACAGGAACTCCTGATAAAAGATTTTTATGCTGATCACTTAAATAGGATTAAATTTCTAGAATACCTCCGAAGATGTCTTAAAAGACATTTTACCATCATATATTACAGCTACGTTCAGTTTATGCTGGTGGAGGGGAAAAATACGTAAATAGGCATCGTAGTTTTCTTTGTTATGAGTTTGAAGGTGCCAGGCATAATTCTTTCACGAATTATGGTGATCTCTGGAATCTCATATTTAAAAAACCAAATCTGAGACTTTAACAAGGTTTTACATTTCCAGAAACACTATAGAATAGGAACGATGATCTAGGTTTATGTACCCCAAACACAAATTGTTTGTTACCTTACTTCATGGCCTCTCCTCTCACAGCCTATGGGTGAAGAGAGTCACAACTAACAATTTAGGCGCACACATGAGGCATTTTCAAAGCATTTTCATGCAAATCTTAGTTTACCTCTTATGCCCCCACCCCCAAATCTGAGAGGTAGATGTTAACATCAATTTATAGATGAGGTACTGAATTTTAGAGGGCTGTTAGGCGAGTTTTCTAAGATTGCACAGCTATAAACACCCTGCATTCTCTGACTCTGGCATAGCTTTCCTTTCAAGTAGAAGAGTAGAAGTTCCTTTCAAGAGAGAAAGTTCCGTGTACTCCTACTGCATAACTCTTTCTTTCTTTTTTTTTTTGTCTTTTTGCCATTTTCTTGGGCCGCTCCCGCGGCATATGGAGGTTCCCAGGCTAGGGTTTGAATCGGAGCTGTAGCCACCGGCCTACGCCAGAGCCACAGCAACGTGGGATCCGAGCCGCGTCTGCAACCTACACCACAGCTCACGGCAACGCCGGATCCTTCCCCAACTGAGCAAGGCCAGGGATCGAACCCACAACCTCATGGTTCCTAGTCGGATTCGTTAACCACTGAGCCATGACGGGAACTCCAGCATAACTCTTTTGAAAGGCTATCTTTAGTGAAGGTATCAATAATTATTTTAATTAATTAAATTAGTTTTTTTTTTTTTTTCAGTTTTGGCTGCCTCAAGGCATATGGAGTTCCCAGGCAAGGGATCAGATCCGAACCACAGTTGTGGCCTACACCATAGCTGCAGCCACTCTGGATCCTTAACCCGCTGTGCCAGGCCAGGGATCAAACCTGTGTCCTTGTGCTGCATAGACACTGCCAATCCTGTTGTGCCATAGGGGACACTCTGTCAATAATTATTTTAAAGTATAATCCAAATATGTGTTGAATTGTAGGCTATCTCTTAATGAGGGACATGTGTGTATCATGGCCACAGCACTTGTGTTGCAGCAGTCACTTACTCTACCTAGGCTTGACCCAAAACACTATGTGAAGCCCTAAAACATTATGGCATTACCATTTAGCCAGTCTCTTTCTTGAAAGATTTTGTTTTTGTTTGTCTTTTTGCCATTTCTTGGGCTACTCCCGCAGCATATGGAGGTTCCCAGGCTAGGGGGGTTGAATCGGAGTGGTAGCCACCAGCCTACACCAAAGCTACAGCAACGTGGGATCAGAGCCTCGTCTGCAACCTACACCACAGCTCACGGCAATGCCGGATCCTTAACCCACTGAGCAAGGGCAGGGACCGAACCCGCAACCTCATGGTTCCTAGTTGGATTTGTTAACCACTGAGCCATGACAGGAACTCCTGAAAGATTCTGATAATGAGTTTGTTTTTGTTTTTGTTTTTTTGTCTGTTTAGGGCCCCACCTGTGGCACATGGAGGTTTCCAGGCTACGGGGCTAATCAAAACTGTAGCCGATGGACTACACCACAGCCATAGCAAGATGGGCTCCAAACTGAGTCTGCGACCTACACCACAGCTCACGACAATCCTGGATCCTTAACCCACTGAGCGAGGCCAGGGATTGAACCTGCATCCTCATGGATGCCAGTCAGATTCAGTCAGCACAGGAAATCCGAGAATGAGTTTGTTTTTAATATTAAAGGCAAAACTTCTTGGAGTTCCTGTCATGGCTTAGCGAAAACAATATGACTAGGAACGATGAGATTTCGGGTTCAATCCCTGGCCTCTCTCGGGGGGTTAAGGATCCAGCATCGCCGTGGCTGTGACGTAGGCTGGCGACTAGTGCTCTGATTAGACCCCTAGCCTGGAATCTCCATATGCCATGGGTGCGGCCCTAGAAAAGATAAATAAATAAATAAATAAATAAATAAATAAATAAGGGATTAAAAGCATGGCAGAGGTATAATAATGGACAATTGTGGGGGTTCTGTGCTGTGCTGTGTTCCTATTGGCACACATGGAATAATTTTAATTTCAGAAAGATTAAGGACTGCAGTTGATTAAAACATATTGAATAAATTAAAAAACTGTGAGTTCAGAATAATTTTTTAGAAAAGAAATAGTCCTGGAGATTACTAAGACAACAACTACTCCTTGGAGAATTGATAATTATATGGAAAGAATTAAACACCTCTCCTGCCTTTCTGATATAGACTAAATTTCCGTGTAACTGAATATCTCTGTGGATAAGGGAGTTTTTTTAGTGTGGAAGATTTCTACCTAGGGCTGGGACTAGGGTAAAGTGAGTGAGATGCCTAGTCTATATATTTTATGGAGGCACTCAGCCCTGATTCTAGTTCCCAAATGCAGGTGTGTCCAAATTAGAAAACTGTTTCAACCATGAGTGAAAAAGCTGGAGTTCCCGTCGTGGCGCAGTGGTTAATGAATCCAACTAGGAACCATGAGGTTGAGGGTTTGATCCCTACCCTTGCTCAGTGGGTTAACGATCCGGCGTTGCCGTGAGCTGTGGTGTAGGTCGCAGACGCGGCTCGGATCCCGAGTTGCTGTGGCTCTGGCATAGGCCGGTGGCTACAGCTCCGATTCAACCCCTAGCCTGGGAACCTCCATATGCCGCGGGAGCGGCCCAAGAAATGGCAAAAAGACAAATAAATAAATAAATAAATAAATAAATAAATAAATAAATAAAATAAAATAAAATAAAAATATTAAAAAAAAAAGAAAAGAAAAAGCTGATAAAGCAGTGGTCATCAGCACTCCTAAAACCATAAGAAGAAAGGCTGATGGCAACATATAAAAATTAGATTGCCTGGGTGGGGGAGCAGGCAGGGATAAATTAGGAGTTTGGGATTAATACATGCATACTACTATATATAAAATTGATAAACAACAAAGACCTACTCTATAGCACAAGGAACTCTACTCGATATTCTACTCTACTCGATATTCTATAATAACCTATCCTATACGGGAAAAGAATCTGAAAAAAGAATGGAGATATATGTATAACTGAAACACTTTGCTTTACACCTGAAACTAACACAACACTGTAAATCAACTATATTTCAATGTAAAATAAAGATTAAATTAAATTGAAAGAAACTGTCGTGGTTCAGTGGTTAACAAACCTGACTAGTATCCATGAGGACGCAGGTTCAATCCCTGGCCTTGTTCAGTGGGTTAAGGATCTGGTGTTGCCATGAGCTGTGGTGTAAGTCACAGATGTGGCTGGGATCTGGCATTGCTGTGGCTGTGGCTATGGCATAGGCTGGCAGCTGTAGCTCCGATTTGACCCCTAGCCTGGGAATATCCATATGCTGCTAAAAAGATAAAAAAAAAGAAAAAGAAAAAGAAAAAACCAAGTTGTCATTATCTGAACTCTAGGATCAATCTTTTTTATTTTTTTTATTGTTATCTAGTATTTTTTATTTATCTTTTCTAAAGTATAGTTGATTTATAATGCTGTGATTTCTGCTGTATAGCAGAGTGAGCCAGTCATACATATATATGTATGAAACATATATATAATGAAATATATAAATATATATAATCTTTCTTAGACTGTCTTCCATCATGGACTACCCCAAGAGACTGGATATAGTTTCCTGTGCTGTACAGTAGAACTTCACTGCCTATCCATTCTAAATGTTTGCATCTACAAGGATCAATCTTAGTGTCACAAAAAATGAGGTAACACACATTACATGCTTCCTGAAGGGGACGGAGAAAGTACACAGTACCATCTAGGATGGATTCTCAAGGGAAAAAAAAAAAAAAAGTATGAACCATAATATAATCAAGGCTTTAAAACTGATCTCTAGTCCACAGGAAATACTGAGCATAAAGGATGCAGTCCACAAGGAAGCAATACACCAGATCTCAAAGGAAGGATCTTACATTGGACTCTAATTTCATCAAGTCAATGAAAGAAAGAATAAAAGGGGAGGGGACTGTTCTAGATTAAGGGAAACATAAGACTTAAAAGACTTATAAGAAACACAAGAGACATAACCAAATGAAAGGGATCTTGTTTGATCTGATTCTGAACAGTAATTACAAAAAGAATATTTTTATATAATAGAGGAAATTTGAGTATGACTTGGTAATTGAATGATATGAAGGAATTACTCTGAATTTTGTTAGATGTGATAATGGCATTGTGGTTATGTAAGAAAATACTTGGCTATTTCTTTTTGAGTAGCATGCTGAAGTGTTTAGAGGTGAAGGGAATGATGTCTGAGACTTGCTTTAAAATACTCCAGCAACAAAACATAAGAAGGGAGAAGAAGAAGATGAAACAAGTCTATGATGAAGTGAAGCGAGGGGATGGACACATGGGATTAGTTATACTTTCAGCTATATTCCACCTCAGAGTATGTTTCCTAGAGAAGTTCTTGTAACTGCACATACGCTCAAGAATGGGCTCTGCAGCTTCGTCTGTGAAATGAAAATTGGAAATGACTTGGGTCTATCAATAGAGATAAATAGTGATAAAGTGATAAGAGATTGGACCTGTCAGCAGTCATTTCCTGCTCTTCCTGGTTAATGAAATCCTGATTTTGGAGTTCCCTAGTGGGTTAGCAGTTAAGGACCCAGCGTTGTCACTGCTGTGACACATTTGGATCCCTGCCCGGGAACTTCTGCATGTTGTGGGCATGGCCAGAAAAAAACTGCTTTTTAAACCCTGCTTTTTACTTACCCCCACATAAATGTTCTGTGCATGCACTGTGATGAATCCAAGGTACAAGTCAGAATCTTCTTTCTCATACTAGTAATTGATCCAGTGGTGGGAGGGCAACCAACCTCACCGTTAAGGGGAGATTTTGATGAGAGGCTTCTAGGAAAGATTCTCCGTACTTCACCAATTCTAGATACACACTCTTTCCCATTTCTTTTTCTTTTTTTTTTAATCCTTTTATTTATTTATTTTTCAGCCAAGCCCACAGGATATGGAAGTTCCTGGGCCAAGGATCGAAGCCTTGATGCAGCAGAGACATCAGATCCTTAACCCACTGTGACACAGTAGGTACACCTCTTTCTTTCATTTCTGAAATTGGAAGGCTTGTCACAATCACTGCTGTGGTGTGTTTGTCACTCCCACACGTGTGCAAATGGAAAACCTACCATTTGTGACGCCTTCTGGTAAGATTCAGAAAGTACCAGAATTAAAACTTGCCTTTTTGAGACAATAGTGGTGATTCTGTGAAGAGATGATTTCCTGCCAGTGTTTCTGGGGGCACTGAGGTGACATCCTAGGGAAGAGAAAGGACACATACGGCACTGAATTTAAAAGTAATTTTTTTTTTTAGCCATGCTTACAGGATGTGGAAGTTCCAGGGCCAGGAATCAAACCCATACCACAGCAGTAATAACACTGGGTCCTTAACCTGCTGAGCCACCAGGGATCTCCCTGAAAGGTAATTTAGGGTGGAACTCTAGTGGGAAGATGTTCCGAAAATACCTTAACCAATTTATTTCGTTTCTATTTTCCTATTTTGTATACTCAAGTAATAAAAGAGCTATTTTTTAAGCACAAAATAAAAATGCCAAGGAGGAATAAAGCATTAAGTCAGTTCAATTGTAGGCACTTTTCTTTTTCTTTTTAGGGCCACACCTATGGCATATGGAGGTTCCCAAGCTAGGGGTCTAATTGGAGCTTTAGCCGCTGGCCTAGGCGACAGCCACATCTGCGACTTACACCATAGCTCATGGCAATGCCAGATCCTTAACCCACTGAGCAGTGCTAAGGATTGAACCCAAATCCTCACAGATACTAGTTGGGTTTGTTGTCCCTGAGCCACGACGGGAACTCCAACACTTTATTTTTAAGACTAAATTGCACTGTAAACCAGTTATGACGGAAAAAATAAAAATCATTTAAAAATTAAAAATTAAAAAATAAAGAGTAGAAGTTCCCATCGTGGCAAAGCATGAACAAATCCTACTAGGAACCATGAGGTTGTGGGTTTGATCCCTGGCCTCACTCAGTGGGTTAAGGATCCAGTGTTGCCGTGAGCTATGGTGTAGGTCGCAGATGCGGCTCGGATCCTGCGTTGCTGTGGCTCTGGCATAGGCTGGCAGCTGTAGCTCTGATTAGACCCTTAGCCTGGGAACCTGCATATGCCATGGGTGTGGCCCTAAAAATCAAAAAAAAGAAAAAGAATAAATTGATAGCTTCTTGGGTTTGATGAAATGTGGTACCTATTTGTTAGAGAATATGGCTAGGAAAGGAAAATTCTTGCCCCCTTCCTCCACTTCCTGCTTTGGATACTTCTACAGGCAAGAGTATGATGTTCAGAGCTATGGCAGTTATCTTGGGACCACAAAAGAAAGAATCCCAAGGATGCCAAATTGCACCTTGACATTGCTGAGTCGCTGACCTAGCAGTGAAACAGTCTACCTGCAGATTTCTTGTCAGTGAGATAATTAATGCCTATATTATTTATGAGACTTTTATGTAAGGATCATGCTATAAAAGTATACCTAAGTGATAATTATTTAGTAGAATACTAAACAGCAGTTAAACTATATTTGTGGTTTAATACAAATATCTACATTTTTGTATATTGTATATTTAATACAAATATATATATTATGAATACATATTTCAATATATTTTTTTCCCTTTTTGGCCACACCCGAAGCATATGGAAGCCCCCTAGCCCCTGATCCTATTGGGATGGAATCCAAGCTACAGCTCTGATTTGACCCCTAGCCTGGGATCCTCTATATGCCTTGGGTGTGGTCCTAAAAAGACATATATATATTGTTGAGCTAAAAGAGAAAGTTTTATAATGATACTGTCAGTGTGATATTTATATAAATTTGAATAATAATAAATGTTGTTTATGGGTATGTTTTAAACATGGTCTATAAGGACACACAGCAACTTCTGAGTTGTGGCTACCTCTGGGAAGGGAGTAAGGGGAATGTAATCAGCAAGGGAATATAAACTAGACTCATCTGTACCGGGAACAAATTTCAAAAGAAAGATTTTGAATCTAGGGAATTCCTTGGCAGTCCAACGGTTAAGATTCAGCTCTTTCACCACTGCAGCCCAAGTTTAAGCCCTGGTCTGAGAACTGAGATCCCACATGGCGCTGCACGCTGCAATGAGAAGAGAAAAAAAAAAAAGATATAAGTAAATGTGGCAAATACTGACATTTGTCAATTCTGAGTTGCAAATAAACCTGTCATAATATATTCTATACTCCTCTGTACAAAATATCATAATTATGACACAATTTTAATTATTCAATTTTCCATATTTACAGTTGAAATAATCTTCCTGAATTCATGTTTTAGAGAGTAATAAAAACATGTTTGGAGTTCCTGGTGTGGCTCAATGGTAACGAACCCGACCAGTATCCATGAAGACGCAGGTTTGATCTCTAGCCTTGCTCAGTGAGTTAAGGATCCGGCGTTGCTGTGAGTTGTGGTGTAGCTGTGAGTTGTGTGCTGTAGGTCGAAGATGCTGCTCAGATCCTGTGGCTGTGGTGTAGGTCGGCAGCTACAGCTCCAATTCAACCCCTAGCCTGGGAACTTCCATATGCTGTGGGTGTGGCCTTGAAAAGGCCAAAAAAAAAAAAAGTTTAACTTACAAATTTTTTCTTCACTTTTTTTTTCAATTTTTTTTCTTCATTTTTAAATTGGAAATGTCCTCAAGAAGGCACCAATGAGTCCTTAAAAAGACAACAACAGGGAGATCCCATCGTGGCTCAGTGGTTAACAAATCCGACTAGGAACCATGAGGTTGTGGGTTCGATCCCTGGGCCTTGCTCAGCGGGTTAAGGATCTGGTGTTGCTGTGAGCTGTGGTGTAGGTTGCAGATGCGGTTCGGATCCCCGAGTTGCTGTGGCTCTGGCGTAGGCCGGTGGCTACAGCTCCAATTGGACCCCTAGCCTGGGAACCTCCATGTGCCATGGGAAGCAGCCCTAGAAAAGGCAAAAAGACAAAAAAAAAAAGTTCCTTAAAAAAAAGACAACAACAACAAAACAAAAACCAAAAAACACTCTACCTTGGCAGTTTGCCATGGATTTAGATATTGGTAATGTTTGCCCAACTTTGTGAATATGCTAAAAACAATGGAATTGTACACTTCAAAAGGGTGAACTGCGAGTCCCTTGTGGTGCAGAGGGTCGTGGATGTGGCATTGTCACTGCAGCTTCTAGGATAGCTGCTGTGGTGTGAGTTCAATCCCGGGCCCAAGAACTGCCACGATGCCGTGAGCTTGGCCAAAAAAAGTTTAGGTGAATTGCACGCTATGAGCTTGTATCTCAATTTTTTTAATTAGATACAAAAAAGCTCAGTAACAATGACTTAATTATTTTTCACCTTTTTCTGCTTCATGTGATATTAGCTAGGATCACTCATGTAACTGCATTGAGCTGGCAGCTGAATTGGGTGGTAAGGTTCAAGACAGCTTCATTATGTCTGGAACCTTGGTGCTGTCTGTCAGTTGGGGCATCTTGAATCTCCTCCCCATGTCTCTCTCCAGCATGACAGACTTGCAGCATGGTAGCTGAGTGCAGGAGAGGAAAAGTGGATGCTGCCATGCCTCTCAAGGGCTAGAACCAAAACTGGCTCAGCCTCACTTCTGCATTCTGTTGGTCACACCAAGTCACAGTTCCTACGCAGAGAGGGAAGAACAGCATATTCATATCGGGATGGGAGGACTGTTCACAACCAAACTTGGAGATAGTCTTCCACAAGTGGCATGGACCACATATGGTCTGATGCACTGCAGGCAGACAGTTGTACCATCACTAGCTGGAGGCGAAGTGACTTGCCATGGTAGGTGACAGGGCAGACTTTCCTACTACTATTTCTTCTTTTTTTTTTCTTTTAAGAAGTTCCCGGGCCAGGAATCAAACCTTTACCACAGCAGTGACAACACCAGATCTTTAACCCACAAAGCCAGCAGGGAACTCCCCACCTCCCACTTCTGAATTAACTCTTTTCCATCCCTGTTGTCAGCCTGGCTGTAAATGAGAGAAAGCTGCCAATACTGGAGGGTGAGAGAAGAGACCCAAGGTGTCTTTAATATGGGCAAAATCGAGAACCTCTACAGTCGAAAGATAATAATAAGATAATCATCACTTACCAGTCTTGTTACTTGGGGAAGTGGTTTACATTGTGCCTCATTCTTCTCACCTGTAAAATAGAACCAGTAGATGGGACCACATGTGAGAAAGTGAAAAATGGCTCTGCTGACAAGCTTGGAGATGAAGAAAGTGAAAAACAATCCTGCTAGCAGAACATTCCCAGCTGGACATAAACAACACTCACGGAATATGAACATGTTCAGAGAAGGTTACACCATGACTATATTTGGGACAAGAAAGAAACAAAGCTCTTTATAACCACAAAAAACAAGGAAACACCTCCTTCTTCCACCATGAGTAATGCTGCCCCTTGACCAATGACAACTCCAGCCTTGCTTTCATCCTTCTACCTCCTAAAGACTGACAATCACTGAATTATCTGTTTCCCAATTGCATTCAACCCAAAACTGCCAACCTCCCAACTTCCCTAATCCCTCTTTAAAATCATCCAGCAAAAGCTCAAATTTTATGTTTCCTCCTAATTCCATTTTTTTTTTTTTTTTTTTTTGGCCACCACACATCATATGGAATTCTTGGGCCAGAGATCAGATCCAAGCCACAGTGGTGACCTATAATGCAGCTGTGGCAACACTGGATCCTTTAACCCACTGTGCCAGGCAGGGGATTAAGCCTGTGTCCTGGCACTGGAGAGATGCCACTGATACGATTGCACCACAATGGGAACTCCCCTAATACCTTTTTTATTGAAAGGCTCTTTACAGCAGTGAGATCAATAAACGCTTTAGGTTTCTTTTTATGTTGGCTCCCATAAAAGACATACTAGAATATTCATACTGAACTTATTCGAAATAGACAAAATACCCAACTACTCAACAATAAAATGAATACATAGATTACAGTATGTTCATATAATGGAACATTAATTAACAATGAGAAACAAACTAACATTCTAGACTTTAAAGAAAATATATTGCATGATCCACTCTTATTAAGCTTAAAAACAGGTGAAACTGGGAGTTCCCATCGTGGCTCAGCGGAAATGAATCTGACTAGGATCCATGAGGACGCCAGTTCAATCTCTGGCCTCGCTCAGTGGGTTAAAGATCCAGCAATGGCATGAGCTATGGTGTAGGTCGCAGACACGGCTTGGATCTGGTGTTGCTGCAGCTGTGGTGTAGGCCAACAGCTACAGCTCCAATTCAACCCCTAGCCTAGGAGCCTCCATATGTAGCTGGTGCAGCCCTAAAAAGACAAAAAAAAAAAAAAAACAGTGAAACTAATACACGGTGTTAGCCGTAGGCTAGTAATTTCCCTTACAGAGTGATGGAAGGAAGCATGAGGGGGGTATCTGCATGTGGGTAGTGTGTTGTCCTTTCTCTGGGTGCTAGATACATGGATATGAAAAGTTTAAAAAACTGTGATTACATTTTGCACACTTTATTGTGCATGTGTAAATATAAAACAGAAGGTTCTTTTAAAAAATGGGCAGCCGCATCAAAGGTATGTGGGAGCAAACCTGAAAAGGCTCCCAACTACCAAAGCTGAAACAATTTGAGCAAGAAAATAATGTAGTATTGGATTAAAACCACAACATGAAATAAATGTACATGTACAGAAGATGTGGAATACTATTCAGCCATAAAAACAGCTGCCACTGACGGACCTTGAGATTATTATACTAAGTCAGACAAAGACAAGTACCATAGGATATCACTTATATGTTGAATCTAAAATATGATACAAATGAACTTATTTAAAAACAGAAACAGGAGTTCCCGTCGTGGTGCAGTGGTTAACGAATCCGACTAGGAACCATGAGGTTGAGGGTTCGGTCCCTGCCCTTGCTCAGTGGGTTAACGATCCGGCGTTGCCGTGAGCTGTGGTGTAGGTTGCAGACGCGGCTCAGATCCCGCGTTGCTGTGGCTCTGGCGTAGGCCGGCGGCAACAGCTCCGATTAGACCCCTAGCCTGCGAACCTCCATATGCCGTGGGAGCAGCCCAAGAAATAGCAACAACAACTACAACAACAACAACAACAAAAAAAAAGGCAAAAAGACAAAAAAAATAAATAAAAACAGAAACAGACTCACAGACCTAGAAAACAAATATGGTTACCAAAGTGGAAGGTGGGGGAGGGATAAATTAAGAGTTTGGGATTAGCAGATACAAACTACTATATATATATATAGATAGATAGATAGATATACATATAGATACAAACTGCTATATATATAGATATAGATATACAACAAGGACCTACTGGATAGCACAGGGAACTATATTCAGTATCCTGTAATAAACCATAAAGGAAAATAATATGAAAAAGAATATATATACATATATGTGTATATATATAAATCACTTTGCTCTATGCCAAAAACTAACACATTGTAAATCAACTTCAATAAAAATAAATATCGTGAATCCATACAGACATAAATATATGACTGAATAAGTAACTAAATGAGGGAGAAGAGATGAATTTCCCTTGGAAAAGATAATTTATGTACAGCCTTCCTACAGCAGGAGGTAGAGCTTCACAGCCCTCAACCACTCAACTGTGAGCTGCACTTAATGACTTAAAAGTAGAGAAGCCTGACAAAAATTACCTAAGCCAGGGGATCAAGGTCAACATCACCAAGTCATTGTGATAGTGCCTAGTCTCAATTTGATGCAATGAGAATGGCAAGTCACCCTGTGGTGTTTCTGCTAAAAATCTATAACCCTAGTCTAACCATGAAATAAAAAACAGTGGATGCAGTTCCTGTCATGGCTCAGCGGAAGTGAATCTGATGAGTATCTGTGAGGACACAGGTTCAATCCCTGGCCTTGCTCAGTGGGTTAAGGATCCGGTGTTGCTGTGGCTGTGGTGTAGGCCAGCAGCTACAAGTTCAATTTGACTCCTAGCCTGGGAACCTCCATAATGCTATGACTGTGGCCTTAAGAGGACAAAAACAAAAAAACAATTAACCCATTCTTCAAAAACCTTGACTGGTACTCTTCAAAGCTGTCAACGTCATCAAGAACAAGGAAAATCTGGAATTCCCATCCTGGCTCAGTGGTTAACAAATCTGATTAGGAACCATGAGGTTTCGGGTTCAATCCCTGGCCTCGATCAGTGGGTTAAGGATCTGGCGTTGCCGTGAGCTGTGTAGTTCACAGATGAGGCTTGGATCCTGAGTTGCTGTGGCTCTGGCATAGGGTGGTGGCTACAGCTCTGATTAGACCCATAGCCTGAGAACCTGCATATGTCACAGGTGCAGCCCTAGAAAAACACACACACACAAAAATAAGGAAAATCTGAGAAGCAATAACAGCCAAGAATAGCCTGAGAAAGAATTCCCATAGTGGCCCAGCAGGTAAAGAACCTGACATAGTGTCCGTGAGGATGTAGCTTCCTTCCCAGGCCCCTTCCCTGTGGGTTAAGCATCTGGCGTGGCCACAAGTTGTGGTGTAGGTCACAGATGGGGCTCAGATCCTTGTGGCTCAGATCTGTCACTGCCCTGGCTGTGGTGTAAGCCTGCAGCTGCAGCTCCATTTAGACTCCTAGCCCAGGGATTTCCATATGCTGCAGATGTGGATGTAAAAAGGAAAAAAAGAAAAAGAATAGCTTAAGGAGACATGAATAAATTTAATGTGGTATCCTGGAAAAGATCCTGGAACAGAAAAGGGACCTTAACTGAAAACTGGTGAATGGGAGTTCCTGTCGTGGCTCAATAGTTAACGAATCCGACTAGGAACCATGAGGTTGAGGGTTCGATCCCTGGCCTTGCTCAGTGGGTTAACGATCCCGCGTGGCTGTGAGCTGTGGTGTAAGTTCCAGACGCGGCTCGGATCCCACGTTGCTGTGGCTCTGCTGTAGGCCATTAGACCCCTAGGCTGGGAACCCCCATATGCCGAGGGAGTGGCCCTAGAAAAGGCAAAAAGACCAAAAAAAAGAAAAGAAAAGAAAGAAAGAAAACTGGTGAAGTTGAAAAAAAAATTAATAGTAATATGCTAATGGTGGTTTCTTAGACGTGACAGATGTGTCGTAGTGACTTAATAATATTCAAAACGCTCACAAGAGCTCCATGTATCATTTCTGCAATTTTATGTACATTTAAAACTTCTAAAACAAAATGTTTTGTTTTGACTTTAAATGGGAAAGGGAAAGGGCAACAGTGCCTTCTCAGAGATCTGTGAGAAATCAATGAGTATACAAGCCAAGTGCAAGCCTTAAGCTTAGCTAAGCTTAGCCTTAAGCTTAGATGTCAAGTGCAGTTATGTGGTTTTCCGTAAAATGAGGGACAAAAGCTCTGATACTTACGAAGTCTAACCGGGACAAGCACAAAGCACCAGCGCACAGCTCTCTCCCAGAGGTGCGGTTGAGCGTACTTCCGGACGGGAGCGCGCGCTCACGCTGCAGGGGGCGGGGCGCCGGGGACGCCAGCGTGGGGCGGGACCAGCCGCAGTTCCCACGCCGGCTGCGGCCCCCGGAAGTAGTGTGTCAGGGGACTCGGCGAGGCGGAAGCCGGGCATGGCTGGGGGCGGTGGCACCGCCCTGGCGGAGACGCTGCTGCTGTTGCTAGACTACGCGAGCTAGCCTTCGTCACTTCCTCAGCCCGCCGTCTGCCCACTCCACAGACCGGAACCCGGGGAGTGGGTGCAGACTTTTCCTCCGAGGTCCAGGACAGCGGTCGGCCGGGCAGCTGGAGTGGAGGCCACGCCACCTGCGGGGAAGAACCTGAGCCGAGGCGGGAAGATGGCTGCAGACAAGCCCGCAGGTGAGGTGCCCGCGCCCAGCGATCAGGGTCGAAACGGGACACGCGGGAGCAGGCAGACCCTGCGCTTCGGCGGAGGAGCTCCGGTTGGGGACTGGAGGTTGGGGACTCTAGGGTGACTCTAATTGGGGCGTGCATTTCTCTCCCCATCCTCTCCCTCTGAGGGGCGAATGTGAGTCTTTGGGCCCGATGTCAGATAGTTTCTTACCAAGTGTGGCGTGAAGCTACTTCTGCCCTCCTTTGCCCCGCTCTCTGGAATAGCTCTGGTTTAAAAAGCTTAAACCTTTGTGGCCGCTTCACAGATTTTCTGACTTCCCTTTGGGGAAAGCAGAGCAAGGAAAGTTCACCCTGGAAAAAGAGCTACCTTGATTTCCCCTGGCTCAGGCCAGGACTTCCCTGGCTGGTCACGGCGACATCAGCTTGCCTCTGGTCGGCCACGTCGTATATAATTAGCTTTATGAAAACCATTTATTTAAATAGGCATAACTTCATTGTGTCTCACTTCAGACTCTGCTTTTTAATATCTTGCGTGTGGAACCTGTTTTCCCCTAGTTCCTCAAGACTAATTTAACCGCGACGATTTTCTTTATGGATTACTACCCCATTCCTAAACATCTTCTCCTTTGAAGAATATAAAATGCTTTCCTGCCTACTTTTGGGATGGTCTGGCCTATGTTTCCTGTAAGAAAATAATGTTCTCTGTGGCATCCATCCAGGTTTTGTTGGAATTTAAATGACAGGACTTAGAAGCAGTCAACACTTAAGATTTTTCACAGTAAAATTATTTTTAAAACTAAAATTAATTTAAAAAAGGAAAAAGGAAATCTCAATATGTAGTGTGTGTTTTAGTATGTCTTGATCTCAATAACTGAGAGTGGATCAGATAGGGAAAGGCTCTCTAAGAGGTGACATTTGAACAAAGACTCTAAAGAGCCAGCCACAGGAAGCAAGAATGATGCAGATAGGAGGAGCAGCAGCTGTACAGACCCCTTGGAAAATGTACAGCAGGAAGACCTGGGAGCATAAGCACCTTGAGGTCAGGCACTTTTGTCTGTGTTGGGGTTGTGTGCCGTTTCCAGCACCTGGACCAACTGCTGGCATATCAGAGCACTCATTTTATAGCATAGTGAGCAGAGGAGGTGAGGCAAGAGGCAAAGTCAGAGTTAGGGGGTGGGGGACAGCTTCTGTCAGGCTTTGTGGGCCATGGAAGAAGATGAAATTTCATTCTAACTTATGGGGAGCCATTGAGAGATGTCAGCAGTGGTGTCCTGTGAGCTGCTTCATGTTTTAACTGAGCCAAGTGATAAGTGATGAAGAGGTAGGAGGAGGAGGAAGTTTGAAATAAGGCAGCCTAGGAGTTCCCTTAGTGGCTCAGTGGCTAATGAACAGGAGTAGGAACCATGAGGTTGTGGGTTTGATCCCCGGCCTCGCTCAGTGGTTTAAGGATCCAGCATTGCTGTGGCTGTGGCCTAGGTCAGCAGCTGTAGCTCTGATTCAGCCTCTAGCCTGGGAATTTCCACATGCTGTGGGTTTGGCCCTAAAAAGCAAAAAAATAATAAAAATGAAATCAGGCAGCCTAGGTTCAGCCTAGTTGTACCATATGGTATTTGTGTGACCATGGGCAAGTTTTAAGAAACTTTATTTAGAAGTTCCCGTTGTGGCGCAGTGGTTAACGAATCTGACTAGGAACCATGAGGTTGCAAGTTGGATCCCTGGCCTTGCTCAGTGGGTTAACAATCCGGTGTTGCCGTGAGCTGTGGTGTAGGTTGCAGACACGGCTTGGATCCCGCGTTGCTGTGGCCCTGGCGTAGGCCGGCGGCTACAGCTCCAATTAGACCCCTAGCCTGGGAACCTCCATATGCTGCAGGAGCGGCCCTAGGAAAGGCAAAAAAAAAGAAAAAGACAAAAAAAAAACAACAACAACAAAAAAGAAACTTTATTTAAGCCTCTGCTGAAAAGGAAAGAAATGGGGTCCTCAGTATTCTTACTTATTCCCAGTATCTTTGTAATTTATATCCCTCACAAGTTTGTAACTTGTTAGAATCAGATGAGGTAAGATAAGATGTATGTTGTAGCCCACATTCTTTGGAAAGCAGAACCTGGTTAAGCTGCATATTTTTTATTTGGAGGTGTAGGCTCAAGATAGGGAAGGTGAGGGGGCAAAGGAAGATGCAATACGTTACAGTCCTGGCTACTGTCACTCTGACCTGTGAGGAGACAGAGCAGGTCATTTGCATATCGGAGTTTTCTATAAGGTTTTCCAGGCGAAACTACCCTTTAGATGAGGAGTTCCCTGGTGGCCTAGCAGTTAAGGATTTGGTGTTGTCTCTGCTATAGCTCAGGTTCCATCCCTGGCCCAGGAGCTTTGCATACCATGTGCACTGCAAAAAAGAAAAAAAAAAGACCACATCAGAGTGAAAGGGTTGAATGTCCAGCTTTCTCCCATTTCCTCTTCCCAATTGGTCAAGACTCACCTGCTGGAGAACTGATTTACCTGAAGTTCTAGGTTGTGTGACTTCTTAGTGACTGACTGACCAGTCAGCAGTTTGTATTTCAACCAAATCATAAGGGAAGCGGTATCCCAGGGTGGATGGGGCACCAACCTAAAATAAACATTTTAGGGGCAGTGGAAAGTTCCTGTGAAATGTATAAAAGTGGTATGAAACATCAGCAATATTTTAGAATGATTTGTTTGACTTTACTTTTTTAATGTTTTGGCCAGACTAGGGATCAAACCTGAGCCACCGCAGTGAGCATACCAGATCCTAACCTTCTGTACCACCAAGGAACTCCTGTGTGTGTGCATGGTTTTTTTATTTTTCTAGTTACTGTCAATTCATTTAATTTTTTTGAAAGACATTCTTGATAGGATCATATAATTTTAAGGTTAGATATCTTTCCAGGTGGTTAATAAATAGAAACATTCAGTAGTTCAGGTTAGTGTTTCTCTCTCTCTCTCTTTTTTTTTTTTTTTTTTGATCTTTTTAGGTCTGCACCCTTGGCATGTGGAGCTTCCCAGGCTAAAGGTCCAATCAGAGCTGTAGCTCTTGGGCTACACCACAGCCATGCCAGATCCAAGGAGCATCTGTGACATGCGCCACAGCTCAGTCAGATCCTTAACCCACTGAGCAAGGCCAGGGATTACTTGTCACATTTGTTTCTGCTGAGCCACAGTGGGAAATCCCTCTGTTTTTTGTTTGTTTTTTTTTTAAATCAGGGTGTAGGAGTTCCCATTGTGTCTCAGCTGTAACGAACCCGAGTAGTATCCCTTAGGATGTAGGTTTAATCCCTAGCTCTGCTCAGTGGGTTAAGGATCCTGTGTTGCCATGAGCTGTGGTGTAGGTCACAGATGAGGCTCGGATCTTTCATTGCTGTGGCTGTGGGGTAGACTGGCAGCTGCATCTCCGAATTGACCCCTAACCTGGGAACTTCCATATGCCTCAGGGGTGGCCCTAAAAAGACAAAAAAAAAAGTTGTTATTGATGTATTAGTTTCAGGTTTACAATATAATAATTTGATATTTGTATATATTGTGAAATTAATACCATGCACCATGCATAGTTGTAAAAATCTGTGTATGTTTGACATTTTTCAACTTTTTATTACAAATGATTTCAAACATTGAAATAATTGAAAAAATTGAATTTCCTGTTGTGGCTTATCAATAATGAACCCGACTAGTATCCATGAGGATGCAGGTTCGATCCCTGGCCCCGCTCAGTAGGTAAAGGGTTGTCGTTGCCATGAGCTGCAGTATAGGTCACAGATGAGGCTGGGATCCCCAGTTGCTGTGGCTGTAGTGTAGGCTGGCAGCTGCAACTCTGATTCAACCCCTAGCCTGGGAACTTCTATGTGCTGCAGGTGTGGCTAGCTGTCACTAGCTACAGTTCTTTTTTGTTGTTCTTTTTTTCCTTTTTTGGGCCACCTGAAGTATCAGATAGGAGCCAAAGTCGAGGCCTAAGCTGCAGCTGCACTATGTCTAGGTGCTCCCAAGATGCCACTGATCCTGTTGCACCACAGAGGAAACTCCATCTAGCTATAGTTCTTGATGTTGAATCATTTCTAGATAAGCTGTAGACCTTGATACTTCATCTCTCTAAAATTTCTTCATGCAGTTATTAAAAATAAGGACATAAACTTACGTACAGTTCCATAATCATACTTCAGAAAATTAATATTTGAATATATTAGATTTCCTTCATTGTTCCAAAAATGTTATTTAAAGTTTTAAAGAAACTGTGACTTTTAAGTTAAGACCCAGTCAAGGCTCATTCATTGTATTTTGATGTTTCTCTTAATACCCCATATCTTTTTTCTTTTTCTTTCTTTCTTTTTTTTTTCTTTTGTCTTTTGTCTTTTTAGGGCTGCACCCACAGCATATGGAGGTTCCCAGGCTAGGGGTCTAATCAGAGCCGTAGCCACCAGCCTACGCCAGAGCCATAGCAACGCCAGGTCCGAGCCGAGTCTGTAGTCTGTACCACAGCTCATGGCATTGCTGGATCCTTAACCCATTCAGTGAGGCCAGAGATTGAACCCGAAACCTCATGGTTCCTAGTCGGATTTGTTTCCGCTGCGCCAAGGCAGGAACTCACTCTTTCTTTTTTTTTTTAACGACAGTGAGATTAAGTGGACTGTCTTACAAAATGCCCCCTATTCTGCATGTTTTGATTGTTTCTTCCTGGTATCTTTTAATTAATTCCTTATCTCCTGTATTTTCTGTAAACTGAATGTTATTACTACAGGCTTGATTAGATTTAGATTTAACATATTTTTAAGATGCTTTGTAAGTGGCGTTCTGTACTTTATATAAAGCACATCAACTGTAACCCAACTATAATGGAAAAAATAAAAATCATTTTTTAAAAAAAGCACCTACTGTCACTTTGTCCACTATTGATGATGCTCAGTTTGATCAGTTTGTTAAGGTGGTTCACAGGACTGTCCTTTCCCATATTCAGTCAGAAGTAATATACAGGATATACAAAAATATCACATCATTAGGTTGTACACCTGAAACTAATATAATGTTATATGACAGTTACATCTCGGATTCTTTAAAAAAGTAATCTATGTGGTAATAATTTGGCATTATATAAACATCCACTGTAGATGATCTGTGCCATAATCAGTTACATCATTGGGGGTTGCAAAGTGATACTTTTCCTAATTCTATTACCGTGTCTGCATTTGTCAGCTGGCATTCTTTTTTTTTTTTTTGTCTTTTTGCCTTTTCTAGGGCCACTCCCACGGCATATGGAGATTCCCAGGCTAGGGGTCTAATCAGAGCTGTAGCCACCAGCCTACGCCAGAGCCACAGCAACGCCAGGTCGGAGCCAAGTCTGCAACCTATACCACAGCTCATGGCAACACCGGATCCTCAACCCACTGAGCAAGGCCAGGGATCGAACCCGCAACCTCATGGTTCCTAGTCGAATTCGTTAACCACTGCGCCACGACGGGAACTCCTAGCTGTCATTCTACAAAGAATAGTTCTGACATATAAACTGGGATGAAGTGTAATTTTTCCCAGAAAGGGATATCATTGTTAAAAACTTAATTCAGCTTTTTTTTTTTAGGGTTGCACCCTCAGCATACAGAAGTTCCCAGGCTATGGGTTGAATCTGAGCTGCAGCTGCTGGCTTACATCAAACCTGTGTCCTCATGGATGCTAGTCAGATTCGTTTTCTCTGAACCATGACGGGAACTCCTAATTCAGCCTTTTCATTTACCAGTTTTCAGAATAAGGATTAACAGTGACCTACACTGGATATTTTAAGTGTTTTTAATGTTTAAGAACTTAGAGTCTTGGGGAGTTCCTGTTGTGGCTCAGTGGGTTTCAAACTAATATCCATGAAGACGCAGGTTCAATTCCTGGCCGCGCTCAGTGGGTTAAGGATCTGGCATTGCATGAGCTGTGGTGTAGGCCAGCAGCTGCAGCTCTGATTCACCCCTTGGCCTGAAAACTTATATATGCTGCAGGTGTGGCCCTAAAAAGCAAAAAACAAAACAAAAAAATTTATAGAGTCTTAGAGTTTCCTGGTGGCTCAGCAGGTTAAGGATTCCGTGTTATCACTGCTATGGCTTTAGTCATTGCTGTGATGCAGGTTTGATCTCTGCCCCAAGAACGTCTGTGTGCCATGGGCACCGCCAAAAAAAAAAAAAGAATTTAGAGTCTTATGATTCCAAATTAAAATTTGTAATTGTTTGGATAATTGATTAATATTTGTGAATATAAGTTGAAGCCTTACTGTATTATTGCATGGACAGTAAAGAGTACCCAAGAGTCACTATTTTTGTAAGCTTAGCTTTTTAGATTTATAAGTAACTTGAGTTCTCAGAAAATATGTGTCTTTTTTAAGTCAAATTACTCTACTTAAATTGGGACATTAAATTATTTAAAGTAGTTAAAATTTTATGTTTGAAGGTATTTATCTTTGTAAATGAAATCAGACGTTTATCACAGCCCTTTCAAATTTAAAACTCAAAGTAGAATAAGATGTCTAAGTTGAATGTGAAAGTTTAGGCTTTTTGGAGTTCCCCTTGTGGAGCAATGGAAACGAACCCGACTCGTATCCATGAGGATGTAGGTTCGATCCCTGGCCTTGCTCAGTGGGTTAAGGATCTGATGTTGCCGTGAGTTGTGGTGTAGTTGCAGATGCAGCTCAGATCCCGTGTGGCTGTGGCTGTGGTGTAGGCCTGCAGCTGTGGCTCCGATTCGACCCCTATCCTGGGAACGTCCATATGCTGCTGCTGCTGCTGTTGCTGCAGCCCTAAAAAGCAAAAAAAAAATTAGACTTTTTGAATTTGTAACATTAAGAAGTCAAATATTAATATTTGAAAACTACAGTAAATCTCTTTTCTGGGACTAAAAACTAGTCTTAGATATGAAAATAAAAATACTCATCAGCGGTGGTAGTGTTCTGCTTTGCCTGTCTTCCCCGAGGTATGCTGATATTCTTTTTTTGTTTCTTTTTTTGGCCTTCCTGAGGCATATGGAGTTACTGGGCCAGGGATCAGGTCTGAGCCTTAGTTGTGACCCAAGCCACAGCTGCAGTAACACTGCATCCTTAACCCACCGTGTTGAGCTGGGAAATCAAACCTGAGTCCCAGTGCTCCAGAGATGCCACCATTCCTGTTGCACCACAGTGGGAACTCCACTATGCTGATATTCTTGATACTTGGTATTCTATTCCTTTATTTCTGCCATGCTGGACAGGGTGCTCAAGTTTGTGGCATCCTGGTCACATGTCAGTTCTTGGAGCTGTGTAGAAATCAGCCATTCTGCCTAGGGCTTTGCTAAGGTAGGTCTACTTGTTCAAATGATAGAAAACACATGCCAGGTGTTCGGATCTTAGCCGTATGGTGGCTTTGGTAAATGTGAGTGATTTTTCTCTGAAATGGCATCTTCCTTATTTAAATTTTCCCTCCCAAAGGCATCAGCACTATTTTGTATGTGTAGAGGTATTTCTTTAGGCCTACATTTCTTTTTTCTTTGGAAAAAAATGTGGCGGTTTTTGTTTTGTTTTTGTTTTTGTTTTTTTGAACATCGTTGGAGCTATATTTTGAAAGTTGGAGCTTGTATGGAAGCTCCTCCTCCAATTAGGTTTGAATTGTTAACCTTCTACATTAGAATGTTTCTGGGTTTTCAGTTAACTGACTTTTTTCAGTTTTGAAAAAGAGATGTGTTTCTTTGCTACTTAGTTTAAACCTAAAGGCAATTGGTTGGTAGAAATGAAGTCTGTTGGCTTAAAAAGCGTCAAGGTTTGTGCATCTAAAAGCTCTGTTCGCCTGGAAAGTCAGCCCTGTTCATTAGGCCAGAGTAGAAGGAAAGTCAAACTTATGGATAATCGGTCATATACTCTTTCAATTGGCAATGGAGACTATTTCTGGACAAGTAAAGACACGTTGTGGAATTATGTGCAGACTCTTTCTGGTAAGAAGTCAGTATTACCAAAATACCAAATGTTTTAAAGACTAATTGCAAAAAATAATACCAGTTCCTTACAGAAAACCTGTAAAGTGAAGAAAGATAAGGAAAATAAAAATAGTAATACCACTGAAGTGAGTTTTTCCCTCTGAGTTTTATCTTGAAGTGAAAGAATGTAGGTAGAATAATAATTATTATTATTAACATGTAATAGGCTATTTATTGAGCTTGGCTATCTAAAATGTCTAGGAGTGGGGAGTTCCTGTCGAGGCAGCAGAAACAAATCTGACTAGGAACCATGAGGTTGCGGGTTTGATACCTGGCCTCACTCAGTGGGTTAAGGATCCAGCATTGCCATGAGCTGTAGTGTAGACCACAGACATGCCTTAAATCTGGCATGGCTTGGCGTAGGACAGCAGCTGCAGCTCTGATTCCACCCCTAGCCTGGAAATTTCCATATGCCACGGGTACAGCCCTAAAAAGACCAAAAAAAAAAAATGTCGAGGAGTTCTCTTGTGACTCTAAGGGCTAAGGATCTGGCATTGTCACTGCAGCAGCCCAGGACACTGCTGTGGCAAGGCTTTGATCCCTGGCCCCAGGGAACTTCCATATGCTGAAGGCACAGCCAAAATAAAAATAAAAATAAAATAAAATGTCTGTAGAAATGGGAATTTCAGGGTCTCTTGTTGTTAAAGTTGGTGTCTCTCTTTACTTGGAAGACTTTAGGAAACTTTTATAGTTCTAGAGGATGATAGCAGTAGCCACATGAGCCAGTCTGCTTTTGGTGGAAAGTAGAAGCTTAAACTCTTCAGTGCCTTGGTGAATTGTTGGGTGTTTCCCTCCACCCTGTATTTATAAACCGCAATTTATAAATGACATTTAGGCCCAGAAGTCCCATGAAGGAATGTCATCTAATCTAAGAGGAGGGCGTGTTTTATTTTTTTTTGTTTTGTTTTGTTTTGCTTTGTTTTGTTTTTGTCTTCTTAGGGTTGCACCCTTGGTGTATGGAAGTTCCCTGGCTAAGGGTGAAATCAGAGCTGCAGTTGTGCTGGCCTGTGCCACAGCCACACCAACGCAGGATCTGAGCTGCATCTGCGACCTACACCAAAGCTCACAGCAATGCCAGATCCTTAACCCATTGAGTGAGGCCAGTGTTTGAACCTGTGTCCTCATGGATACTAGTTGGGTTCCTTACTGCTGAGCCCTGACGGGAACTGCCAAGGAGGGTGTGTTTTAGAAGAAGCTATGGAGGTAACTTGATGGCAAACTAAAATTTTTGGCATTTGGTTTAAATTTAGTGTCTTTATGTAGATGGATTTTTTAAACACTTTAGGCACCCTAAAAATTTTACAAAGTATTTATGTTCATTGTTAAAATGGTCTCATGAATATACACAGAGTTGAGGGTTCTGTCTCATTCTAAATTCTCATTTTACTTTCTGGAGTCCTGAAATCCTGTGTCCCCATTTTTAGACATTTTAAAGAAATTGGCCCTCACTCTGAACAATATTGTGTTATTTTGTAAAACAGATGCATTGTGTAAACAGTTGAGTTAACAAATAACTCTGTTATTGGCTTTCTAAGGAAAAAGTTGTTTGAGTGTCCTCTTAAACCAGTGAGCTGTCCCCATTGAACAATTAGTTTTTCCTCCTCCGTTACTTATCTGTATGCAAAAGTAGATATGAAATACTAATTTATCTAACTTTAATTATCAGAAATAATTCTTCTAATAAGCCCAAATACCAGAATGCCTTTTTTATAGGTCAAATCTAAGTCTTAGATAAATTCACTTAAGCACAAGTTATATTATCATATCTAATAATAGGGGTTTCTTGGTGATCTAAGGAGCTATTCACATTAAATCTAATTTCATTGTTAATTTGTGTGTTTAAGGTGCATAAATAAGTCTTGGGGTTGTTTTTTCACTTTTTTTTTTGGCCATACCCTTGGCATGTGGAAGTTCCTGGACCAGGGATTGTACCCGAACCACAGCAGTGACCTTATTTAGCATCAGTAAGCAGAGTTAGGTGGCCAAGGGGAGACCAGACTGAAGCCAAGACTTTTTATTGTACTATGTTGCCATCTTGAGGGAGGGAAATTGGAAGTCTTTACTGATTGATGACATGTGCCAAGCCAGGGCTTCCGAAAGTTAGCTCTGCTGAGGACTAGTTCTTTGAAATGTTCCTGGAAGACAGGTTTCTAGGCAGTTATCAAGAAATACCCACATTAGGAGTTCCCATTGTGGTGCATCAGAATGAATCCAGCTGGCATCCATGAAGATGTGGGTTCAGTCCCTGGCCTCGCTTAGTGGGTCAGGGATCCAGTGTTGCTGTGAGCTATGGTGCAGGTCACAGATGCAGCTCGGATCCTGGCTGCGGCTGTTGGCTGTAGCTCCAATTTGACCCCTAGCCTGGGAACTTCCACATACCACAGGTGCAACCCTGAAAAGCAAAAAGAAAAAGAAATACCCACATTATTAAGTGTACGTGTAATTAAATGAATGCTCACACACTCAGAAATACCTCTTCATATTCCACCTGATGCATACTGCAGTCACTAGACTTCTTAAGGCAACCCCCATCTGACTTCCAAAACGTTTTATTAGTTTTAGGCAGACATTTAAAAAGTAAAACTTTTAAGCAGTAACCCATATTCATTATAAAAATTTAAACAATTGTTGTCAAATACAAGTTCATGTGCCCAGTGCACAGTGAGGCCAAACAAACTGAAACATTGGAGTTTGGAGCAGAGAAAGGTTTATTGCAGGGCCAAGCAAGAAGAATAGGTGGCTTGTGCTCAGAAAACTTGAGCTCCCCAATGGTTTTTGGAAAAAAAGTTTTTATAGGCAAAAGTTGGGAGGAGGGCTCAGGGTGTGTACCTTTCTCCTGATTGGTTGATGGGGTGGCAGGGGGCTGTCCAAGAATCTTATGGTTCAGCCCAAAGTTACCTTCCTCCACTCTGGCCGGTGGCCTTAATTCTGTTGAAGAATTCAGAGCTATATTATTGTTACCTATATTCCCTGAGGGGAAACCTATACCCTGCACTGTTGTCTATTGACTGCTCCTCCTTTGTTTCTGCATTCCCTCCCTAACTTAATTAATGTTTGAGGAGTTCCCTTTGTGGTGCATCAGAACGAATCTGAGTAGTACCCGTGAGGATGCAGGTTCAATCCCTGGGTGTTGGGAATCCAACTTTGCCATGAGTTGTGGTGTAGGCTGCAGATGCAGCTTGGATACCCCAGGGTCACTGTGGCTGTGGTATTGGGTGACAGCAAATTTGAATCTGTCCTTCGGCTCTCAGTGAAGACCCTTTTTTTTTTTTTTTAATGATTTTTTATTTCTTCCATTATAGCTGGTTTACAGTGTTGTGTCAATTTTCCACAATATTAGGGAAGATCTTGGAGGCTTTTTTTCCTGCAAACTAGAAACCGTGTGTGTCTGTCTGTCTGTCTGTCTGTGGAGTGGTGTTGTAGCTCAGTAAGGCTTTTATATCCAGAACAGGTCCTGGTTGATTTTACACTTAAGGAATGTGAAGGAAAGTGAAATCTCTCACTCTTCCATCCCACTCCCTGGAGGTAACCCCTAAGAGTTTGACATCCTTCCAAATTTTATTCTGTACATATTCAGAAATACATGTTTATATATCTTTTTGTTTGTTTTTTCTAGGGCCCTACCCGCCGCATACAGAGGTTTCCAGGCTAGGGGTCTAATCGGAGCTGTAGCAGGCGACCTACATACACCAGAGTTCACGGCAATGCCAGATCCTTCACCCACTGAGCAAGGCTGGGGATTGAACCTGTGTCCTCATGGGTGCTAGTCGGGTTCGTTAACGCTGAGCCATGACGGGAACTCCTCCAGCAATTTTCTTAACTGAAGGATATTTGTTATTTCTAGATATTCACTATTATAAATAGTGCTGTGATGAACATCTTTGGGTATTTGTGGAGTGAATGCCTAGAAATGAGATTGGTCAAGGCTATGTACATAGGTAAGTATTGCCAGTTACTTTCCAGGAGGTCGTACCAGTTTATACTCACACTTAACAGTGTCATCCTTGAGGAAGTTCCCTTAGTGACGTGGCAGGTTAAGGATCTGGCATTGTCACTGCTGTGGCATGGGTTGCAGCTGTGGCACAGGTTTGATCCCTGGCCCCAGAACTTCAGCGTGCCTCAGACAAGGCCATAAAACCAAAAACAGTTGTCATTTTTGAGTTGTTTAAGTAAGACTTGGTTCAACTAAGATTTTTATGTTTATGTTGGGATTCTTTTTTTAAATTAAAAACAAAAAATCTCATTTTTAAAACAGTAAATTATGGGGCAAAAAGTGTTAATGTTAGAATGTATATGGATACTTATGTTAAGGAAACTTTTTTTTTGTCTCTTTTTGTCTTTTCTAGGGCCACACCCGTGGCATATGGAGGCTCCCAGACTAGGGATCCAGTCGGAGCTATAGCCACTGGCCTATGCCACAGCCACAGCAATGCAGGATCCGAGCCACGTCTGCAACCCATACCACAGCTCATGGCAATGCCAATCCTTAACCCACTGAGCAAGGCCAGGGATCAAACCCACAACCTCATGTTTCCTAGTCCGATTCGTTAGCCACTGAGCCACGACAGGAACACCAAAGGAAATTTTTTTAAATGTATTAGTCTTGGCTTTTGGATTTCTAAGTCTTTGAAAGCATTCTTTGCCTGGAAATTACTGATGGGTTCTTATCAATGTAGTTTTCTAATGGGTAAATGTTACTGTGCTTCAACTGGGTTATAAACTTTTTGAAGGCATTTGAACATGGGTTTATAATCTCTTTATATTTCCAGGGCCTGGCATAGTTTCTTGAATATATAAGATATTTGGTATATTACTGGCGCAGGGGCGAGGGGAGATCTTAACTTTTTTTTTTTTTTTTTGTCTTTTTAGCACTGCATCCGCAGCATATGGAAGTTCTCAGGCTAGGGGTTGAATTCATGCTGTAGCCGCTGGCCTCTGCCATAGCCACAGCAATGCCAGATCTGAGCCGTATCTACAACCTATGCCTCAGCTCACGCTGACACCGGATCATTAACCCACTAAGTGAGACCAGGGTTCGAACCCATGTCGTCATGGATACTAGTCAGATTCGTTTCTGCTGAGCCACAATGGAAACTCCCTGAGATCTAATATTTTTAAGAGAGCATAATGCTGTCAGCCTGAATGTCCTGATGGAGAGAGCTGTAATCCTTATATAACAATTTCCACGGCAAAGGGAAACATTTCTTAAGTTTTCAAAGTAATGGCTCTTTCCTCATGTAAAACGCTAGCTCTGGAGTTCCTGTTATGGCTCAGCGGGTTAAGAACCCAACATAGTATCCGTGAGCATGCAAGTTTGATCCTTGGCCTCGCTCAGTGAGTTTAGGGTCTGGTGTTGTCATAAGCTATAGCGTAGGTCACAGATGCGCCTCGGATTTGGTGTTGCTGTGGCATAGAATTGCTGCTGCTGCTCCAGTTCAACCCCTAGCCCAGGAAATTATGGGTGTGGCCCTAAAAAAAAAGAAAAAGAAACTAAGAAACAAAACAAAAAAAACCCACTGGCCATTGTAGTGGAGAGAGGTAACTGGCAACTTCAGTAGGAAGAAGACAGTTAAGAGGAAAACTACAGTCACTGCAAAAATGTTACTTCTAAAGAACTCCAAAACTTGTGTGTTTGCAGATCAGGGAGCAGAGAAACATGAGGGACCAGGTCAGTCTTCTGGGATCACTGATCAAGAGAAGGAGTTGTCCACCAATGCTTTCCAAGCTTTCACAGTAAGAAATGGTTTCTCTTAATCTGTGCCATCTTTAGGATCTGTCAAGTATGAATCTTTTCACAATGAATTTTTTAATGTGTAGTTTTTGTTCTGTACTGATTCAGGAGTTAAAGTTTAGAGATTACTTAGGTTTAATTTTTTTTTAATTTTAGTTTAAATATGATGAAAGGAATGGGAGTGATTTGAGCCATTCCCAAGTTTTTGTTTCCATAAACATATTTTAACTGTCATAGTTTTGTTTTTATGTCTCTTAAAATTAGATTTGTAAATATATGGGAATGGCTTTTCATTTCACTAGTCTCTTCAGTTCTCTTCCTTGACTATCCTTTATAATGGAACCTCAGAAGTTTGTTGTCAGAACTTTTATCTTTCTGACATTAAGCAATGTGAAGGAGGAGTTCTCTTTGTGGCGCAGGATGTGGGTTTGATCCCTGGCCTAGCTCAGTGGGTTGAGGATCCATTGTTGCCTCAGGCTGCTGAATGGGTTGCAGATGCAGCTTGAATCTGGTGTTGCTGTGGCTGTGGAGTAGGCTGGCAGCTGCAGCTCTGACTTGACCCCTGGCTTGGGAACTTCCATATGCTGCAGGTGCAGCTGTAAGAAGAAAAACCAAACAAACAAAATAATGTGAAAGAAAACCTTATTGATTAGCAGGTTGCATTCATGTAAGCTGAAGAACTTGATACTTGGGTATGCAAAGTATACTACAAATTAAAATTTGGAATAATCATATTACCTTTCTTGGCTAGCCTTGTTACACCCTGATAGTAATATATACCAGTATATACTAATGTATATTATATCTGATTATAATATATATTATATATAGATATTTTATAAACTTATATAGTGTGTGTGTCTTGTAGATATAATGCACATGTATTTAGAGTTTGATTTTTAAGAAATAAATATGCACAATTTTTTTTTTCAGTTTTTTTTGAGGTAAAATTGACATATCACAATTTCTTTGGTTTTTTTTTTTTTTTTTTTTGCTTTTGCTTTTTAGGGCCACACTAGTGGCATTGGAAGTTCCCAGGCTAGGTGTCTAATGTGAGCTGCAGCTGCTGGCCTACATCACAGCCACAGCAACTCAGGATCTGAGCCGAGTCTGCCACCTACACCATAGCTCACAGCGGCACCAGATCCCCCACCCCCTGAATGAGGCCAGGGATCGAACCTGCATCCTCATGGATGCTAGTTGGATCTGTTACCACTGAGCCACAACAGGAACTCCACGCAGTTTCTTAATTGACATGACTATTACTTCATCTAGTAACTGTCTTTTTAAGAGATTTTAAATAAAGGTGAATGAGGAGTTTGGGCTGTGGTGCAGCAGGTTAAGAATCCAGCGTTGCTGCAGCTGTGGCATAGTTCACACCTATGGCTCAAATTGGATCCCTGGCTCAGGAATTTACATATGCTGTGGGTGTGGCCAAAAAAGAAAAATAAATAAATAAACAAAATAAAAATGAATGAAATATGTTTGGAAATGAATGTATAATTCTTAAAGTTGGTATGTAATTTTGTTTGTGTGTTTTTATTTTAGGCTGGAAATTATGATGTATGTCTGCAGCATCTTGCCTGCCTACAAGATATAAACAAAGATGATTATAAAATAATTTTGAACACAGCAGTAGCTGAATTTTTTAAAAGTAACCAAACCACAACAGATAGTTTGAGACAAACACTTAACCAGCTGAAGAATCAGGTGATACATAAATGAATTTCACTATAAAATATTATGGTATTCTCTAAATTGTGAAATAAAATTAGTTAAGTAAAATAATGTGACTACTTATCTGATATTAATAGCATGATTTCTAATATATCATAAACATTTGTTGGTATTAATTTTATTTGTATAAAATTATTATTTCAGGAAATGAAAGGTATATTGTGTGATTTTATTTTCCATTGAGTTTTGAACTTGAACAAGGTAAACTAATATACCAAATTTGAATGAGCTTTGGAGTTTTGATTAAGAATTAAAATAGAAATGTATGAAAAAGATGACCTGCTGAGATTTTATCTTATTTATACCTGCAAAGGTCCAGTTATTAATAGTAATAGCAGATTGTTTAGCATTTTGGATCAGGAGATGATCGGTTAAATAGACGATATTCTGATTTCTATATTGTTTGGGGCTTGCCTTGATCATTGGTCTGGTCATAACAGTATCACAAGGTTAGACCTTTGATATTCAGGAGGGCTGATAACGGACCTTTAGTGCTTACTATGTAATAAGACTTTATGTAACTAAGAATCTTATATAGGACATCTCACTTACTCTTCCCAGTAGCCCTATGAAGTAGCTACTGTGATTTTCTTATTTCACAGATGGGAAAGCTGAGGTACAGATGGCTTGTGTAGATTGTCCAAAGATACAAAGCTTTTAAGTAATAAGAGCTGCTTGAACCCAGTTCTCTTTAACTCTAGAGCCTATGCTTTTAATTACTGCTTCATGCTGTATAAGATCCTGAAACCTTTTTGAGGACTCCCCCCGTCTTGTATTCATGAGTACCACTATACTATGGAGTATCACATAAAATGTGATGTGGTTAGAAATAAGTGACCCCTTCAGGCTCTTCGTGATTCTTTGTAGGAGTGAAGATACTATACATCACCCTCAATGTCATTTAGTTAGAAGAGGAGTCCCTCAGTGACTCAGCAGGTTAAGGACCTGGCATTGTCACTGCTGCATCTCAGATCACTGCTGGGGCTCAGGTTCGATCCCTGGCCTGGGAACTTCCACATGCCACAGGCACAGCCAAAAAAGGAAAAAAAAATGAAAAGAAATAAAGTTCTTCAGGATCTTTATAATTCTTTATAGGAACAAAGTAATTTTTCAGCCCTATTGAAATTCTTCAACAAAAATGAAAATAATAGCCACCATTCATCAGATACTTACTACTTGATTCCAAATTTCATATTAAGTGCTTTTTATTCCCTATCTCATATAATCCTCACATCCAACCCTTGGCATAGGTACTTGTTATCTCAGTTTTATTTTTTAATTTCTTTTGTTTTGTTTTGTTTTGCTTTTTAGGGCTGCACCTGTGGCAAATGGAGGTTCCTAGCCTAGGGGTCTAATCTGAGCTACAGCTGCCGGCCTACGCCACAGCCACAGCAAATGTGGGATCTGAGCTACGTCTCTGACCTATACCACAGCTCACAGCAACGCCGGATCCTTAATCCACTGAGTGAGGCTAGGGATTGAACCCGTGACCTCATGGTTCCTAGTCGGATTCGTTTCTGCTGCGCCAGGACAGGAGCTTCCCATTATCTCAATTTTAAATTGAGGTTTGAGGAGCTTAATAATTTTAATTTTTATTTATTTATGTATTTATACTAAATATAAAAGTTTGCGTCTATTAACCCTAAACTCCCAAGCCATCCCTCTCCTTCCTCCCTCACCCTTGGCAGCCACAAGTCTGTTCTCCACATCCGTGAGTCTATTTCGGTTTTGTAGATAGGTTCATTTGATGACACACCTTTTCATTCTGTTCCACTTTCATTTTCATCTTATTTAATGAGTAGTCTTTGTTCTGGTTGGAGCAATTACTAGATTATTTTGGTGAATTATAGAAAATGTGGAAAAGTTATTCATAATTTCAATCATTGCTGAAACCAAAACTCCTTAATTTATCCAGGACCCCTTTTTCTGGCTAAGAATTATCCCATTCTTAGCTCATTCTCTCTCCATTGTATAACTACCAAGAAGTGTTATTTTTCTTTGGAAATTGAGTTTTCTCCATTTAAAAAGATTTTTTTAATCACTTGAAGATAGTGACTTGATAATTAAAGATTATAAAGAACCACGAAACTCATTGAGATGCTCATGCTATTGGTCAGCTTGGACCAATTGTTAGCATTAACATCCCTCCCCCACCCCTGCATCAAACTCAACACATGGGTGATTGAAGTCTGCAGAAGTCTAATTACAAACCACTCTGTATCATGAACTTCATGTTCCTTGCCATTAACCAGTTCAAGGTTCCAGGACTCCATGCAGTACCAAAATCCACAGTTACTCAAAATCTTTATATAAAATAGCATAATGGGAGTTCCCATCGTGGCTCAGTGGTTAACAAATCTGACTAGGAACCATGAGGTTGTAGGTTCGATCCCTGGCCTCGCTCAGTGGGTTAAGGATCTGGCATTGCCGTGGGCTGTGGTGTAGGTGGCAGACGCAGCTCGGATCCTGAGGTTGCTGTGGCTGTGGCTTGGGCTGGCGGCTACAGCTCCAATTAGGCCCCTAGCCTGGGAACCTCCATATGCCGCGGGTGTGGCCCTAGAAAAGACAAAAAAATTTAAAAATAAAAATAAATAAAATAGCATAATGTTTTAATATAACCTAGCCACATCATGCCATCTTCCCGTATGCTTCAAATAATCTTTAGGTTATTTATAATATCTAATACAATGTAAATAGTTGCCAGCACATATCACATTCGAATATTGCTTTTTAGAACTTTCTGACATTTTCTTCCCCATGTGTTTTCAGTCTGTGGTTGGTTGAATCCATGGATGTGGAACCTGTGAATACAGTGGACCAACTGTATATTAAAGTTCTAGTCAGAGTTCCTGCTGTAATGCAGTGGGTTAAGAATCTTATTGCAGCAGGTTGGGTTGCTGCTGAGGTACAGGTTCCATACCTAGCCTGGTACAATGGGTCAAAGGATCCATTGTTACCGTAATTGCTGTGTAGGTCAGCAACTGTGGCTCGGATTCAATCCCTGGCCCAAGAGCTTGTATATGCCGCAGGTGCAGCCATAAAATTTAAAAATAAAGTTCCCCTGAAGTTCCCTTGTGGCTCAGCAGATTAAGGATCCGCCATTGTCACTGCTGTGGCTCTGATTACAGCTGTGGCGTGGGTTTGATCCCTGGCACAGGAATTTACACACTCCATGGGCATGGCCAAAAAAAAGTTCCATTGTTTAATTTAGAGAAATATCAGTCAGAATTAATTACCTAAACTTCTACAACAATTTGTTGCATTCTTCATAATGGAAAATATAAGGTTTTTTAAAATTTTATTGAAATATGGTTGATTTACAGTATTGTGCCAATTTCTGCTATACAGCAAAGTGACCCAGTCATACATATGTATATATACACTCCCTTTCTTATCTTCCATCATGGTCTATCCCATAGTTCCCTGGGCCATACAGTAGAACCTCATTGCTTATCCATTCTCAATGTAAAGATAAGTTTTAATACAGGTAAAATTTCATTTTAATGTGTTACATGGAAGTAGAGAATGTGAAACGATTAAAATTTAAAAGTGTATTGCTGCAGCTTATAGAAAGTGGATATACAGGGAGTTCCCGTCGTGGCGCAGTGGTTAACGAATCCAACTAGGAACCATGAGGTTGCGGGTTCGGTCCCTGCCCTTGCTCAGTGGGTTAACGATCCGGCGTTGCCGTGAGCTGTGGTGTAGGTTGCAGACGCGGCTCGGATCCCGCGTTGCTGTGGCTCTGGCATAGGCCGGTGGCTACAGCTCCGATTCAACCCCTAGCCTGGGAACCTCCATATGCCGCGGGAGCGGCCTAAGAAATAGCAACAATAACAACAACAAAAGACAAAAAAAAAAGAAAAGAAAGTGGATATACAGATAGTCATTAGCTTTAAAATGCAAAGTGTTACGACTTTTGGTGTCAGATGTGGAAGTTAGGGTTCTAGTGAGGCCATTAAAAGCCTGTTTTTACCTCAGTGCTTGAGAAGGTGTATTTTTGTTGTTCACTGCTTTGAAAAATCTATTTTTTTATTATGGGAACAAAGAACCCAATAGGAAAATCAGAAAATAAACTTCCTGGCTATATGGCCTTGGGCAGGATAATTAAGCTTTTTGTGCTGGTTTCCTTATTTATAAGATGGAAATAATATTTATGTCATTGAGGTATGGGAAGGGTAAATGAGGTATTCTCTATAAAGGATTTAACGTAGCAGGCCTGGCACATAGTCAAGTAGTTAGGTATTGTTTGTTCATGTTTAAATTTACTTTGGTATTTACAAAATGGAATCTAGCTTATGTATATATCATAACATTCTCAGAGTTCCCATTGTGCCTTCGCCAGTTAAGAATCTAACATCCAGTCCGTGAGGATGCAAGTTTGATACTTGGCCTCATTAAGTGGTTTAAGAATCCAGCATTGCCACAAGCTGTGGCATAGGTTGCAGATGTGGCTCAGATCCAATGTTGCTGTGGCTGTGATATAGGCCGTCAGCTTCAGTTCTGATTTGACCCCCTAGCCGAAGAACTTGCTTATGCTGCAGGTGTGGCCATAAAAAGAAAAAAAAATAATTCTCATAGGAAAGGTTATTTTGAGTTTTGCACACTCCCTATTTAGCCTCTTGCTGCATGAGGCCACATGAGTGGGAATCCAACTCAGAAGCCACATTGAAGAACAAAATTTTACTATGACAAATATTTGATTTTTAGTATGTGAGAGTAATTAAAATCTAGAGGTCCTGTTGGAAATGTGGAAATTTCAAGAGTAAGAAATGTTGGCCTATGTTTCTGTTTATTCATACAGATTCTTTCAATTTTTACCTTTATTTTCTTACTGTTGGAACACAATCCCTGTCGATTGTTTTGCAGGTCCATTCTGCTGTTGAAGAAATGGATGGATTAGATGATGTTGAAAATAGCATGTTGTATTACAATCAAGCAGTGATTCTTTATCATCTGCGGCAGTACACAGAAGCCATATCAGTTGGTGAAAAACTTTATCAGTTTATAGAGCCTTTTGGTATGTTGTCTGTCAAGTCCAAAATTTGCTTGTCTTCTTATACTTGCAAAGGTCCCTGGTACTGTTACCTAGATAACCTAAATCAGAATTACATGTGTTTAAAGAAAGAAAAAAAGTTGTGACAAGTTTTCTTAATGGTTAAAAAAAATAAAAATTTATCACTTTTAGGAGTTCCCCCTGTGGCTCAGTGGGTTAAGAACCCAATGTTGTCTTGATGGTGGTGTGGGTTCACTTCCCAGCCCAGCACAGTGGACATGAGGATCTAGCATTGCCACAGCTGTGGCATATGTCACCAGTGCTCCCAAAGAAAAATTATATCACTTTTAGATGAATCCAGGTTTTGGGGGTTTTTTTTGTTTTTTTTTTGTTTTTTTTTGGTTTTTGGGTTTTTTTTTTTGTCTTTTTAGGGCCTTACCCAAGGTCCCAGGCTAGGGGTCTAATCAGAGCTGTAGCCACCGGCATACACCACAGCCACAGCAGTGCCAGATCCAAGCTAGTCTGCGATCTATACTACAGCTCATGGCAACACCGGATCCTTAACCCACTGAGCAGGGCCAGGGATTGAACCCGCCATATGGTTCCTAGTCAGATTCATTTCTGCTGCGTAGAACACCCAAAAACACAGGTTTTCTTATAATTATCTCATGCCCTGACCCCCCCGCCCCAGTTTTTGAAGATAACTGTTAGAAATGCTGTTTCTTCTTTTTTTTTTATTTTTTTAGGGCCAGACCTGCAGTATATTGAAGTTCCCCAGCTAGGGGTTGAATCAGAGCTGTAGCTGCCCGCCTACACCACAGCCACAGGAACCCGGGATCCCAGCTGCATCTGCGGCCTGTGCCGCAGCTTACGGCAATGCCAGATTCTTAACCCACTGAGTGAGCAAGGGATCGAATCTGCATCCTCATGTACACTCGTCAGATTCTTAACCCACTGAGCCACAACAGGAGCTCCCAAAAATGCTATTTCTGATTATAAAGATTTACTGATTTTTGTTCCCCTTTGATGTTTAATCACTGCCTTAGTGTGCCTGATCCTTTCTTACTTGAATAGTGTATTAAGGAAGGAGTGTTTTGGAATGTTAGCGGACAGTATAATATTTTATTGTGTATATTGCCTAATTGAAATTTTCACAGGTAATCATAGATTAGATAGTTTAGAACAATGTTCGCTTTTTTGTTAACTAGCTTACAATTACTAGCCTTGAGTAAGGGTAGTAAGAAAGGTAAGGGCAGGAGTTTGGTGGCTCAGGTTATGGATCTGGCTTTGTCACTACTGTGGCATGGGTTCGATCCCTGCCTCAAGAGCTTATTTGTGCCACAGGTGCAGGCAAATAAATAAGTAAATAGTTCAGTGAAATACAGGGGCTGCAGATCTGTTGAGTAGCCAAGCAAGTCCTGGAATTGAGGTTTCCTTCCATCTAAAGTAATAATCCTCACTTCATGTGCTGGAATTTGGTAGACGTTTTGCCAAAGGAAGTTCAGGCATTAGAATCCGTAGGGTGAGAGGCCTTGAGATGTCAAATAGAGTGACATTGTTGACATTGCAGTTTGCTTCCCGTCTTTAAGTAAAGTCTCAGGCTTTGCTTTTCAGAGCTTTTTCTGGGGGGGAGTGGTCTGAGATGTTTGCTTTACGTTTGATTATGACTTTTCTTTTCCTGTTTTTCTCCCCCCCCACCGCCCTCCAGAAGAAAAATTTGCCCAAGCAGTGTGTTTTTTGCTTGTAGACCTCTATATATTAACCTACCAAGCTGAGAAAGCTTTACATCTTCTTGCTGTTTTGGAAAAAATGATTTCACAGGGCAACAATAACAAAAATGGAAAGAATGAGGTGAGTTTTCTGAAGTGATCAGACTAAAATTTAAAGTGTGGTTAATCTTTGTGGTTATTAAATATTATTTTCACAGCTTTATTGAAATAAAATTCCCATGCACAAATATATTCCCATGTACAAATACATTTTTTTTGAAGTGTACAATTCGGTGAGTTTTAGTATACTCACGGAGTTGTACAACTATCACCACTGTCGAAATTGCAGAACATTTTCATCACTCCATAAAGAAACCTTGTACCTGTCAGCATTCATTCCCTTTCCCTCCTTCCCTCAGCCTTTGACAACCACTAATCTACTTTCTATGTCTGTGGATTTGTGGACATTTCATATAAATGGAATCGTACACTATGTGACCTTTTATGATTGGCTTCTTTCACTTGGCATGTTATTTTCAAAATTTACCATGTTGTAGCCTATAGCATTCCTTTTTCATGTGTTTCATTCTTCTTTATAGCCAAGTAATATTCCATTATGTGGATATGCCACTTTTAGAAAGTCTGTTCATTAGCTGATAAACCTTGGGTTCTTTTCTTCTTTTGGCTGTTATGAATAATGCTGGTGCAAATGTTTGTGTACAAGTTTTTGTGGAAACCATATGTTTTCAGTTCTCTTAGGTGTGTATTTCAGAGTGGAATTCTTGGATCATTTGGGTACTCTATGTTTAACTTCAGGAGGAACTGCCAGACCGTTTTCCACAGTAGCTGCGCCATGTTATACTCCTGCTGGCAACTTTTGAGGGTTCAGCTTCTCTACATTCTCCCAGCCCTCAGTCCTTTCAAAATTGTAACCATCCTAATGGATGTGAAGTGGTACCTCATAATAGTTTTGATTTCTCTAATGGCTAAGGATGTATGTTAACATCTTTTCACATGCGAGATACTAGTTTTGCAGAATATGAAGATTAGAACTAAGCCACCAAAATTCCAGGAGTTCCTGTTGTGGCTTAGCAGTAACAAACCCGCCTAATATCCATGAGGACCTGGGTTCTAAGGATCCCGAGTTGCTGTGGCTGTGGCATAGGCTGGCAGCTTCAGTTCCAATTGGACCCCTAGCCTGGAAACTTCCATATACCATGGGTGTGGCCCTAAAAACCAGAAAAAAAAAAAAAGAAAAGGAAAAAAAGACCACAAAATTCCATAACTTTGCAATTCTACAACTTTCACTGGGGAAAATTTCATCCTTAAAGTTCTTCAAAAAGAGCACACATTTATGACCATTAAGCTTCCCCATGTTCTGGGGAGACTTGATTTACTTTGAGAATACATCTTGGTTCTTGTGGCTTTCTTTTTTTTTTTTTTTTTTAACCAAACCTGAAGCATGCAGAAGTTCCCAGGCCAGGGATCAAAACTATGTCACATTGACAATGCTGGATCCTTAATCCACTGAGCCAGCAGGGAACTCCTTTTTGATTGATTGTTTAGTTGGTTGGTTGGTTCTCATGGTTTTCATTTTGCCTATGCACCTGGCTGCCAAAGGATGGTCCTTATTTTGTCCAGTTCCCGTCCCTTTGTTAAAAATGGAGTATTTGCAGAAACAGATTATCAGTACCTTTCTTTCTGCCTATATAAGTTCTTGAGATTTAAAAATAAAAATCTAACATTGCTTTTTTCAAGTGTACATGTGTGAGTGCTCAGTTAAATAATCTTAGCATTATTCCCACATACTGTGTAGTAAATTAAACTGTTTCATTTTTTTTTATGGTCAATACTTGTAATAGTTGATGAAATGGAATTCATTTTCAGTAGATGCTTATGTGCTACTAAAGTGACCAATGATAACACTGCAGTTATTTTCAAGGAATTCAGATCTTATGGAAAGATAAAAATGGGCAACATCTATTGATGGACAGGAAGGAAGAAGGTTAGGGAATGTTTCAGAGCAGTTTGGATGTTTGATTGGAGCCGTTAAAGATAAAATTGTTCAATAAGCAGAAGAGGAAGGATGAAGCAGGATGATCATCCTGGCAGAGGAGAGTATAAAGGTGTGAGAGTGGTGGGTAGGCAGGATTTCTGGTCATCTCACCTGTGGAAGACCTGAGAAATATGGGGAGATCATTAGGGATGAGCCTGGCAACTCAAATATGGGTCACATCGTGAAGGACTTTGAACAGTTTACTCTGGGTTAAGGATATGATGCATTTTTGTTTGGGGTTTTGTTGCTGTTTGGCTGCTCCAGGGGCATGTGGAAGTTCCTGGGCCAGGGATGCCAGATCCTTAACCTGCTGCACCACAAGGGAACTCTCTAGGGCATGATGTTGTTGGTAGTGTTTACACCTGAGAAAATTTTTAAAGAGGGGATGACATCTGTCCTGGGCTTTAGAAAGGTAATCTGAATTTTGCCCAAGTAATATCCTTGCTTTTTAAGCCAAGCCCATCATATGCTCAACTGTGAGCTGCTAATAAGTAATTTCCTGTCACTCACTACAAACTCTTAAACCTGAATCTCTGGGACCTGGGATTCGGAATTTTGAAAATGCTCTGTAGGTGATTCAGATTAACTCACTTGGAAATCAATGATTTCATTTATCCTCAAAAGCACTTCATTTTGGTTAACTTTGTTTCATCACCCTGCAGGCTGGTAATAACACCAACAAAGACACGTCTAACCATAAAGGTGAAAGCGGAGCTCTAATAGAAGCTGCAAAGTCAAAGATACATCAGGTAGCGTAAATGTTAAGAGTTATATGTCACATAAATTTACTTATAAATGATGAAAAATATGATAGGTCATTGAAAACAGTAAATAATAGAAGACATGTATGCTTATTTGGCTTTAAAGTATTACAGTTTATTTTTATTTATTTATTTATTTATTTTTATCTTTTTGTCTCTTCTAGGGCTGCTCCTGCGGCATATGGAGGTTCCCGGGCTAGGGGTCTAATCAGAGCTGTGGCTGCCGGCCTACACCAGAGCCACAGCAACGCATGATCCAAGCCGTGTCTGCAACCTATGTCACAGTTCACAGCAACGCTGGATCCTTAACCCACTGAGCAAGGCCAGGGATCGAACCCGCAACCTCATGGTTCCTAGTTGGAGTCGTTAACCACTGAGCCACAATGGGAACTCCTAAAGTATTACAGTTTAGAGGCACATTTATCCTTCTAAATATATTTTGCTTAAGATGATAATGCAATATCATTTCTTTTTTTAATATTATTTCTTTTATTTCTCTATAAAAATTGATAGAAATATCCTGGGAATGTATTAGATGGTAAAATCAGTTTGTAGAATTTTGAAATTTATTGTTAGTCATATGCAGGTAAGAATTGGTAGGATTTTTGCTTGAAAGTTAAGTAGAAATTTTCATCCTGTCACGTTTTAGGTTTTAAAACTGTATTCCAAGCACACAGTCAAAATACATTATTTAAGATAATTTTATACTCACTTTTGCAAGTAACTGGTATGATTGTAAACAGATTGTGTCTAATTTTACTTCAGCATGTGTAAATCCCCCACAGTTCTTACATAAAAGCATTTTTTTCCTTTGGCAGTATAAAGTAAGAGCTTATATCCAAATGAAGTCCCTGAAGGCATGCAAAAGGGAAATCAAGTCAGTCATGAACACAGCTGGGAATGTAAGTTTCTTCTTAACCTTTCTCTTTTTTTTCAATTAGTGGCTTTTATGTCTTAAAATTTTCTTATTTAGACAGTAGGTATTTGTCAGTTTTAAATAATTTGTCTTAGCCTACAGTGATTAATGAACCCCACTAGCATCCATGGGGATGTGGGTTCAATCCCTGGCCTCACCCAGTGGGTTAAGGATCTGGTGTTGCTGTGAGCTGTGGTGTAAGTCGCAGATGTAGCTCAGATCTTGTGTTGCTGTGGCTGTGGTTTAGGCTGACAGCTATAGCTCCGATTCACCTCCTAGCCTGGGAATGTCCATATGCCATTGGTGCAACCCAAAAAGACAAAAAAATGTATATATATTTATCTTAGCCTATTATACTGAATATATGGTACCAGCTATATAAACCTTTATATTGAGTTGTACAGTGATCATACTATGTCTCCAATTTAATATTTTTCTCACTTAACATTATAACAGCCATTTTCCTTTAGCATGTAGCCTTCAAAACCACCATTTTATTTTATTTATTTCTTTATTTCTTTATTTTGGCCACACCCTCAGTGTGTAGAAGTTCCTGGGCTTATACCACAGCTGTGGCAACGCCAGATCCTTAACCCACTGCACCACAAGGGAAATTTCAAAACCACCATTTTAAATAGCTATCCATCATTCCATGAGTGGTTTACTTAGATAGTTACTGTTACTAGACACTTAAGGATTTTTTTTTTGTCTTTTTGTCTTTTTCTAGGGCCACTCCCTCAGGATAAGGAGGTTTCCAAGCTAGGGGTCTAACCGGAGCTTTAGCCTCTGGCCTACTTCAGAGCCACAGCAACGCGGAATCCAAGCTGCATCTGCAACCTACACCACAGCTCACAACAATGCCAGATCCGGAGTTCCCGTCGTGGCGCAGTAGTTAACGAATCCGACTAGGAACCATGAGGTTGCGGGTTCGGTCCCTGCCCTTTCTCAGTGGGTTAACGATCCGGCGTTGCCGTGAGCTGTGGTGTAGGTTGCAGACGTGGCTCGGATCCAGCGTTGCTGTGGCTCTGGCATAGGCCGGTGGCTACAGCTCCGATTCGACCCCTAGCCTGGGACCCTCCATATGCCACGAGAGCAGCCCAAGAAAATTGCAAAAAGGCAAAAAAAAAAAAAAAAAATGCCAGATGCTTAACCCACTGAGCGAGGCCAGGGATTGAACCCTCAACCTCATGGTTCCTAGTTGGATTCATTAACTGCTGCGCCACGACAGGATCTCCAAGGATTTTTCTTAGATTATACTCAAAACATTAAAAGTTAACAGCCTAGTTGTAACACAGACCTGCCCGTTCCAGTTGATCTTTGACTTGACAATACCTTCAGTTTGATTAGCGCTAGAGTATTTGAGTTATAATTCCTCTTTCCTTTCCCTCCACCCCAGCCCTCCACTGATACATACTTTTTGAAACAGTAGAGGGAAGAGACAGATACATATGGCAGTTCCCAAGCTAGGGGTCAAATCAGAGCTGCAGCTGCCTGCCAGTGCCACAGCCACCGCAATACTAGATCTGAGCCAGTTTTTTTTTTTTGGTCTTTTTTGTCTTTTTAGGGCCGCACTTGCAGCATATGGAGGTTCCCAGGTTAGAAGTCAGATCAGAGCTGCAGCTGCTGTCCTGCACCACAGCCACAACAACACGGGATCCAAGCCACATCTGCAGCCTACACCACAGTTCACAGCAATGCCAGATCCTTAACTCACTGAGGGAGGCCAGGGATTGAACCTCCATCCTCACAGATACTATGTTGGGTTCTTAACCCGCTGAGCCACATAACAGGAATTCTAGGAAAAGTGTTAATTAAAAATATGAAATCATGGAGTTGCTATTGTGGCTCAGTGGTTGACGAATCTGACTAGTATCCATGAGGTTCGATCCCTGGCTTCACTCAGTGGGTTAAGGATCCAGTATTGCCATGAGCTGGGATGTAGGTTGCAGATGTGGCTCAAATCCTGAGTTGCTTTGGTGTAAGCCAGAAGCTATAGCTCCGATTAGACCCCTAGCTTGGGAACCTCCATATGCCGTGAGTGCGGCCCCAAAAAACAAAACAAAAAGTGAAATCAAAGTTGCCGCTGTGGCATAGTGGGTTAAGAATCTGACTTAAGTTGTTCTTGTCACTGCTGAGGAGTGGGTTTGATCTCCCCTGCCAAGCATGGTAGATTAAAGGATCCAGTATTGCCTCAGCTGTGGCTTAAATTCAATCCCTGGGCCAATACCCTGTGCTGCCAAAAAAATTAACGTGTAAAGTCATAAGAAGATGTCGTTTATAGTAGGAATAGTTCAAGAAAATTGATCTTAGAAATCTTAGGCAGGGTTCAGTAGCCACTGGGTCAGTAGAACTCCATTAATTTTTAGAGCAGTTTTAGCTTAGATATAACCTGAGGCTAAGAGGGAAAGACTTAATAGCCAGCCAACCCTCATTACACCTTTTTTAGGAGAGGGAGTTCCCATCATGGCTCAGCAGCAATGAATCTGACTAGCATTCATGAGGACACAGGTTCAATCCCTGGCCTCTCTCAGTGGGTTAAGGAGCCCACTGTTCCTGTGAACAGAGGTGTAGGTCGCACATACAGCTCAGATCTGGCGTTGCTTTGGCTGTGGTATAGGCTGTAGGCTACAGCTCTGATTCGACCCCAACCCTGGGAACTTCATGTATCATGGGTTTGGCCCTAAAAAGACCCCCCCCCAAATTTAACCTTTTTTTGGGAGAAAAGACATGATCTTTGTCTTAAAAGTTGTTTTAGTCAGAGAGGTGAGACAAACAGGAAAATAAATCATTGTTAGTTATACTACCCATATCAGGGAAAACTTCCTCCTAAAGTTTTGGAGAAGCAAAAGGTGTTCTGTGATCCAAAACATGATTTTTGTAACAGCAAGATGAGCCCTTGAAAATAAGGCATTCTGTTAGGAAATTTTTCCATTCATAAAATGATACTTTTTTTTTCTACTTGGAAGAACATTGGATTATTTCTACCTCTTTGGCTTCTAATGAAAATATATTTGTATCCTGAAAAATGAGGGAGCTCAGCTCACCAGTCTCTAATAACCATTAAAATGAAGAACCTAGGAGTTTTCTTATGGCTCAGTGGGTTAAGGATGTGCTGTTGTCACTGCAGTGGCTTAGGTACTGCTGTGGCTAGGGTTCAGTCCCTAGCTCAGGAACTTCCATGTGCCATGGGCTCAGCCAAAAAATAACAATAAAATTTTTTTTTAAATGAAGGACTAGTTTGTGCTGTTAAATTGGCTTTCATTTAATAGTGTAATAGATGAGGATGGGCAGTTGATTATTTGTGGACTGTATTCTTATGTACATATGTTGTATGTATTTTTTTTCTTTTTACATAGACCTTTAATAATTCAGTTAATAAAGTACTTTCTGGGGAACTGTGTCTAGTCACTGATGATGGAACATGATAATGTGAGAAAAAAGAATGTATACATGTATGTGTAACTGGGTCACATCGCTGTATAGTAGAAAGTTGACAACACTGTAAGCCAGCTATAATGGAAAAAATAAAAATCATTATAAATGAAAAAAGTAATAAAAAAATAAAAAATAAAATGGTGCAGCCAAAAAAAAATAGAAAAGAAAAAAGAAATAAAGTACTTTCTGCCAGGCTTAATTTTTTTAGATTGTTAAATCAATCTCAGAAAACTCAGACCACAGATTGTTGTGACTGTGACTTGTGATTGTTTTGTTTGTTTTTGTTTATTTTTGTCTTTTGTCCTTTTAGGGCTTCACCCGTGGCACATGGAGGTTCCAGGCTAGGGGTCTAATTGGAGCTGTAGCCACCAGCTTATGCCACAGCCTCTGCAGTGCTAGATCTGAGCCACATCTGTGACCTACACCACAGCTCACTGTTGGATCCTTAACCCACTGAGCAAGACCAGGAATCGAACCCGAGACCTCATCGTTCCTAGTCGGATTCCTTTCCACTGTGCTACAACGGGAACTCCATGACTTGTGATTGTTAATGCTCTTGAACATAAACAACATTATGATTGTGATTCACATTAGGCATCTGAAAACAGATTGTGAGTAATTTATATTTTCTTTGCAGTCTGCACCCTCTTTGTTTCTTAAAAGCAATTTTGAATACTTAAGAGGCAATTATCGGAAAGCTGTGAAGCTCCTGAATAGTTCAAACATTGCTGAGCATCCAGGATTCATGAAAACAGGTAAAAGAAAATTATGAAGTTGTGGTATTTTCTTCCTGACTTTTCTATGCCTTGTTGCTTGTTTTTTTTATAAACAACTCTTCAGGGTGATTTCTGCTTATCTTTTTATTTTTATTTTTTGTGTTTTCTAGGGCCACACCTGCGGCATATGGAGGTTCCCAAGCTAGGGGTCGAATTGGAACTGTAGCAGCCAGCCTACACCAGAGCAACTTGGGATCTGAGCCGCATCTTCGACCTATACCACAGCTCATGGCAATGCCGGATCCTTTAACCCACTGAGCGAGGCCAGGGATCAAACCCTCTTCTTCATGGATCCTAGTCAGATTTGTTACTGTTGAGCCACGATAGGAACTCCTCTGCTAATTTTTTTCAATGAAAATGTTTATTATTTCTGTTGCAAAAAAATTTTGGAATTCTATTTTATTACTTATTTCCATTTTAGAAGAAGCTTCACTTCTTCTTTTACTTTTTCTTTTTTAAATTTCACGTTGTTCTTTTTATCATTTTGGTTTTAATACCAGCTTAGAAATTATGTCCAAAACATAAGGTCCTTGGACTTCTGCTTTGTGAAATGAGACCTTTTAGGAAATGAAATAATAATGCTTTTACTTTTCCTTTCTCTCCCATAAAAGCAGTGAATAATATAAATACTTTTTTAGATAATTAACTATATCAAAAATATTTCCATATGAGTTCCCCTCGTGGCTCAGTGGTTAACGAATCCGACTAGGAACCACAAGGTTGCAGGTTTGATCCCTGGCCTTGCTCAGTAGGTTAAGGATCCGGCGTTGCTATGAGCTGTGGTGTAGGTTGCAGATTCTGCTTGGATCCTGAATTGCTGTGGCTCTGGCGTAGGCCGGCTGCTACAGCTCCCATTAGACCCCTAGCCTGGGAACCTCCTTATGCTGCAGGTGTGGCCCTAGAAAAGACAAAAAAAAAAATTTATAAACTTAGGAAGATAATGAGTTTTCTATTCTTGCCTCTGTTTAGAATGCTTTGACAGATTGCTTAATATTAAAAGTAAAATGAAAGGAAAACCTGCAGCTGTCAGTTAAGTTTATATCATTGCTGTTTTATGGGGAAGAAGGAGGAGAATTAATCTATACAAGAAACGAGGTTAAACTATTGAAAATGTTTTGTACCAAATTCAAAATGCAGAGAATGAGTACGATATTTATTTTGTCTGAGAAAGTTTCACATCAATGCATAGAACATACATGCAAACATACTCAAACCTTCCCACATTTATCCTTTCAGTTTGGTGAAGTCATAGCTCAACAGTTACGACATTCTAATAGGAAAGACTTTTTACATGGTGTGTGCTTTATGTATTAATATTTTTTCGTAATTAATAATATTAAAATCTTTAATTTGCTTCCCATATATAAAATTTAGTGTTTACTGTTGTGGCAATGCCAGATCCTTAACCCAATGTGCCACAGTGGAAACTCCTAGTAAGCCTCTTTTATCAGCAGCAAACACTAAATTTTACATGTGCTGTGGCTCAGATTTGATCCCTGGCCTGGGAACTTCCATATGCCTCGGGTGTGGCCAAAAAGAAAAAACAACAGCAGTATCAAAAAAAAATAGCCTTATTAGAGAAGTTTTGGCAATATAATTTTTGTTTTTCACAGTGTCACTCCCCAGAAACAACCTCCTTTAAACAAGTTAGTGTATTTCTTACTCTTTTTTCCTTAGCCTAACTTTTGTCTTACTTAAATATTATCATTGCTTAATTTAAAAATATATCATGGGAGTTCCCGTCGTGGCACAGTGATTAATGAATCCAACTAGGAACCATGAGGTTGCGGTTCGATCCCTGGCCTTGCTCAGTGGGTTAAGGATCCGGCATTGCTATAAGCTGTGGTGTAGGTTGCAGATGCAGCTCGGATCCCATGTTGCTGTGGGTCTGGCGTAGGCCAGCAGCTACAGTTCTGATTCCACCCCTAGCCTTGAAACCTCCATATGCCACAGGGGTGGCCCTAGAAAAGGGAAAAAGACAAAAATAAATAAATAAAAATATATCACAATCCGACTTTGAGTTGTTGGCATTAAGCATTCCGGTTAGTAATTTTATCAATCTAGTTGGGTGTCTTATATCATTGAGGAAAAGGTGGACTATTAGTAAATTATTTGAGAATGTTTGGGAAAACATTTAGAAAAAGAAAAGCTTGGATTTCTTTAATTACACGAAAATAAAATCCAGAGAGATGCAGGCTTAAAATGTAAAAAATACAGTCACAACAGCAGCAAAAGAAAACTTGGATGATTATTTCTATTTTTGTAGTGGGGAAGCCTTGATTAAACATTATCAAAAATCCAAGAGCCATACGAATTTGAAAATATTACTAAATTTGACCACAAAAAAATGTAAAACTTTCTCTGATTAAAAACAAAAAATATAAAACAACAAAATTCACAACTAAAAGCTGAGCAGTCTCCACCCAAATGGACCTGAAACCTTAAAAAACATACCCTACTCCAGAAGAAAAAGAGGAGGCCACATCAAGAGGTAGGAGGGGTGATTTTGAGATATAACCAACCCCATACCTCCCAGGTGGGAAGCTCCACAGACTGAAAACTAACTGGTTCACAGAGACTCACCTACAGGAGTGAGAGTTCTGAGCCCCACATCAAACCCTCCTGTGCAGGGATCTGGCACTGGGAGAAAGAGCCCCTGGAGCATCTGGCATTGAAGGCCAGTGGGGCTTGTGCACAGGAGCTCCACAGGACTGGGGGAAACGGAGACCCCATTCTTAAAAGGCGCACACGGACTTTCACGTGCACTGGGTCCTAGGGCAGAGCGAGGTCTCCATGGGAATCTGGGTCAAACCTGACTGCAGTGCTTGGAGGACATCCTGGGAAAACGGGTGAATGTGGCTTGTTGTGAGGGAAGGACATTGAAGGCAAAGCTCTCAGGAATATTCAGCAGCTGCCTTTCTCTGGAGGTGGCCATTTTTAGGAAAATCTGGCCCCACCTGTCAGTCAGCTGCTGAGAAGCCCCAGGGTAAACAATCCAGGTGGGATCACAGCACCGCCCCTCAGTAAACAGGCTGCCTAAAGACCCCTCAGGCACCCAGCTGCCTCTAATCCCATCCATAGACTAAGCCCCACCCACCAGAGGGATTAGAATCGGCTCCACCCACCAGTGGGCAGGCACCAGCCCCTCCCATCAGGAAGTCTACAGCAAGCCCCCCATACGACTTCAGCCACGAGGGGGGCAGACACCAGAAGTAAGAGAAGCTAAAACCCTATTATCTGTAAAAAGGTCGCCACACCAAAAACCTATAAAAATGAAAAGACAGAGAACTATAACTCAGACGAGGGAGAAAGGAAAAACCCCAGGAAATCAGCTAAACAATGAGGAGATTCTCAGCCTCTAGGAAAAAGACTTTAGACTGTTGATGCTGAAGATGATGCAAGACATCAGAAATAAACTGGAGGCAAAGATGGATAACTTACAGGAAACACTGAGCAAAGAGATACAAGATATAAAACTTAAACAAGAAGAGATGCAAAATACAATAACTGAAATAAAAAACTCACTAGAAGCAGCTAACAGCAGAATACAGGAGGCAGAAGAACGAATAAGTGAGGTGGAGGACAGATGAGTGGAAAATACAGATGCAGAACAGAAAAGAGAAAAAAGATTGAAAACAAATGAAAGGAGTCTCAGAGAACTCTGGGACAACATGAAACACACCAACATCCGTATTATAGGGATGCCAGAAGGAGAAGAGAGAGAGAAGGGGACAGAAAAAATATTCCAAGAGATAATAGCCGAAAACTTCCCTAACATGGGAAAGGAACCACTCACTCAAATCCAGAAAGCACAATGAGTACCATAGAAAATAAACCCAAGGAGGAACACCCCGAGACGCATATTAATCAAACTGACCAAAATTAAAGATAAAGAGAAAATCTTGAAAGCAGCTAGGGAAAAGAAATAAATAACATACAAGGGAACTCCAATAAGGTTATTGGCAGATTTTTTTAGCAGAAACTCTTGCAGGCCAGAAGGGAGTGGCATGATATACTTAACATGATGAAGGAAAAAAACCTCCAATCAAAATTACTTTACCCAGCAAGGCTCTCATTCAGATTTGAAGGAGAAATCAAAACCTTCACAGATAAGCAAAAGTTGAGAGAATTCAGCTACACTAGACCAGCCTTACAACAAATACTAAAGGAACTTCTCTAGGCAGAAAAGAAAAGACAGCAACAGGAAATAAAAATTCCACAAATGACAAGGCTCACCAGTAAAGGTATATATAAAGATATAAAATTATCCATGCACAATTATACCACCAAAATCAGGAATCATGAGAAGAGGTGGGTACAAATGCAGGACACTGGAGATGAACTTGCAGTTAAGAAAACAAATTAAAACAATGTTATATACATATAGACTTATATCAAAACTTCAGAATGACTGCAAACCAGAAATCTACAATTGAAACATAAACAAGGAATCTCTGGAGAAGAAATATATCTCATAGTAAATAAGTGCATAATCCGCCATGAAGGGGGTCATTTGACATCATTCTTGGAATGGTGATGTCTCCTTACATCTGATTCTGATTACATGATAATTATAATTAAATAACGCAACTGTACAATTAAATAATACAGTTCTACAATTGTATTATTAATAACCATTTCTCTCCATCGTACAATGTAAGGTCCATAATGTCTTGTTTATCATATCACCTAGAATGGTGTAATGCCTATATTGAAGAATCAATAAGATGTAACAAATTGTGAGGACATATTTATATAGTTACACTGTTTTTTAACCAATTTATGCATTTTATATTTTACTTATTTTCAGAGGGTATATTATTTTTGTTATTCTTACCAGTTGTTATTCTTTTTATGATGCTATATAAAATATTTAATGGTATATAAGGCTTTCTTCTTAATAAATTTTCGTTGCATAATATACACAATTTTTTTTTTCTTTTTGTCTTTTCTAGGGCTGCTCCTGCGGCATATGGAGGTTCCCAGGCAAGGGGTCTAATTGGAGTTGCAGCCACCAGCCTATGTCAGAGCCACAGCAATGCAAGATCCGAGCCACGTCTGCAACCTACACCACAGATCACGGCAATGCTGGATCCTTAACCCGCTGAGCAAGGCCAAGGATCGAACCCGCAACCTTATGGTTCCTAGTCGGATTCGTTAACCACTGAGCCAAGACGGGAACTCCAATATACACAGTTTTAATATAATGCTAATAATTAATGAGCTAAATAAAATCCTGGCCGCGTGTTCATTTAATAAATAAATAAATACATACATACATAAAATAAACACACACACACACTAAACCAAGTCACAAGACAAATGACAAACTGTCAGTGAGGGGAATTGGTTGAAACAGATGTGACAGAGGATTTTTATAATATACACACTAGCAGGTAACCAATAGGAAAAACATCTGTAACCAAAATTTTTTTTTAATTTGGAAGAAGCAAGTGTGCAGGAAAAGAAATGTAGCTGCCCAACACACATGGAAAGGTGCTTGGCCATAGTCATAATTAGTGACAGAAAAGTGGACTTGAACAAGCCAAATCAGGATTTTATGTGTTGTGTTTATATATTCCTCCTCTTCTTTATTTAATGTATTTTGACTATTTCCGTAACACTTGCTTCATTCCTTCTGGTTTCTACATAATATTTTGTCGTATAGGTACAATGCATACATATTCTATTACTAGTAAATATTTTTTGTCCTTTATATTTTTGTGTCATTATTAACAAGCCAGAGAAATAAACAGGCTAACAAAATCAGTGTGCAGTGTTGGTTTATCACCTTTAGTAAGAGATTTTAAGAGAAAAGGAGTTTATTAAATTTTCAAAAGTTTCCTATATTTCAAATGCCTTGTAAACTCTTGTGCAGGGACCAAATGGAATTGCATATAGAATTAACTCCTGTTAAATAAGCCTTATTCTCTTTTTTTCCTGCTACCACAGCATGTGGAACTTCCCAGGCCAAGGATCAAACCTGTGCCACAACAGTGATCTCACCTGCTGCAGTGACAATTCTGGCTCCTTAACCCACTGAGCAACCAGAGAACTCCTAGATAAGCCTGATTCTTGTGTGACATGTATCAACAGTAAAATTTGTCTTGGATAAATTTATTTGTGTTTTTCTCAGGTGAATGCTTGAGGTGCATGTTCTGGAATAATCTTGGTTGTATCCATTTTGCCATGAGCAAGCACAATTTGGGAATTTTCTACTTTAAAAAGGCTCTGCAGGAGAATGACAATGTCTGTGCACAGCTTAGTGCAGGCAGCACTGATCCAGGTAAGCCCATTGCTAGGGGACAGTTTTTACTTCAATGCTTGAGGAAAGTGTGATTTTGAAGAGCAAGCATCTTGTTAAAATGCATGCCGTGTGTACTTACATACACTTAACACCGATCCTGCCCAAAAAGATGAGTCTGGGGATTTTTAGTAGATATTATACTTTGAATAGCAAGGTGTTAGGAGTGATAATCAAAGACATTTAAATTACACTCACTTTTCCATGACTTTAAAAGTCAGTAATCCCATATAGTATTTTGTGAAGATTTCTTGACTGTGTCAAACTAGTTTTATGAGCTTCTTTTTAGGGTTTCACACGTCGTACTTTTGGCAGCACCTCACAGTCTTGAAGCATATTCCTGAAGTTTATTCCTTTGATATTTGTAGTATGTGAATCCTTGATCTGAAATGCTTAAAATCAAGCAGTTATTTAGCATTTTAAAATACTTTTGGAGGAGTTCCCGTTGTGGCACAGTGGTTAACGAATCCAACTAGGAACCATGAGGTTGCGGGTTCGGTCCCTGCCCTTGCTCAGTGGGTTAACGATCTGGTATTTCCAAGAGCTGTGGTGTAGATTGCAGACGCGGCTCGGATCCCACGTTGCTGTGGCTCTGGCATAGGCCGGTGGCTACAGCTCCGATTCAACCCCTAGCGTGGAAACCTCCATATGCCCCGGTAGCGGCCCAAGAAATAGCAAAAAGACAAAATAAATAAATAAATAAATAAAATAAAATAAAATACTTTTGGAGTTCCGGTGGTGACTCAACAGTAATGAACTCGACTAGTATCCATGAGGATGTGGGTTTGATGCCCGGCCTTGCTCAGTGGGTTCAGGTTCTGGCATTGCCGTGAACTGTGGTGTAAGTCGCAGACGTGGCTCGGATCCCACGTTACTGTGGCTATGGTGTAGGCCGGCAGTTGCAGCTCCCATTCAACCCCTAGCCCGGGAACTTCCATATGCTGTGGGTGCGGCCCTAAAAAGACAAAAAATAAACCAATTAAATTAAATATTTTAAAGACTAATTGATGAAAAATTTATCAGAAAGAAATCACAGTCTCATTTTATTATAGCCTGTGAAACTTGGAATAAGTGAGTGAATGATGGTCATTGTAGGTATAATACATTAATTTTTGTTTCCATAGTAAAGCTCCCTAACACTCTAACATTAACTGAATACTCCCGAATAAAAAAACACATGATGATAAAATGACTAACTGAAATGAAAGTGAGAAAAAGTAGAATCTTGACAAAGGCTATGAAAGTATAGAAAAATAGTATCAGGTTCAGTGGAGTAAGAGAGAGTCCTGTCTGTTTTCTTTGCCTTCCTGAAATACTTGCCTGAGGAGCTGGCAAATGAGAAAACACATCTCTGGCCCTAGCAGCACAGACAACCAAGATGCCTCTAGAGGGTATTTGTGGGGTTGGGGGTGGAGATCATCATCATGATGAGAGCCGTTAACCACTTCAGATGGGGGGTTGGGGTCGTTTGTTTTAAACAAGGTTAACAGGAGAGTACTTAAGGGAATAAATGTTTTCAATGGAACTGTTATTTTAAACCTAAGGATTTATTCTGCTTTTTATCTGCTTTTTATCACCAGGCAAAAAATTTTCAGGAAGACCCATGTGTACATTACTAACCAACAAGAGGTATGAGTTGCTTTATAACTGTGGGATTCAGCTGCTTCACATTGGAAGGCCTCTTGCTGCGTTTGAATGTCTGATCGAAGCTGTTCAGGTTTATCATGCAAACCCCCGCCTCTGGCTACGGCTGGCAGAATGCTGCATTGCTGCCAATAAGGGGGTGAGTGTCTTTTTGGACCCCTCCCCTTGAACCTCACTCCCTGACTTACTGCACGGAGAGCCAAAACCACTTGGAAACATAAAGACCTTATCCCATTTTTTTTAATTCTCAGGGAATTTGAAGGGTTTTGTTTTGTTAATTTTTTTTTTTTTTTAATTTTTGGGGTTCCTGTTGTGGCTCAGTGGTAACAGACCTGACTAGGATCCATGGGGGTTCAGGTTCAATCCCTGGCCTTGCTTAGTGGGTTAAGGATCCAGTGTTGCCATGAGCTGTGGTATAGGTGGAAGATGTGGCTCGGATCCTGTGCTGCTGTGGCTGTGGTGTAGGCCTGCAGCTGTAGCTGCAACTTGACCCCTAGCCTGGGAATTTCCATATGCTGCAGGTTCGGCACTAAAAAGCAAAAAAAAAAAAAAAAGAAAATTTTCTTTGTGGTTTGTTTTTTGTTTTTCTGGCCTTAGATGGATTTTTTGGCTGCATTCATGGCATATGGAAATTCCTGGGTCAGGCCAGCCTGCACGGAAGTTGTAGCCTGTGCCTCACCTGTGCCACATGGGAACCTCCTCTCGGAAATTTGTAAAGATAGTTTTCTGTTCTTTTATCAGTTGAACAAAATTTTTTAATTTAATTTTTATTTTACATTGGGTTATCATCGTTGATTTACAGAATGTAGTTTCATGAAATCATGTGTTCAATTCCTGGCTCTTGGTAAGTATGCACCTTGTGTCAGCCATCATGTTGAAAAGTTGAAGCCCTTAAGAAGGTCCTATCTTTTGGAACAGTGGTCTGCTAGCCGCTGGGGCAGGGGCCACACCATTAGCTGACGTGAGAGTGGTGTGTGCGCCTGATGATTAAAGGAGGGCTGATGATAACATAGTAAGTGTGGAAAAAACTGCATTTCCCCCAGTGCCTTCGGATCTACTCTTGGTTCAGTAAATGTTGTAGAGTTAATGGATTATCAGACTGTTTCTCTCTGATGTGTGTTCGTCTACAATGGCTGTGAGAAATAGGCCAGGTTACACTAGTGTCCACACCTAGATTATCTCCAAATGGCAGTTGGTGACAGCCTTTTGAATCTCAAATGAGGAGGCATCAGTGAGAGGTAGAGGAAAGACAGGTTATATCAGAATCACCAGGTGTCTGAACACCCCATTTCTAGCCTTCCCCCACCCTTATCAGGTCAGTTAGAATGTATAAGAAAATATTTGCTAAATAAAAAAATAAACTCAGTTAAGAGTATTTAAGAGAAGACTACTTAGGAGTTCCCGTCGTGGCACAGGGGAAACAATTCTGACTAGGAACCATGAGGTGTCGGGTTTAATCCCTGGCCTTGTTCAGTGCGTTAAGGATCCGGCATTGCCATGAACTGTGGTGTAGGTTGCAGACGCGGCTCGGATTCCACATCGCTGTGGCTGTGGCGTAGGCCAGCAGCTATAGCTCTGATTAGACCCCTAGCCTGGGAACCGCTATATGCAGCCCTGGAAAGAAAAAAATTAATTAATTAATTTAAAAAAATAAAATAGAAGAAGACTACTTAAAAAGTACATAGGGGTTCCCACCATGGCTGAAATTCTGACTGCAGCAACTCCGGTGTCTGTAGAAGCATGGGTTTGATCCCCAGCCTGGCACAGAGGGTTAAAGGATCTGGCATTGCCATAGCTGTGGCTCACATTCAATCCCCGGCCAAGAGACTTCCATGTACTATAGGTGCAACCAAAAAAAAAAAAAATCAATGTAGGAGTTTTGGGGGGCTTAGCAGGTTAAGGATCCAGCATTATTATCACTGTAGCAGTTCTGGTGGCTGCAGCAGTGTGAGAGTTTGATCACTGGCCCGAATTTCCACATGCTTTGGGTGTGGCCAAAGCAAAGGTAGGCAGGAAGCAATATGTACCATTTACTTTTCTGGAAATGGGCCAGTTCTTTTTCTGAGTTCTAAAACTCATATTTCTTAGCGTTCCCATCATGGCTCAGCGGTTAATGACTCTGACTAGCATCCATGAGAACGCAAGTTCAATCCCTGGCCTCGATCAGTGGGTTAAGGATCAGGCATTGCCATGAGCTGTGGTGTAGGTCACAGACACAGCCCGAATCTGGCATTGCTGTGGCTGTGGTGTAGGCCAGCAGCTACGGCTCTGATTGGACCCCTAGCTCCAACTAGGGGTATGGCCATGTGCTGTGTGTATGGCCCCAAGAAGACAAAAAGACAAAAATATAATAATAATAAATCTAAAAAAAAATACTGTAGGAGTTCCTGTTGTGGCTCAGTGGAAATGAATCCGACTAGGAACCATGAGGTTGTGGGTTCTATCCCTGGCCTCGCTCAATGGGTTAAAGACCCAGCATTGCTGTGAGCTGTGGTATAGATTGAAGACGCAGCTTGGATCTGGTGTTGCTGTGGCTGTGGTGTAGGCCGGCAGCTACAGCTCCGATTCAGCCCCTAGCCTGGGAACCTCCATATGCCAAAAGTGTGGCCCTAAAAAGACAAAAGACAAAAAAGAAAATACTACTATGTGTATGTGCAAGTAGCTGTTACTATTTTCAGTTTAATGTTTAGGGGGCTTCAAGATAGTAATTTCCCAGAAAGTAAGAATTGTGCCTATGTAAATTTTAACGTACATAACTTGTTAGTGTTAATATGTTGTTGCTGATTAAAGTAATACTTTGAATTAAGAAGGAAAAGCTCTGTGTTTTAGAGCTGCTTACCTTTCCTTTTTCATTGGGGTTTTGTGGCTCTTATTTTCCTTACTCAGTGGGCATCAAAATGCCCATAATATGAAGCATGATGCCTGGGACACAGAGTGGTCTAAATAAGTGATTCTAGGAGTTCCCAGGTGGCCTAGCAGTTAAGAATCTGGGATTGTCACTGCAGTGGTGTGAGTTTGATCTCTGGCCTGGGAAATTTTGTACACAGCAGTCACAGCTAAAATAAATAAATAAATTCTAAATAAATGCTTGAGTCATTCTTTTTTTTTTTGTTCCAATCTCAGGAATGCAAAGCTGCCGTAACATTTACTTATTTATTTATTTATTTAAATGACTCAATGAATTTTATTACATTTATAGTTGTACAACAATCATCACAAACCCCCAGCACATTCCCTCTTCCCCTAACCTGTCTCATTTGTAAACCATAAGTTTTTCAAGGTCTCTGAGTTAGTATCTGTTCTGCAAAGGTCATTGTGTCCTTTTTTTAGATTCCACGTGTAAGTGATAGCATATGTAGTTGGTGTTTCACTATCTGGCAGACTTCAGTTAGCATGATAATTCCTAGATCCGTCCATGTTGATGCAAAGGCTGTTATATCTTTCCTTTTAATGGCTGAGTAATATTCCATAGTGTATACATACCACATCTTCTTGATCCACTCCTCTGTCCATGGACATTTAGGTTGTTTCCATGTCTTGGCTACTGTATATACTGCTGCAAAGAACATTGGAGTACATGTATCTTTTCGAGTCATGGTTTTCTCTGGATAGATGCTCAGGAGTGGGATTACCAGTTCTAATGGTAATTCTATTTTTAGTTTTCTGAGGACTCTTCATACTGTTTTCCACAGTGATTGCACCAAATTACATTCCCACAAACAGTGTAATAGGCTTACCTTTTCTCCACACCCTCTCCAGTGCTTATTGTTTGTAGACTTTTTGATGATGGCCATTCTGGCCGGTGTAAGGTACCTCCTAGTGCCCTTGATTTGCATTTCTCTAACAATGAGTGATGTTGAACATCTTTTCATATGTTTTTTGGCCATCTGTATGTCTTCTTTGGAGAATTGTCTATTTAGATTTTCTGCCCATTTTTTGATGGGGTTGTTTGTTTTTTTGGTTTTGAGCTGCAGGAGGTGTTTATAAATTTTGGATATGGTTTCATATCCCTTGTCAGTGGCTTCATTTGCAAATATTTTCTGCCATTCTGTGGGTTGTCTTTTTGTTTTGTTTAGGATTTCCTTTTCGGTGCAGAAACTTTCAAGTTTGATTAGGTCCCAGTTGTTTGTTTTTATTGTCATTACTCTAGGAGGTGGATCTGAGAAGATGTTGTTGTCATTTATGTCAAAGAGTGTTTGGCCTATGTTTTCCTCTAAGAGGTTTATGGTGTCTGGTCTTATATCTAGGTCTTTAATCCATTTGGAGTTTATTTTTGTGTATGGTGTAAGGGAGTGTTCTAATTTCATTCTTTTCCATGTGGCTGTCCAGTTTTCCCAGCACCACTTATTGAACAAGCTGTCCTTTCTCTATTGTGTATCCTTGCCTCCTTTGTCATAGATGAGTTGGCTGTAGGTGTGTGGGTTTAATTGTGGGCTTTCTATCCTGTTCCACTGATCTATATTTCTGTCTTTGTTCCAGTACCATATGATTTTGATGGTTGTTGCTTTGTAGTATAGTCTGAAGTCCAGGAGCCTGATTCCTCCAGCTCTGTTTTTCTTTTTCAGTCTGTCTTTGGCTGTTCTGGGTCTTTTGTGCTTCCAAAGAAACTTCAAAATATTTTGTTCAGGCTCTGTGAAAAATGTCCTCGGTAATTTGATAGGGATTGCATTGCATCTGTAGATTGCCTTGGGTAGTATAGTCATTTTGATAATATTGACTCTTCCAATCCACGAGCATGGTATATCTTTCCATCTGTTGGTGTATCTTTGATTTCTTTCATCAGTGTCTTATAGTTTTCAGAGTACAGGTCTTTTGTCTCTTTAGGTAGGTTTATTCCTAAGTATTTCATTCTTTTTGATGTGATGGTAAATGGGATTGTTTCCCTAATTTCTCTTTCTGATCTTTCATTGTTAGTATATAGAAATGCTGTCGATTTCTGTGTATTAATTTTGCATCCTGCGACTTCACCAAATTCGCGGATGAGCTCTAACAGTTTTCTGGTAGAGTCTTTAGGACTCTCTAGGTATAGTATCATGTCATCTGCAAATAGTGATAGTTTTACTTCTTCCTTTCCAATTTGGATTCCTTTTATTTCTTTTACTTCTTTGACTGCTGTGGCTAGGACTTCCAAAACTATGTTGAAGAGTAGTGGTGAGAGCAGACATCCTTATCTTGTTCCTGATCTCAGTGGGAATTCTTTCAGCTTTTCACCATTGAGAATGATGTTAGCTGTGGGTTTGTTGTACATGGCCTTTATTATGTTGAAGTTGGTTCCCTCTATGCCCACTTTCTGACGGGTTTTTATCAGAAATGGGTGTTGGATTTTGTCAAGGGCTTTTTCTGCATCTCTTGAGAGGATCATATGGTTTTTATTCTTCAGTTTGTGAATGTGGTGTTATTACACTGATTGATTTGTGGATATTGAAGAACCCTTGCATTCTTAGGATTAATCCCACTTGATCATGATAGTCTTTTTAATGTATTATGATGTGCAGTTACAAATTTAATTAATTCAGTTTGCTAGTATTTTGTTGAGGACATTTGCGTCTATGTTCATCAGTGAAATTGGCCTGTAACTTTCTTTTTTTGTAATATCTTTCTCTGGTTTTGGTATCAGGGTGATGGTGGCCACATAGCATGAGTTTGGGAGTGTTCCTAGCTCTGCAGTTTTTGTAATAGTTTCAGAAGGATAAGAGTTAGGTCTTCTCTAAATTTTTGATAGAATTTGCCTGTGAAGCCATCTGGTCCTGGACTTTTGTTTGTTGGAAGTTTTTAAATCACAGTTTCAATTTCAGTGCTTGTGATTGGTCCATTCATCTTTTCTATTTCATCTTGGTTTAGTCTTGGAAGATTTACTTTTCTAAGAAATTGTCCATTTCTTCTAGGTTTTCCATTTTATTGGCATATAGTTGCATGCAATAGTCTCTTATGATCCTTTGTATTTCTGTGATGTCCATAGTAACTTCTTCTTTTTCATTTCTTTTTTTGTCTTTTTTTTTTTTTTTTTGTCTTTTTGATATTTCTTTGGGCCGCTCCCACGGCATATGGAGGTTCCCAGGCTAGGGGTCCAATCGGAGCTGTAGCCACTGGCCTACGCCAGAGCCATATCTATGCGGGATCCGAGCCGCGTCTGCAACCTACACCACACCTCACGGCAACGCCGGATCCTTAACCCACTGAGCAAGGGCAGGGACCGAACCCGCAACCTCATGGTTCCTAGTCGGATTCGTTAACCACTGCGTCACAACGGGAACTGCTTCATTTCTAATTTTATTGCTTTGAGTCCTTTCTCTTTTTTTCTTGCTAAGTCTGGCTAAGGGTTTATCAGTTTTGTGGATCTTTTCAAAGAACCAGCTTTTAGTTTCATTGATATTTTCTCGGGTTTCCTTTGTTTCTATTTCATTGATTTCTGCTCTGATCTTTATGATTTCTTTCCTTCTGCTAACTTTAGGTCTTGTTTGTTCTTCTCTCTCTAGCTGCTTTAGATGTAAAGTTCGGTTGTTTATTTGAGCTTTTTCTTGTTTCCTGAGGTAGGCCTGTATTGCTGTAAACTTTCCTCTTAGAACTGCTTTTGCTGGATCCTATAGGTTTTGGAGTGTTGTATCTTTATTTTCATTTGCTTCTAGATATTTTTTAATTTCCTCTTTGATTCCTTCAGTGATCCATTGGTTGTTTAGTAGCATGTTGTTTAGTCTCCACGTATTTGTGTTTTTTGCAGTTTTTTCTTGTTGTTGATTTCCAGTTGTATAGCATTGTGGTCAGAAAAGATGCTTGATATGATTTCAGTTTTTTTAAAGTTACCAAGGCTTGATTTGTGGCCCAGAATGTGATCAGTCTTACAGAATGTTCCATGTCCACTTGAGAAGAATGTGTATTCTGCTGCTTTTGGATGGAATGTCCTATAAATATCTATTAAGTCCATCTGGTCTAATGCTTCATTCAGGGCCTATCTTTCCTTATTGATTTTGTGTCTGAACGATCTGTCACTTGATTATTATTATTGTGTTATTGTCAATTTCTCCTTTTAAGGCTGTTAGCAGTTGCCTTATATATTGAGATGATCCTATGTTGGGTACATTTATATTTACAATTGTTTTATCTTCTTGGATTGATCCTTTGATCATTATTTAATGTCCTTCCTTGTCTCTTATAATGTTCTTTGTTTTAAGGTCTATTTTTTCTGATATGAGTATTGCTACTCCAGCTTTCTTTTGATTCCCATTTGCAAGGAATATTTTCTTTTATCCTCTCACTTTCAATTTGTATGTGTCCCTAGAAGTGAAGTGGGTCTCTTAAAGACAGCATATATATATGGATCTTGTTTTTGTATCCATTCAGCCAGTCTGTGTCTTTTGGTTGGGGCATTTAGTCCATTTACATTTAAGGTAAGTATAGATATGTATGTTCTTATTGCCATTTTATTAACTGTTTTGGATTTGTTTTTGTTTTTCTTTTTTTCTTCCCTTTTTCTCTTGTTCTCTTCTCTTGTGGTTTGATGACTATCTTTAATATTTGAGTTGATTTTTCTTATTCGTTTGTGTATCAATTGCAGATTTTTGGTTTGCAGTTACTCTGAAGTTTTGATACAGGAGTCTGTATATATATATATGAGATTGTTTTAAGTTGTTGGTCTCTTAATTGCAAGTGTATCTCCACTGTCCTGCTTTTATACCCTCTTCTCATGATTTCTGATTTTGGTAGCATATTTGTGCATGGATGATTTCCTACCTTTACTGTATATATGCCTTTACTGGTGAGTCTTGTCATTTGTGGTATTTTTGTTTCTAGTTGTGTCCTTTTCTTTAATGCCTAGAGAAGTTCCTTTAGTATTTGTTGTAAAGCTGGTTTAGTGTTGCTGATTCTCTTAGCTTTTGCTTATCTGTAAAGCTTTTGATTTCTCCCTCTAATCTGAATGAGAGCCTTTTTGGATAAAGTAATCTTGGTTGGAGTTTTTTCCTTTCCTCATATTAAGTGTATTGTGCCACTCCCTTCTGGGTCTGCAGAGTTTCTTCTGAAAAATCTGATAACCTTATCGGCATTCCTTTGTGTGTTATTTGTTTTTTTTTCCCCTAGCTGGTTTCAATATTTTCTTCGTCTTTAATTTTGGTCAGTTTGATTAATATGTGTCTCAGGGTGTTCCTCCATGTGTTTATTTTATATGGTACTCTGGGCTTCCTGGATTTGGGTGAGTGGTTCCTTTCCCATGTTAGGGAAATTTTCAGCTATTATCTCTTCGAATATTTTGTCCCTTTCTCTCTCTCTTCTGCTTCTGGCACCTCTATACTATGGATGTTGATGCATTTAACATTGTCCCAGAATTTCATTTTCCTCTTTCCTGTTCCACATCAGTGATTTCCACTAGTCTGTCCTCCACCTCACTTATTCGTTTTCTGCCTCCTGTATTTTGCTCTTGGTGGCTTCTAACGAATTTTTTATTTTAGTTATTGTATTTTGCATCTCTGCTTACTTAAGTTTTAAATCTTGTATTTGTTTGGTCACTGTTTGCTGTAAATTAACATTCTTTGCCTCTAGTTTATTTCCAATATCTTGCATCATCTTCAGCATCAACAGTTTAAAGTCTTTTTCCAGGTGGCTGAGAATCTCCAGATCACTTAGCTGTTTTTCTGGTTTTTTTTGTTGTTGTTGTTTTGTTTTGTTTTTCCTTGCTCCCTTATCTGAGTTATAGTTCTCTGCCTTTTCATGTTTATAGGTTTTTGGTGTGGTCTCTTTTGTACAGACAGAAGTGTTGTCGCCTCTCTTACTTCTGATGTCTTCCCCCCTTGTTGCTGAAGTTGGTAAGGGGCCTTGCTCTTGAGTCATTCTTGAATTGCTTTTTTCCTCAGAATTACCTCAAACCCTGTGCGAGTAAAATACAGCATAGATCACAGATATTCAGCCCCGTGTACTCTTCACCACCAAACATATTTCCTTTATCACCCCAAACTTCACATTGATGGATCTTAAGAACTTTCTTAGAGTAATTGTGGAAAGTGCTGGGTTATTTATCATATCCCATTTTACACTTTCATTAACTTTATTGGAACTTACTTGTATTTTGTAGACTTCTGAACAAGAAACTAAAGGTCTTCCGAGTAAAAAAGGAATTGTGCAGTCTATTGTTGGTCAAGGCTATCATCGTAAAATAGTTCTGGCATCACAGTCCATACAAAATACTGTATATAAGTAAGTATTTTGCCAAGAGAAAGTGTATATATTTACTGCTATTTCATAATAATGTTATTTATTAAAATGTGCTCAGGAATTATTTCATTGCACAAGCCACTTTGTAGCTAGGTTTTATTGCTACTTCAAGAAATGGACCTTTACGGAATTCCTGTCATGGCACAGTGGAAACGAATCTGACTAGGAACCATGAGGTTGCGGGTTCAATCCCTGGCCTGGGTCAGTGGGTTAAAGATCCGGCATTGCCATGACTATGATGTAGGTCGCAGACACGGCTCTGATTTGGCATTGCTGTGGCTCTGGCATAGGCCGGCAGCTATAGCTTTGATTAGATCCCTAACCTGGGAACCTCCATATGCTGCAGGTGCAGCCCTAAAAGGACCAAAAGCCCCCCCCCCCAAAAAAAACCCAAACAAAAAATAGACCTCTAGGAGTTCCCATCATGGCTCAGCAGAAATGAATCTGACTAGTATCCATGAGGGCACAGGTTCAATCCCTGGCCTTACTCAGTGGGTTAAGGATCTGGCATTCATGAGCTGTGGCATAGGTCGCAGACAAGGCTTGGATCCTGCATTGCTGCGGCTGTGGTGTGGGCCAGCGGCTACACCGCCAATTCGACTCCAATTCGAACCTCCATATGCCACAGGTGCAGCCTAAAAAGATTAAAAAAAGAAGTAGACCTGTATACGTAGGTCTGTAGTGAATGCTATTTGACATATGGTTTTGGTTTGTTATGTCCTTGGGTGCTGACATTGTTGATGCCCTGAGTCTGTTCAGTGCTATTATTCAGAATGTCCAGAAGAGGGCGTCTTGATGTTTCCTTTTTATATAGTTTGTCATTGGTACTTCTCATTTATTTTCTCTTAGTCCCTAAAGCTAATTAACACATATATCCACAAAAATAATATAAGGTTTTCACATGTAGAACAACTTTTCAGTTGAATAACTTTTAAATATGAGCATCCTTCTAAAAAGATTCCAATTTGGGGTTGCTATTAATTCTAAAGTAGTAGGCTTTGTCAAAAAAAAAAAAAAGTCACTCCTTTTTTTTCTTTTCCAAAAAATAAAATTGTTCACTACCATTTAAAAGTTTTTCCCAAAAGTTTTTAAAAGTATGTGGCATACAACATTTTGCTCTTAATTTATTTCAACAATAATGAAGATTTCTTTCTTTCTTTTCTTTTTCTTTCTTTTATGGTCACATGTTTGGCACATGGAAGTTCCTGGAGCTAGGGGTCAAATCTGAGCCTCAGTTGCCAGCCTACAACACAGCCACAGCAACTCAGGATCCCAGCTGCATCTTGGACCTATTCTGAAGCCTGTGGCAACACAGGATCCTTAACCCACTGAGCAAAGCCAGGGATCAAACCCACATACTTGTGGATACTAGTCAGGTATCCACAACAGGAACTCTCAGATTTCTTTGGAAAGACAAGTTAAAGCATCGGTTTCCTACAGTTTCAAAACTGTTACTACTTTTCACTTTTCTTCCCTCTAGTAAAGCTGGCTCAGTTTATTATATAAAACCAATAGAAAGTTATATAAAATCTCAACAAAGTAATAAGATATAACACTGCTTTTTCAAAACGTGTAAATGAGGCATTTTCAAAAGCAAGTATCAACCAAAACAAGGCTCAAATGTAAAAAATCTACTTTCTTCCCTTCTTTCCGGTTCTTATTGTACCTGTCCTGGCCTTCATTCAGTTTTCCTTGTCTCTAAATCCTTTTTTAGATTAACACTGACATTGCAGATTTCCTTCAGGTTGTCTACTAGCCTTGGTCCTGTTCCTTTAGACACAGTGTGGTGTGTAACGTATATACTTGAAATTTTATTTATACTTTTTGCATCTTATATACAGACAAACCTCCTTTTATTGCACTTTGCAGATGTTGCATTTTTGGTCTTCTTGTTCTTCTTTTTACAAACTGAAGGTTTTTGTGGCAGCCCTGAGTAGAGCACGTCTGTTGGTGCCATTTTACTGACAGCAATTGCTAACTTTGGGTTCTGTGTCACTCACTGGTCATTCTTGCAATATTTCAATTTTTTCATTATTATTTTTTCATGATCGCACCTGCTGCACATGGATTTTCCCAGGCGAGGGGTTGAATTCAAGCTGCAGCTACAACCCACTGCATTGAGCCAGGGGTTGAACCCAAGCCTCCATAGCAGTCCAAGCCTCTGCAATCAGATTCTTTTTTTTTTTTTTTTGTCTTTTTGCTATTTCTTGGGCTGCTCCCACGGCATATGGAGGTTCCCAGGCTAGGGGTCCAATCGGAGCTGTAGCCACCGGCCTACACCACAGCCACAGCAACTCGGGATCCGAGCCGCATCTGCAACCTACACCACAGCTCATGGCAACGCTGGATCGTTAACCCACTGAGCAAGGGCAGGGACCGAACCCACAACCTCATGGTTCCTAGTCGGATTCGTTAACCACTGTGCCACGACGGGAACTCCTGCAATCAGATTCTTAACCCACTGTACCACAGCAGGAACTCCCAGACTTTTTTATTATTATTTGCTATGGTGGTCTGTGATCAGTGATCATGGATGGTACTATTGCAAAAAGAGGACTCACTGAAGGCTCACGATGATTAGCATTTTTTAGCAATAACATATTTTTTTTCTTTCTTTTTTGGCCACACCCATGGCATATGGAAGTTCCCAGGCCAGGGTCAAATCCAAACTGGAGATGTGACTTAGGCCACAGCTGCAGCAATACTGGATCCTTAACCCACTGTTCTGGGCTGGGGATTCAACTGGCACCTTCACAGAGACAGGCCAGATCATTAACCCACTGCAGTACAACAGTAAGATCTCTTTTTAAGAAAAAATACATTATTGTATTTTACATTATTATTTTTTTAGACATAATGCTGTTGCAGACCTAATAGACTACAGTATAGTCCTTTTATACCCACTGGGAAACCAAAAGATTCATGTGACTTGCTCTATTGAGATATTCAGTTTATTGCAATGGTCTAGAACCATACCCACAATATCACCGAGGTATCATCTGATAATATGTAGGATTTGGGTTATTTGGCATTCTCTTATAATTGCCAAAATTAAAATTTCTACCTATCAGAGGACAAAGTTATCTATAGTTATATTGGTTTTATCACTGATAGTAGAAAAGTCTTATTTATTTTTGTTGTTTTCTCAGCTAACTTGCTCTTGTTCTTTTAAGTGATGGACAGTCTTCAGCCATTCCTGTAGCCAGCATGGAGTTTGCAGCCATTTGTCTCAGAAATGCTTTGTTGCTGTTACCTGAAGAACAGCAAGATCCGAAGCAGGAGAATGGCTCTAAAAATAGTAATCAGTTAGGTGGTAACGCGGAGAGCAGCGAGAGCAGTGACACTTGCAGGTACTCAAACCTCTTTGACCTCCCTGAATGAGTCTGCAGGACTTCACTAGACAGCCTCCCTCCTTCAGATGAAGTCCCAAGTCCCAGAATCTACAGACTGAATTTTCAGAGTTCTCTGTTTTGGGTAAAAGGAAAATATGAATGTTTAAGTATTTCTGCAAGAGAGAAATAAGATGAAGGCTATTACTTTCTCTCTTTTAACATGTGTGTAAACCACTAACATCCAGAATATTTTTTTGTATGATTTTTTTAAATTTTTTTACAGGATATTTCTATGTATTTCTGGTTTCTTAGTATAAATTAACTATTACACCAATCTAGAAATTGAAAGACTTTAGTAATAAAACAAACACTGTTATATGTAGAAAGTTGTTTTTACGTGTGGTACCTTTAAATTCAAATCTTCCATCCCAACATTTTTTCTTTTTATTTCTTTCTTCCTTTTTTAAAGGGCCACACCTGTGACATATGGAAGTTCCCAGGCTAGGGGTCAAATCACAGCTTCAGCTGCCAGTCTTCGCTACAGCCAGCTACAGCCACAGCTACACCAGATCTGAGCTATGTCTGCAACCTACACTGCAGCTCACAGCAATGCCAGATCCTTCCCACTGGGCGAGGCCAGGGATTGAACCCACCACATCCTCATGGATACTAGTCGTGTTCTTAACCTGCCAAGCCAAAACAGAACTTCCTAGCATTTTTTTCCTGATTATAAAATAAATTCATGTTTATTATAGAAAATTTGAAACAAATTCGTGGAATTTTTCCATCAAAGTGTTATGCTTTACTATAGCTAGTAAAAGACAATTAAAAGAATGAGGAACAGGTGAAAATATTGGAGTGGTTTCCTTTGTAGAAGTAAAAATATTGTTTTCTGTTAGTTTTTTTTTATTTTATTGACGTATTCACAACTATGTTAGGTTTCTTTTTAAAATTTTTATTGGAGTATAGTTGACACGTTAGAGGTTTTTTTAAAGCAGTATTATGTACCGGGGAAAGAAGATAATATACTGTATAGCTTTAACACGTAAGTGATACCAAGTTATTAAGTATTTTTTCAGTGTTTTGATTCTTTGCAGTTTTTTCACAAAAAATTACATGGGTGTCAGTATAGGGAAACAAAAGTTTACATTTGATTGTTCATGCTTCATAATTAGGAGTCTGTCTTTATTTTAGCAGTAAAAGCCATGATGGGGATAAATTCATTCCAGCACCACCTTCTTCTCCATTGAGAAAACAGGAATTAGAAAACCTAAAGTGAGTATCTAAGCCAAGCTGGCATTGCTTCTATCAGAGTGAGCACATTCTTTATCTCCTTGTTTGTGTTAATATTATGAATTGCATTGATTAAATGTCAGATGTAAAACCAACCTTTCAATCTTGTGATTAAACCCTACTAGTCAGGATGTATTACCTTTTTTAATACATTGTTGAATTGGATTTGTTTATATTTTGTGGGGAATATTTGCTCCTGTGTTCCCAAGGATCGGTGGTGGGTGCTTTTCTTTGCTTAGGATGTCCTGCTTAGGCTTTGGTTTAGGGTTATGCTGATCATGTATGAATGACTTGGTAAATGCTTCTTCCTCTGTTTTCTGAAAGAGTTTTTTTAAGGTGGATGTTACTCTTTCCTCAGATGTTTAATGGAATTCACCAGTGAAACTATCTGGCTTAGGTTTTTTTCAGTGGCAAATTTGGGTAATGGATTCAGGTTTTTCAATAGATGATGCTATGTAGATTTTCTATTTCATTTGTGTCTGGGTAAAGTTATACTTTTGTCTCTGTGAATTATAAGCACCTTTTTTGTTTTGAACAGTCATACATGTATGTTAAAAGGAAGAGAGTAGTCCTTTATGTTTAGACATGTAATTACCGTTTCTTGATGATTCTAGTTCTCATGATACTTCCTTTCAGCCTTGAAGAGCTCCCTTCGGCATTTCCAACAGTACAGGTCTTCATTTTCCTAGTGTTTTGTGTTTGTTTGTTTTTCCGTTTTAAATCTAAAATTGTCTTTATTTCATAGTCATTCTTGGAGGATATTTTCACTGAATGTAGAATTCTAGGCTTTATTTTTGTTTTTCTTCCAGTCAAGGTGTTACTGTCTTATCTTCTGGCCTCCATGGTCTGATCACAGTCATTGTATTACAGGTGCCATTTTTCTGTCAACATAAACTGTCTTTGTTTTTTGGCATTTAGTCTATAATGAGTCTGTGTGTGATTTTCTTTGTTTTTTAATCTTCCTGGGGGTTAGCTGATTAAGTTTACGAATTTATCTTTCAACAGATCTGGGGTATTTTTGACCATGATTTTTTCATAGTACTTTTGGAAGTAAGTTTAATGACATAGCATTATCAAATATATACAAGCATTATTTTTATGTCTTTTTATTTTTTATTTTATTTTATCTATTTATTTATTTTGTCTTTTCTAGGGCCACATCCACGGCATATGGAGGTTCCAGGCTAGGGGTCTAATTGGAGCTGTAGCTGCCAGCCTACACCGCAGCCACAGCAACTCAGGATCCGAGCCATGTCTGCAACACAGCTCACGACAACGCAGGATCCTCAACCCACTGAGCGAGGCCAGGGACCTCATGGTTCCTAGTCGGATTCGTTTCCATTGCGCCACAATGGGAATGCCCCAGCATTATTCTTGAAGAATGATTTCAGTAATAGGACTACAAATTAAAATGGAAAGAAAGACTATCACTGTTAGGTTTTACCTGTTAAGTTGCAAAAAGTGAGAAGAGTACAATTAAAACGTTTATATGTTGCTGATAGCATTGTAAATTGATGCACTACTTTTTCTGTAGCTTTTGATGTATTTCTTTTTTAATGGAAGTATAAGTGAGTTACAAAGTTTTGTTAGCTTCAAGTGTACAGTGAAGTGATTTGGTTATGCATATCAGATTTTTTTCTCATAGGTTATTACAATGTATTGAATATAACACAGTGAACTGTATCAATGTATTACTTTTTGGAAAGCATTTCATTTATTCACAGTTATTTCTGACAGACATTAGTGCTAGTCTTGTGCTAGTTACTGGGGAATCAGAGGTAAAAGAAAAAAGCATTGCCTTCAAAAGCAGATGGCGAACACTTAGGAGAAAATTATATTAGTAGATTAGTTAGTAGATTAGTTACTAGGTGGTGAGATTTGTGGTGTCTCTTTTCTTGCGATAACTTGATCATCCCAATAAGTGAGAAATGATGTTAAAATTTGGCATTTCTTTCAGTCAGTTCAAGGTGCTCCATCTGACGCCAAAGTTTATTAATCAGCTGTATTACTTTTTCTGTGAACTTCCTATCGGTAGCATTTACCTTTTCCATATTGGGTTTTTCATCCTTTTTATTTTTATGAGTTGCTCTGTATTCAAGAAATTAACCTTTATCACTTGTTCTGTAACATTCTTTCTGATACCTGGTTGTAAAGCAGAGTTCCTTCCTTCCTTTCTTTCTTTTTTTAATGGCTACACCCTTGGCATATGGAAGTTCCCAGGTTAGGGACTGAATCCGAGCCACAGCTGCAAAAACCCCAGATCCTTAACCGACTGTGCCGTAGTGAGAAATCCCAGAGTTTCATTTTTTAAGTATCATATTTTGCAGTCTGCTTTTTTTCTATTTTGTGCAATGTTTAGAAAGACCTTCTTTCCTCCAAGATTTAAACAATAATTTAGCCATATTCTTTAGCACTTTCAGTATTACACTATTACAACCACCAATCAAAATGTTTTTCATCTAGGAGTTCCCCTTGTGGCTCAGCAGTAATGAACCCAACTAGTAGCCATGAGGATGCGGGTTCAATCCCTGGCCTCACTCAGTGAGTTAAGGATCTGGCGTTGCTGCGAGCTGCAGCATAGGTCATACCGTGGCTCAGATCTGGTGTGGCTGTGGTGTCGTCTGACAGCTTCAATTCAACCCCTAGCCTGGGAACTTCCATATGCTGTGGGTGCGGGCCTAAAAAGACCAAAAAAATTTTTTTTCATCTAGAATTTTTTTTTGGCTGCACCTGCAGCATTTGGATGTTCCCCAACCAGGGACTGAACCTGCACCACAGTTGTGACCTGTGCCACAGCTGCAGCAATGCCAGATCCTTAACCCACTGCACCACTCAGGAACTTCCTAGAATTTTATTTTATATAAACAAATAAGGTAGGGAATCTACCCTTATTTTATGTAATTTTTCATAGTATAGTTCATTTGATTAACTTCATCTTACCCTCCAAATAAAGCATGGAACAAAGCTATAAAATGCTAAGATTTGTGTCTAAGTAGTTTGAAGTTACATTTTTTTATAAAATAACATAAATGTATGTCTATTTGCATTACATAAATCTGGAGGGATCTATGTCAGAACCTTCATAGTGATTAGCCCCAAATGCTGGGGTGACTGATGATTTTTATTTTCTTATTGAATATTTGTTTTTTCCAACTTTTAAAAAATTAAGATACCTCATTAATCTTTTTTTTTTTTTTTTTTTTTCCTTTTTAGGGCTGCGCCGAGGCATATGTAGGTTCCCAGGCTAGGGGTTGAATCAGAGCTACAGCTGCCCGCCTATGCCACAGTCATATAGCAACACCACATCCAAGCCGATTCTGTGACCTATACCACAGCTCACAGCAGCACCAGATCCTTTAACCCACTGAGCAAGGCCAGGGATTGAACCCACAGCCTCATGGTTCCTAATCAGATTTGTTAACCGCTGCACCATGACAGGAACTCCAATACCTCATTAATCTTAATGAATCCCTTTGGAGGAAAGACTGGCCAGCAGATGTGCCCCTGTAATGGTAACATATTGTCTGGTCAGTGTGTTCATGGCAGGGCCTTGATGTCAGTGAGCTCAGGGCTTCAGGCACCCATTAACAAAGCAACAGCTTTTTTCTGTGTTTTTCTGTCAGATTCCCACTTTGCCATAATATCCTCTCTGTCCTAGATTTTATATATATGTGTATTCCCACTGTATCTGATTGTCAGGAAGAAAGCACTAATCTTATGATTATATGGAGGAAAATCTAAAATCTCATATTTAGTTAGAAATGAGGGGTTGGTCATTTAAGGTTTTGAAAGCAGTGTTTTGGTTTTTAAAACTTGACAAAGGTAATTAAATTTTTTTTCAATTATCTTCAGTTTTATTAAAACTTCTTGGAGTTCCTGTCATGGCGCAGTGGTTAACGAATTCGACTAGGAACCATGAGGTTGTGGGTTCGGTCCCTGCCCTTGCTCAGTGGGTTAAGGATCTGGCGTTGCCGTGAGCTGTGGTGTAGGTTGCAGACACGGCTCGGATCCCGCGTTGCTGTGGCTCTGGCGTAGGCCAGTGGCTACAGCTCCTATTAGACCCCTAGTCTGGGAACCTCCATATGCCACGGGAGCAGCCCAAAGAAATAGCAAAAAGACCAAAAAAAAAAAAAAAACTTCTTGAGGAGTTCCTGTTGTGGCTTAGTGGAAACAAGTCTGACTAGTATCCATGAGGATTCAGGTTCAATTGCTGGCCTAGCTCAGTGGATTAAGGATCTGGAGTTGCTGTGAGCTGTGGTGTAGGTTGCAGACATGGCTCGAATCTGCTGTTTCTATGTCTGTGGTGTAGACCAGCAGCTACAGCTCCAATTCTACCCCTAGCCTTGGAACTTCCATATGCCCCAGGTGTGGCCCTAAATAAATAAATAAATAAATAAATAAAACTTCTTGAATTCATATTTCTTCTCTGAATTGTAACATAGCAAGAAAATAAAAAATATGTTTACAATTACCGGTGAAACATGGCAGAAACAAAATATACAAAAGAATATTGCTATTGAGTACAATAAAATTGAATTTAAAAAAATCAAATTTCAAGCTGTGTAACTAAAACTCACTATGCTAGATTTTTTTTTTTTTGTCTTTTTTGTGTGTGTTTTCTAGGGCTACACCTGCAGCATATGGAGGTTCCCAAGCTAGGGAACCTAGCCGCAGCAACTGGAGATCTATGCCCCATCTACGACCTACAGCACAGCTCACAGCAACGCCAAATCCTTAACCCACTGAGCGAGGCCAGGGATTGAACCCACAACCCCATGGTTCCTAGTCACATTTGTTAACCACTGAGCCACTACGGGAACTCCTATGCTAGATTTTTGTCCTGAGTGGAATTGTGTAAAATTGAAGCAAATTAAGTAAAGCTAATCTGGATTTGGTATAAAGTGATCTGGTGGGAAGGAGTGGATTGTAAATTTCATCCAGGACCATATTAGGGAAAATGCTTTAATTTGCTATATATATAGACAGAGAGAAAAGATAGGTATATATCTTTTCTTCCCAGCATGCCTAATATTTTCTATAGATATCTCTGTTTTATGGAGCTACTTGCAGTTCATATTTATCTCAGGGTTCATCTGTTTGTTTGTTTGTTTTTCTTTTTACAGCTGCACCTGTGGCATATGGAAGTTCCGAGGCACTGGGAGACAGGCTACCCCACAGCCACAGCAACATTGGATCCAAGCCCCATCTGTGACCTATGCTGCAGCTTGCAGCAACAGTGGATCTTTAACCCACTGAGGGAGGCTAGGAACTGAATTTGAATCCTTACAGGGACAACATTGGGTCTGCAATGGGAACTCCAGGGTTCATCTATTTTTGATAGGTTATTTAATTTTATTTATTTATTTATTTTATTATCATTTATTTGTAATATTTGGCCTCACCCTTAGCATGCTAAAGGAGCAGATCCCAAGCAGACAGTGCTTCCACATAGTTATGCTGTAGGCCACAGGGAAAGTCCTAATGGGTTATTTTATATAGTAAATATCCAATTAAGACTAAAGGTCCTACAGTGTAAAGTGAATCTTGTCCCACCCCAGTCCTCTGCTTCCTCTCCCTTGAGGGGCAACTACTAACCAGCTTCTTATATGTCCTCCCCATTAAATTTCTCTGTATTATCCCAGCATATGTATATATGGGGCTTTTTACGCTACAATTGCAAAGTTCCACATTGTTCTATACCTTACTTCATTTGACAGTATGTCTTTAGAGATTCTTCTGTATCAGTTCAGAGCTGTTTCATTCCTTCTAATGCGTGCATAGAATGTGCATTGTATGGATATGACCATTAGTTTATAATCAGCTGTTTATAATGTTTTCAGTCTTTACTATTACAAATAATGCTGCAGTGGCAGCTCAGGTCGCTGTTATGGCACAGGTTTGATCCCTGGCCCAGGAAATTCTGCATGTGGCTAGAAAACCAAAAAAAAAAAGACAAATAATGCTGCAGTAAATAACATTGTACACAATTTTTAAGGGGAATGAATCCTTGATGATGGAGGTTTTGACATTATTTTTTAAAAATTTTTGGCCATCCCCAGCATATGGAATTCCTGGGTCAGAGATTAGATCCCAGCCACTATTGTGACCTAAGCAGCAGCTATAACACCTGATCCTTAACTCACCTCACTGGGCCAGGGACCAAACCTGCATCCCAGTGCTCCCAAGACACCACCAATCCTGTTACACCACAGGGGGAACTCCTTGAAATGATTTGTAAGCTTGATTTAATTTTGGGGAATTTATTTGAATGAGTACTATTCTTACGATTGCTTTATACATGCATGGAGTAAGAAGTGTATTATTTCAGGCATTTCCTTGTGGTACAGTGAGTTAAGGATCTGGCATTGTCACTGCAGTGGCTTGGGTCACTGCTATGGCACAGGTTTGATCCCTGGCCTGGGAACTTGCATATACCAAGGGTGTGTGCCTCCCCGCAAAAAAAAGAAGAATTATATTATTCCATATGGTAAACAGCTACAGAGTTGTGTATTTCCTTCTGAAAATGGCTTTAAAGAGGAAGATGCATGCAGGATAGCATACCTATTCTCAGAGTTTTGTGCCTTCCGCAACTCTGCTTTCCACACATCCTAGTAGGAGGGTTGGTGGTTTTCAGAGAAAATAAAATTTCCTGTTTTTGTGGAAGGAGGCAAAGGATTTCCATAGGGAATTCCATCATCATAAAGTGAGGTAAAAATGGGTTTGCTAATATATATTAACCTTTATTTCTTACGGAGCAGATGGGAGTAGGGAAATGGAACAAGATGGAAGGAGTCTTAGGGTAGATTTATAAAAAGAACTCCTCTGTGAGACAGTAGTAAGGGTAATGTGGAGACAAATGGTGTGGGGGAAGGAGTCGTAAAAGATTTGTGTCGTAATTTTCAGAGCCATAAAAGCCCTCAGCACACTGAGTGTGTTAAAGGGCAGTTCTGTGGCAGGATCCAGCTGTCTCCTAGAGAAAGGAGGGGTCTCAGCACATTGATTCTCCATTGAGATCCTAGAATTCCTAGAGATTTCATCCATTTCTGACCTGAATTCTTTTATGTAATTGGAAGTGTGTGGGACTAGTGTATAGTTTAGTTTTTATGGACTATTATGTTTGACCCCTCACGCTCTATAATACCCAAGACACCAATGTACAGCCTCATTTCCTATTTCCAGCATAACTAATATGCAGTAAATTATCATGACTGTTCTAATGGCCACTTCTTACCTTATGGGTTCAGAGCCTCTTGAGTATTTTCATTTTATTTTTTTTTTATTTGTACCGAAAAGAAGATGGGTCCAAAAAATTATTCATTCTCACCAGGTTACAAGCATATTTTCAGAAGCATAGGACACCTGATGCACTAGTTAGATTCTGTTTTAAAATCAAGGTAGCTTTCAGAAAAAATAGTCTCACAGTTAAAACAGAAATTTGTCCCAAAGCAGGGAAATATCACAGAAATCAACCAAATAGTTTAATTGTGAGGCTCTCATGAACTTAGAGATACTGATATAGTGGATCAAGAAAGGCATGTATATATTGACACTGTTAGAATATTGCTTCTCAAGTTTCTATCGTGGCTTTGTGGTTAATGAATCCGACTAGCATCCATGAGGACATGGGTTCGATCTCTGGCCTCCCTCAGTGGGCTAAGGATCTGGCGTTGCCGCAAGCTTCGGTGTACATCACAGATGTGGCTTGGATCCACATTTGTGGCTGTGGCCTAGGCCAGCGGCGGCAGCTCCAATTTGACCCCTAGCCTGGGAAGTTCCATATGCCATGGGTACCTGAAAAAGAAAAAAGAAAAAAAAGGATGTTGCTTCAGTTTTTGAACCCAAAAGCTCTGCAAAGCCATCAATTTCATTCAGCTAACAAAACACACACACACACACACACACATACTCTGCAGCCTTGAGTTAAATAAATGCTATAACGTTAATTATTTGCCTTTTTTTTTTTTTTTTTTAAGGCCACACTTGTGGCATATGGATGTTCCCAGGCTAGGGGTCAAATTAGAGCTGCAGCTGCTGGCCTACACCACAGCAACACCAGATCCAAACCACGTCTGTGACCTACACCACAGCTCATAGCAACACCAGATCCTTAACCCAATGAGCGAGGCCAGGGATCGAACCCACATCCTCATGGACACTAGTCAGGTTCATTACCATTGAGCCACAGTGGGAACTCCAAATTTTTTAAATAAAAGGTGATTCCATTTCTAGATTTTGTCTAAGAGAAGTGAAACTTGTCCATGTAAGAATTTCATAGCAGCAAGAATTCCCTGGTGGTCTAGTGGTCAGGACTTAGCACTTTGACTGCTTTGGCCTGAGTTTAGTCCCCAGTCTAGGTACTGAGGTCCCACATCAAATTGCTGCATGCAGTGGTAAAGAAAAAAAAAAGCTTTATACATGGTAGACAAAAACTAGAAGCAGCCTAAGTGTGCATCAGTGGGAAACTGGATAACTAAGTTGCAGTCCACTCTGTGTATTAGAATACTACTCAGCTATAAAAAGGAACAAGTTACTGATAGGAATCTCAAAACATTTTGTGTTTCTTTTAACTCAGTATAAGGTATGTACTGTATGATGATTCCATTTATACCATTTATATGACAGGCAAAGCTATACTAAACTAATTTATGTTTTTAGAAATTAGTATAGTAAAAAAGGAATTGGTGTAGTGGTTGGGGAATTGACTGGAAGTAATCTTGCTGGGGTGAAAGAAATATTCTCTACCTTAATTAGGTGGTGGTTACAGGTATATACTGAAACTCATCTGTGCACTTAAAATGATGTATTTTAGGAGTTCCCATTGTGGCATAGTGGATTAAGGATCTGGCATTGTCTCTGCAGCAGTTCGGGTCACTGCTGAGGTATGGGTTCAGTCCCAGCCCAGCACAGTAGGTTAAGGATCTGGCATTGTCGCCGCTGTGGCATTGGTCGAGGCTGCAGCTTAGATCCGACTCCCTGGCTCAGCAACTTCCGTAGCCACAGGCGCGGCCGAAAAATAAAAATAGTCTACAGTGTCCTTCAGGTGCTAATATTCCCTTTTTTAAAATGCTGTATTTTTATTTATTTTATTTTATTTTTTTGTCTTTCCTATGGCCGCTCCCGTGGCATATGGAGGTTCCCAGGCTAGGGGTCTAATCGGAGCTATAGCCGCCAGCCTACACCAGAGCCACAACAATGAGGAATCCGAGCAGCGTCTGCAACCTACACCACAGCTCACAGCAATGCCGGATTCTTAACCCACTGAGTGAGGCCAGGAATCGAACCCGCAACCTCATGGCTCCTAGTCAGATTTGTTAACCACTGGGCCACGATGGGAACTCCTGCTGTATTTTAATTTATAAAAATAAAGCTAACTTAAAATTTTAACGGCATTTTGAAAATTTTCAAATTCGTATAATTTTAAATATATTCTTTGGCGAAATATAATTTAACCACTAATAATAAACCATCAATTACTCTTACATATTACTTATGGTGTGACCTGACATGGAAAATTTGGTTTCTTAACAACCACAAAAACCCTTCTTCTTGTATTTAACATGTATTCCTTTGACCCTAAGGCTTCAGTGTCCAGGACCTGAGCCACTCATTATATGTGGCCCTTGAGCACATGCACTATGTCTGGTGAAAGGTACACTGTTTAGATTAGATGTATGATACACACTGTATTTCAAACCTTTAAAAGAAGATGTAAAATTTTTTTTCATATTGACTATATGTTAAAATGATATTTTGGATATATTGGATTAATTTAAATATATTACAATTAATTAATTTAACCTGTTTCTGCTGGGGTGTTTTTGTTTTTGTTTTTTGCTTGTTGTGTTTTTTGGCTACACCTATGGCATAGGGAAGTTCCCGGGCCAGGGATCGAATCCGATCCTCAGCTACACCCTATGCCACAGCTGCTACAATACAGGATCCTTAACCTGCTGTGCTACTGCAGAAACTCCCAGCTTTTTTTTTTTTTTTTGGTCAGGCTCTAGGCATGGGGAAGTTCCTAGTTCCTGGGGCAGTAATCAAATCCATGTCACAGCGCTGACAATGCAAGATTCTCAGTTCACTGAACCGCAAGGGGATGCCCCTTTTTCTGTGCGCGCGCACGCGCGCGTGTGTGTGTGTGTGTGTGTTTTTAATGTGTCTACTGGAAAATCTAAGATTATACTCATGGCTCCAATTATATTTCTGTTGAATAATGCTGCTCTAAGAAGTTAAAAATGTTTGAAGTGTTTGTATTTCTTCATACATGATTTCTCTGAGTGTGTAATATCATTACTTTGCCACTTTTCTCACATGCCACAAAATTTAGCAGAATATCTCTTCAAAAAGGTTTGTCTTTAAGGAGTTCCCATCGTGACTCAGTGGTAACGAACCCGACTACTGTCCATGAGGATGCGGATTGATCCCTGCCTTGTTCAGTGGGTTAAGGATCCAGCTTTGGCATGAGCTGTGGTGTAGGTTGCATTCTCAGCTCGGATCCCAAGTTTCTGTGGCTGTGGTGTAGGCTGGCAGCTGCAACTTCTATTCGACCCCTAACCTGAGAACTTCCATGTGCCACAGGTATGGCCCTAAAAAGCAAAAAACAAAAACCTTTGTTTTTAAAAGGGCTTGGAGTTCCCTTGTGGTGCAGCAGGTTGGCAATCCAGTGTTGTCACTGCTGTGGTTCTGGTTACAGCTGTGGCATGGGTTCCATCCCTGTCCCAAGAACTTTCACATGCCATAGATGCAGCCAAAACAAAGAAAAGGGGGCAAAAAAAGAAAACAAAAGGCCTAATGTCTTACTGAATCTTAGAATGTAGAGGCATGTGCAGGGTTGATATTTTATCCATATGCTTTGATTTAAATATTAAAGTCACAGACAAAATAAATAATAAGTAAATAAATATTAAAGTTACATGTAATTGGGAGATAATGATTTTCTTTTTTGGCCATCCCGTTGCACATGTAGCTCCCAGGCCAGGGATCAGATCTAAGCCACAGCTGCAACTTGTGCCACAGCTATGGCAGTGCCAGATCCTTTAGCCCACTGTGCCAGGCCAAGTATCAAAGCTGTGTCCTGGAACTGCAGACAGATCCAATTCCTGTACCACATCAGGAACTCTCCAGTATTGATTTTCTTATACAGTTATTGGTCATAATGATGTACTTTTAATACTTTTTTTCTTTTTTTGGGGGGAGGTCACACCTATGGCAGGGACCAAATCTGAGCCACAGCTGTGACCTGTGGCTAGGTTCTTAACCCACTGTGCAGGTCTGGGGAACGAAGTCATGCCTCAGCAATGACCCTAGCTGCTGCAGAAACAACACTGGATCCTTAATCCTTTGTGTTGCAGCAGTAACTCTAATAACCTTATATTTTTAAACAGCTTTATTGAGATACACTATACATACTGTACAATTCACCCATTTTAAAGTATGCAATCCAGTGTTTTTTATTATATTCACAGCATCGTGCAATCCTCACTACAGTCAATTTTAGAACATTTTTATCACCTGTTCTGGATTTGCCTGTTCTGGACTTTCCTATGACTAGGATCATATATATGTGAGCTTTTATGGCTGGCTTCTTTCACTTAGGATAATGTTTTCATGGTTCATCCAAGTCGTAGCCTGTATCAGTACTTCATTCCTTTTTATTGCTGAATGATATTCCATTGTATGGATATACCACATTTGTTTATCCATTCTTTCATTGATAGGCATTTAGATTGTTTCCATCTTTAGGCTATTAAGGATAATGCTGTTTAGAGTTTTGGCTGTGGTGCAACAGGATCAGCAGCATCTCTGGAGCACAGGGACATAGGTTCGATCCCCAGCCCGGCACACTGGTTGCAGCGTTGCTGCAACATAGGTAGCAACTGCAAATTGGATCTGATCCCTGGCCATCGGATTCCATGTATTGCAGGGCGGCCAAAGAAGAAGAAGAAAAAAAGAATAATACTGCTATAAGCATTCATACACAATTTTCTGTGTAGACATATGTTTATTTTTCCTGGATGTATATACCTAGAAGTAGAATGGCTGGGCCCTATAGTAACTTAAATCATTTGAGGAATTATCAGACTATTTGGTTAAGTGGCTGCGCCATTTTGCAACTCCACCCACAGTATATGGGGGTTGCAGTTCCTTCACATCCTCACCAAAACTTGTTTTTCACCCTTTTGATTATCCACAGTAGTGGGTATGAAGTGTTACCACATTGTGGTTTTGATTTGCATTCCCCTGAAGACTGATGATATCGAGAATCTTTTCCTGTGCTTATTGGGCATTTGTATCTCTTCCTTTAGAGAAATGTTTATTTATTTTTAGGACCACAGGTGCAGCATATGGAAGTTCCCAGGCTAGGGGTCGAATCACAGCTACAGCTGCCGGCCACAGCAATGTGGGATTCCAGCTGCATCTGCGACCTACACCTGAACTCAGGGCAACACTGGATCCTTAACCCACTGATTGAGACCAGGGATTGATCCTGCATCCTCATAGATACTTGTTGGGTTCGTAACCCACTGAGCCACAATGGGAACTCTAGGACATTTTTGTTATTCATTCTGAGATTGTGATATTAGCTAACTTTTAATTTCTAAAACTAAATTGGAGGCTTCTCTAGAACCTGGAAAAGAGTATAACAGAACTGGAAAAGGGTAGGACATAATGTTGGGGCCAACATTGGAAACATCTGTATAAGAAAGTAAAATCGGGGAGTTCCCGTTTGATCCCTGACGCAGGAAATTCCATATGCCACAGGCATGGCCATAAGGAAAAAGTGGGGGGGAAAAAGAAAGAAATTAAAATCACAGCATACAAAATAAAAATGAAATTTCAGTTTGTCTTTTTTTTTTTAATAAGAGGCTCAAAATGGATAAAAAGAAATGTTCAGACCAGAATTAATTAGGCCCAGTTATTTCACAAATATAAATTATGGAGCCTTAATTAGTTCTTTTGGACTTTGATGTGACATTCAGTGAATTATTTCCCATTCAGTTAAAAGGGACCTCCCATGGCCCAATGTTTATGGAAGAAGATGAGTCAAGCAAATGGTTGATAACATAAATATTACAGGCAGTTTTAGTGTACTTTAGGAATCTTATTTCTCTTGGTCTTAGCCAAGTTATTCTGTCGTAGCTCATACCTAAAACAGGGTTATGGCTAATTATCTTTTGAATCTCATATTATTCTTGCTAGAGACCCAGCCCCATTTCAGTCTTGTAAATGAATGGAGTTCCCTAGTAACTCAGCAGGTTAAGGATCCAGCATTGTCACATGGGTTTAATCCCTGGCCCAGGAATTTCCATATTCCACAGGCAGGGCCAAAAAAAGGTAGTGATCCTACTAAAACTTGTTCATCTAATATAGTCTACCAAAGAGGGAACCTGCCTGTATGACATATTCTTCACCTCATCAGCACCTTGTGTTCACGCCGGCAGAATTCACATCTGAGTCCTAGGACCCCATTTAGGTATACTGGTGATCAGACTGATTATAAGCCAGAGTTACAATAATTCTTCAGTGGTCTCCCACTCTCGAGAGACCACACAGGGCTCCTACTGGCATTGAACAAATCATTTAACCGTTTGGGACCTTTCTTTCCTCTTGTCAAGGAAGCAAGTTGCATTGAGCAATCTTAAGGTCCTGTCCATGTATAAAACTCTGTGTCTGTGACTTGCATTTTATTTGCTGCTTGGGGTAGGACTGGGTTCCTTGAAAGGTTATTTTTGGTTAAAGAAAACTTCAGCTTCTTTGAATTGAGCTTCTATTAGTGTTGGACTTGGGGTGTGTTTGACAGTAAGATTCTTTTTTTCTTTTTTTTTTTTTTTGGTCTTTCTGCCTTTTCTTGGGCGGCTCCGGCAGCATATGGAGGTTCCCAGGCTAAGGGTCGAATCGAAGCTGTAGCCGCCAGCCAGAGCCATAGCAACATCGGATCCAAGCCGCGTCTGCAACCTACATCACAGCTCACGGCAATGCCAGATCCTTAACCCACTGAGCAAGGTCAGGGATTGAACCCGCAGCCTCATGGTTCCTAGTCGGATTTGTTAACCACTGCACCATGACGGGAACTCCTATTCTTTTTGCACAGAACTATTAGGAAGTAAAATGCTTACAGAAGGTATGACTTGAAAAACTTATTTAACTTAAATTTTTTTAAGATTTGGAAGTTGACAAGTTTAACATTTTCTAGACTGTTGTAAGTAAATGGAACAGCTTGAAATATATATTTTTTAAATTTTAAAATTCCATACCATAATCCTTCTTTTAGAAGAAATCTTTACATGTTGGGTTTTGAGGGGGTTTCTTTGGGGGGAGGATTGCTTTTTAGGGTCACACATGCAGCATATGGAAGTTCCCAGGCTAGGGGTTGAATCAGAGCTACAGCTGCCAGCCTGTGCCACAGCCACAGCCACATGGGATCTGAGCCACGTCTGCAACCTACATCACAGCTTATAGCAATGCTGGATCCGCGACCCACTGAGCCACAACAGGAGATCCTACAGGATTTTCTGAGCCAATTTTTAAAATAACATTTGCCTTGAGGTTGCTTTGTGAATTTGTTTTCCTTTGACAAGTGGTAACTGAATTTACCCTCATTTTAGCCTCATTGGATATGGATTAAGCTCTTTCAGGCATTTGACATAGATTCATTTTACTCACAGAATACATGGCCCAACAGATTTTAATGCCCAGTCTTATGTAGCTTGTTACTATAGTTTGGTCCTTTAAGGAAAATTTTACCCCCAATGGTCTTCTTTCTTTCTTCTTCATCTTTCTTGTTCTTTTCTTTTCCGAGGGTGGTGCTCTATGGACCTACAGCCAGCTTCAGCTTGTGGAGGAGAGTGTGGGGTTGTGTCAGATCACCCACAGGGGGGAGAAGCTGGTGTGTCCCTTCCCTTGAGGTATAGTTCTTCCAGTCTGATGAACTGTCAGATCCACTGAGTGGTTGGTAAAGCAGATTGGACAGTGACTCGAGGAAGTAGTGGGGCAGATTGGGGGGGGGGGTCGTCAGTATTTTAAGTAGCAGCTATCAAAAGTAAAGTGATTTCTCCAGAGGCTTAATAGATAGAACCGTGCATGTTTCTCGTGTGACTAGTCTGCAGGAATTATGCAGAGCGGAGTGTTACTTTCTAAGAGGAAGAGGGTGAGTGAGGGCGGAGAGAGACTAGTTAGGATGGCCTGGAAGGCCTCTGAAAAGAGGAACATAAATGTTAGTTTTCATTTTGTGCAGTGAAACTTGCTTAATCTGATGACTTAATCAGAATGCCAGCCCAAAAGTTTTGCATTCACATGTTTAAGTACTTTTTCATAGGAAGTTTATTTTATTATTAGAATGTTTCACCCTCTTGTAATTTGGTATGGTATCTTAGGAAAGAAGTAAAAGCTAAGGAAAACAGATTTTTCCTTATACACAATTATGGTTTGGAATACAGAATCCTGCTGCAAATCTTACATGACTGATTTCTGGACCCAAAGTGGGCTTGACAGTGGGCTGGGGCGGTAATAGCCCCCTACTGTCAGGAGAGGCCAGGGCAGGCTTTTCCCAGCAAGCATGCCTGAGGTGAGGGCTGTCCTAGACTCTAGGATCCAGAGCCTGCAGGATGACTCCCTTGTGTTTGGGAGCTGTGAGGGAGTTAGTTTTGTCAGCAAGGTGGCCTGCCGGCAGGACAGCTTAAAATCTGGGTGCCTGAGGCAGTAAGTCTAAAACACTGAAGGTGGTGGTCTTAAGTGATTACCTATTGAACACCCACTGCAGATGCTGAAAAACTGCTGGAGTCTTTGTGTAAGAAACAAAAGATGCAGGCTTTTTCTTCCCTCCAACCCCCACCCTGCACCCAGAGTTTATCAAAGTTCCCAGGCCAGAGATCAAATCTGAGCTGCAGCTTCGATCTTCACCACAGCTGCAGCAATGCCAGATCCTTAACCCACTGTACTGGGCCGGGTTCAAACCCAAACCACCACAGACAGAGTCAACGCCAGATCCTTAACCTACTGAGCCACCAGGGAACTCCCAGGCTTCTGCTTTTAAGGAGCTAATGCTTTGCCCTGGCCTTTGGCAAAATCACAGATGAAAATGAATATTAAATTTTTCTTTTAAATTTTTCATTATGATTGATTTACAATGTTCTGTCAATTTCTGCTGTACAGCGAAGTGACCCAGTCATGTGTATATATACATTCTCACATTATCCTTCATCATATTCCACCACAAGTGATTAGATATATAGTTCCCTGTGCTATACAGCAGGATCCCATTGGATATTAAATTTTGTGACATTTTAATTTTTTTATCCACGTTGACCCTGAGCTGATGATGATCTTGGACCTCCGGAGACCTAGGCCTTTAAAAATCATTCTTTTTCTAACTTCCCCTTGTGGCTCAGTGGTAATGAACCTAACTAGTAACCATAGAATGCAGGTTTGATCACTGGCCTTGTTCAGTGGGTTAAGGATCTGGTGTTGCCCTGAACTACAGTGTAGGTTGCAGATGCAGCTGGGATCCCACATTGCTGTGGCTGTGGCGTAGGTTGGCAGCTGTAGCTCTGATTGACCCCCCCCCCCACCTTTCCTGGGAACCTCCATATGCCTCAGGTGTGGCCCTTAAAAATAAATAAATAAACTACAAAATAAATTAATTAATTAAATTAAAAATAGAACTACAAATAAACCAAAAGAGGAGATTAAGTCAACCTAATCTCACCACATACACCCAACCACTGAAGGGCTGCAGAAAATCAGAGATAACCTCCCTTCTTTGGGCCCTCAGGTCTGAGTTCATCCACCCCTGCCCTCGGGGTATGACCACAGGGTAGCCTTGCTAGTGAAGACAGATCTTGGAGACACGTTGGAGGTGGGGTGGGTGACAGGAAATTCCCTTTGTAATGACACCACTTGTCTGCTCTTACATTACTCCCTTCTGGAGTTCCCTTCTGGCTCAGCGAGTTGGGGATCCAGCATTGTCACTGCTGTGGTCTGGTTGCAGCTGTGACTCAGGTTGAACCCCTGGCTCAGGAACTTCCACATGCTGAGTGTGCACCCCCCAAAAAAATACTCTCTTCCATGAATAGGGTTCATATTTTAAATTACGTAATGTGCTCAGTAACAAAATTTAAACTTGTACTGTTTCAATTAAGTTCTGTTCCTTTAAAAAAAAAAAAAACAGGTTAGATTACATACGTGTGCATAGTTATGTAGGCATTAGAAAACTCATGTCATCGTTTCTTTCTACTTTTTTTGGCCTCACCCACAGCGTGTGAAAGCTCTTGGGCTGGAGATGGAACCCATACCATAGTGGCAACCCAAGCTGCTGCAATGACAACGCCAGATCCTTAACCCACCTTGCCACAAGAGAACCCCATTTCTGTTTTATTTTATTCTATTTATTTAGGGCAGTCGAGTCTTAAATCACAAGACTCAGAGAAGCAGTGTGATAGGATGGGAAGAGGGGTGAACTGGGGTCCTCATCATTAAATGTGAGTCCTGACTCAACACACACTCTAACCTTGAGACCGTCTAACAGCTTGTATCTAACAGCTTGGGCAGTCTTCCAGCCCTTATGATAGCCTAAAGCCATAAGTTTCAATTTCCTTGTGCCAATCTACTTTTTTTTTCTTTTTCGTTTTTTTTTTTTTTTTTTTTGGCCATGCCCATGGCATGTGGAAGTTCCCAGGCCAGGGGATCAAACCTGCACCACAGCAGTGACAATGCCAGATCCTTAACCTACTAGGCCACAAGGGAACTCCACTTTTTATTATTTTTTCTTTTTATGGCAGCACCTGTCACATATAGAAGTTCCCAGGCCAGGGGTTGAATAAGAGCTGCAGCTGCAGCCCACATGGCCAGATCCTTAATCCACTGAGCAAGGCCAGGATCAAACCTGCATCCTCACAGTGAGGAGATTGGGTCCTTAACCCACTGAGCCACAAGGGGAACTCTGTTTTTTTCCTCACCCATTGCATATGGGAGTTCCCAAGCCAGGTAATGAATCCAAGCAGCAGCTATGACCTGTGCCTTGTGGCAATGCCAGATCCTTAGCCCACTGCCTGGGGCTGGGGGTGGAACCTATGCCACCTCAGAGGCAGCACTGGGTCTTAACCCGCTGCACCACATTGGGAACTCCTAATTATTTTATTTATTAATTTTTCATTCTAGTTTTCTGTGCTGTTAGAAGTTGAGGGGCTACTTTTCCTTTAAAGATAATTTTCTGAGGTCCCAGCAACCAGGAATGAGCCAGTAAGGAGGAAACAGGCTACTTCTGAATTTGCCCAGCTGTGTTTTTACTAGACAGGCATTTCTAGTTAGAGGTTTTCAGAGTATAAGAAAACTGTGTGATGCTAGATGGCTACAATCTTCCTTAGACTTAAATTTCAATCCAAATGCACTTTATGATATACATGTGTATTGTAATTTCTGAACGTAATTCAAAACCCTATATCTGAGATCATTTGTGGTTGGCCATTCAGACCTCCCTTCTATTTGACAGGGGTTTGTTTTTAAGACTGCTTTGTGGAGTGGTTGTTTAACATTCAAATGATCTATTAGTGTCAAGTCTTTAGCTAGACCTGTTTTAAATGACTGCTCTTTAAGTAGAAAACCAAACAGAAATTTAGGTTTCCAACTGAATTTAGCAAAATCAATGTAACTTAAATTTTTTATCTTCATAATGTATTTATTTATCCTGTTTTTTTTCTCTCCTTGAATTTTCATTTAGGATAATAGTACCTATATGAATGAAATTTTTTTTAGTTACTATTGATTCTATTGCTTAGCAAGACCTGTAGATATTTTAATAGTTTCGGAGGACACCTTACAGTAAGCAGAACTAAATGGATTTTTTAGTAAGTTAATTGTGTTCCTTAGCAGAGTCGGAAATGTGCTTCTATTGCTTTATTTCTAGGTTGTTAAAGGAATTGTCTGTGGAAGTAAGTTCTCACTAGGCCATTAACTACATTATTTTTTTACAGTCAAAATTTATATTGTAATTCCATTTGGTTATTTTGTTGGAGACGGGGTGGAAGCTAAAGATTAGGTAAATAGATCAACTGACTCTCAGATGGTAGCTTTATATGTCATTTGTATTCTTACCCTAAGTATTGTAGCTTTCTCTCTCCTTTTGTGGTGTTCACACAGCTATAATTAGGGCTTTCTTTCCTATTTAACAAATATCATCATTTTCATTTTCTAAGTCCGGTTTTCAGCTCTTCCCTTTTGTGTTCCAGATGCTCCATCCTTGCCTGCAGTGCTTATGTGGCTCTGGCTTTGGGTGATAACCTTATGGCTTTGAATCATGCAGATAAACTTCTTCAGCAGCCCAAGCTGTCGGGATCTCTGAAGTAAGTGTGAGTTGTCCTAACTGTCCCTGGTTGGTTTTGTTTGGAGTGTTTCTGTTAGTTTGTGGTGCATATTGCTTCTTTTTACTCCCCCAGTGGAATATATATTATCTTCAGGAAAGCGAAAGTTTCTGTTTTCTTTCTTTCTTTTTTTGCTTTTCAGGGCCACACCCGCAGCGTATGGAAGTTCCCAGGCTTGGGGTCGAATTGGAGCTACAGCTGCCAGCCTACACCACAGCCACAGCAACTAGGATTCCGAGCCGAGTCTGTGACCTGCACCACAGCTCACAGCAACACTGGATCCCCGACCCACTGATCAAGGCCAGGGATCAAACTCATATCCTTGTGGATACTAGTTGGATTCATTACCACTGGGCCACAATGGGAACTCCACAACAAGTTTCTTAATTTGGTAATTGTGCAAAGTTTTGTTTATTTTTGTTTTGTTTTGCCCAAGCCCAAGGTATGCAGAAATTCCCAAGCCAGGGATCCAATCAGAGCCACTGCAGTGACAATGGGTCTTTAATTGCTAGGCCACCAGGGAACTCTAGGTAATTGTGTGTTTGGTAGTGAAATTTTTTTAGTTGTTGCACCTCAGGGGTTAATGGAAATGGCATTTGCTGTGCAGCAGAGGAGGCAGAAACTCTGGACTCTGTAGAGTCCAGAGCTGGGTCTGATGAGTGTCTTACCACAAAACAAGCCAAGTCCTCAGGGAGACCCACACAAAGGAGTTTGGGCAAAATGATAAATCTGCTTTGAGGGATACAATTAAAGTAGAAATAAGAATTTTAAGGAGTTCACTTATGGCACAGCAGGTTAAGAATCTGGCATTGTCACCACTGTGGTTCTGGTTAGATTTTTGTCATGGGTTTGATCCCTGGCCCAGGAACTTCCACATGCCATGGGCATGTCCAAAAAAAAAAAATTTTTTTTTGAAAGTAAATAAACAGGAGTTCCCTTCGTGGCACAGCAGAAACAAATCAGGCTAGGAACCATGAGGTCGTGGGTTCGATCCCTGGCCTTGATCAGTGGGTTAACGATCCGGCGTTGCCATGAGCTGTGGTTTAGGTCACAGACGCAGCTCGGATCCCGAGTTGCTGTGGTTGTGGCGTAGGCCAGCAGCTACAGCTCCGACTGGACTCCTAGTCTGGGAAACTCCGTATGCCGAGGGTGCAGCCCTAAAAAAAGACCAAAAAAGGCAAAAAAAAAGTAAATAGAAAACAATTTGAAATAGTTTTTTGAATTTGTGTCTTTGTGTTTTATGATTATTGGCTTTTAGATATGGCTTTAGGTACTGCTTTAATGAAATTTTTAAAATACCTTATTTCAAAAAATATATAGTTACTGATTTTTTTTTTAATTGTCATTTCTGTTCGGGTATTTAGTAGGGAAGCAAAATAAAAGGTTTTTTACAACTGCTGCTAGTTAGAAGAAAGAAATTGCTTAATAAAGAAATAGTTCTGGGAGTTCCCATTGTTATGCAGTGGAGATGAATCCAAATAGTGTCCATGAGGTTCAATCCCTAGCGTTTCTCAGTGGGTCAGGGATCCAGTGTTGCTGTGAGCTGTGGTGTAGGTCACAGATGCAGCTCAGATCCTGTGTTGCTGTGGCTGTGGTATAGGCTGGTAGCTGTCGCTCCAGTTCACCTCCTAGCCTGGGAACCTCCATATGCCTCGGGTGTAGCCCTAAAAAGACAGAAAGACAAAAAAAAGGATATTTTTAAAGAGATAAATTTAAGTGACCCTTAATCAGTCCATTATAAACTGAGATTTCAATTCAAAGACTTGCAATGTGTGAAACACCCATCCACCAGATTTTACTATACATTGGGTATTTTTGTGATGATTCTTTCAGTTTAGAATCTATTTGTTTTGTTTTGTAGGTTTTTGGGCCATTTATATGCTGCAGAAGCCCTCATCTCTCTGGACAGAATATCTGATGCTATTACTCACTTGAACCCAGAAAATGTTACTGATGTCTCCTTAGGGATCTCTTCAAATGAGCAGGACCAAGGTTAATAAGGACACCACTTCTGCTCCCTCTCTGTTATAACTCAGGATGTGTGGAAATTTAAGGGCAAGGTTGTAAAGGGAAGGAAGTTTTAGGTCGGCAATCTACATTTTTGGCTGAACTTCCTTGGTACTGATTGGTTTGCTGAGTAGATTATCACATGGCCTATGTTCTGACTTTTGAAAGGCTCATCGTGTAAGAACAATTCATTTTGATTTTTATATTATATTTTTCTCTTCAGAGGGATCCCACTATCCAGGAGAGAGTAAAAGTATTGCACTCAGAAATCAGTTTTAGGAGTTCTCATTGTGGCTTAGTGGTTACAAATCCAACTAGTATCATTGAGGATGCAGGTTCAGTCCCTGGCCTTGGCTCAGTGGGTTGAGGATCTGGCATTGCCATGAGCTAAGATGTAAGTTGCAGACATGGCTTGGACCCCTTGTCGCTGTGGCACAGGCCGGCAGCTGTAGCTCTGATTTGACCCCTAGCTTGCCGCCCCTGCGGCCCTGGAAAAAAAAAAAGTTTTAGGAATTCCCTGGTGGCCTAGCAGTTAAGGATCCAACATTTTCACTGCTATGGTGCAATTTCAGTCCCTAGCCCTGGAAACTTCTGCATGCCATGGGCACAGCCAAAAAACTGGGGGGGAGGGGGTGATTCCTGCTGTGGCACAGTGAGTTAAAAATCTGGTCACTGCAGAGGTGCAGGTTCAGTCCTCGGCCTGGCACAGTGGGTTAAAGGATCTGGCATTGCCCCAGTTGCGGCCCGGATTCGATGCCTGGCCTGGGACTTTCCATATGACACTAGTGCCGCCATAAAGAGAAAAAAAAAGTTGTAAATCAGGGCTAAGTTTTTGTTTTTGGCTGTACCTGGGGCATGCGTACATTCCCAGGCCATGGATGGAACCCATGCCACAGCAGTGACCCAAGCTAGCTGCAGTGACACCAGATTCTTAACCCACTGAGCCACAAGAAAACTCCGTGGCTAAGTTTTTGAGGGAGTTACACTAGCATTCACTTTATTGAGGGTTATTTCTCAGGTGTAGGGTGGTGGTGGGGAGTAGACTTCTGATGTCTAATAGCACCTCCACTCTGTGAAAAGGAAATACTCTGACAGATTTCTTTAATATTAGGTTTCCATTTCCTAAAGCAAATGAGGTTTTTAGAAAATATGCTCTGTTGTGCTGCCCCGTCAGATTTATGTTCCTGTCTTTGTAGGATCAGACAAAGGTGAAAATGAAGCAATGGAATCTTGTAAGTACAAAGTTTTGTAAAGACTCGAATAGCTTGGCCTGCTTCCCAAAGACTTAACACTCCATGCCCTTCCTTCATCAGCCCGAGGAGTAGTGCTAGGCTGATTCTGTAGCTCCTCTGGGTGGCTAGAGTGGGTTGCTCCCTTGCCCTCACCTGTGTGTCTGGTCTCCTTCCCAGCTGGGAAGCGGGCCCCTCAGTGCTACCCCAGTTCTGTCAACTCGGCTCGGACCGTGATGCTGTTCAACCTGGGCAGCGCCTACTGCCTGAGGAGCGAATATGACAAAGCCCGGAAGTGTCTGCACCAGGTGAGGCTGGGCTGGTGCCAAACCATATTGTGAAGCAACCACAGAAGGTTTGGAATATATGGACTTTGTTATTTTGTTTGAGGCTTCTGGTCGGTCTGTTACACACTGGAATATTACTCTTCCAAATGTATTCTCACAAGGTAAGCGACTGATTGTTGTTGCAAATGAACCTTGGCAGTTAATGAAGAATTTTTTTGGTGATTTGAGTCATTAAAATTTCAAAAGATTGGAAACCATCTAAATAAGGGATCACTTAGGAGTTCGCTTATGGCGTGGCAGGTTAAGGATCTGGTGTCACTGCAGCAGCTTGTGTTCCATCCCTGGCCCGGTAACTGCCACATGCTGAGGGCACAGCCAAAAGAAAAAAAAGGATCACTTAAATCCATAGTGGTATGGCCATATAGTCGAACATGATGCAGCTGTGCAGCTGTAGGCACTATGTACTAAAATGATAACACATCCAAGATATATTAAGTGGAAAGAACAAGATGCCAAACGTATAATCCTATATATGCATAAGAGATCTCTGGGAGTTCCCTTCATGGCTCAGTGGTTAACGAATCCGACTAGGAACTATGAGGTTGCAGGTTTGATCCCTGGCCTCACTCGGTGGGTTAAGGATCCGGTGTTGCCATGAGCTGTGGTGTAGGTCGCAGACGCGGCTCGGATCCTGCGTTGCTGTGGCTCTGGCGTAGGCCTGTGGCTACAGCTCCAATTATACCCCTAGCCTGGGAACCTCCATATGCCGCAGTTGCGGCCCTAGAAAAGGCAAAAAAAAAAAACGATCTCTGAACAGAAACACCAGAAACTGCTGACATTGGCTGCAGGGGTGGCAGGACAAGTGCTGTGTAGCTGAAGCACTGAAACAGGACACTATTCACTGGATAGCATATACTTTTTAGTTTTGAATTGTATGAATCTCTGTCCATTCAAAAAGTTAAAATGCAGAGTTCCCATTGTGGCTCAATAGAAACAAATCTGACTAGCATCCTTGAGGACACAGTTTCGATCCCTGGCCTCATCAGTGGGTAAAGGATCCAGCATTGCTGTGAGCTGTGGTGTAGGTTGCAGACATGGCTCAGATCTGGCATTGCTGTGGCTGTGGTGTAGACTGGCAGCTACACTGATTCTACCCCTAGCCTGGGAATTTCCATATGCCTTGGGTGTGGCCCTAAAAAGACAAAAATAAAATAAATAAATAAATAAAAAGTTAAAATACAAATACACCTCTTAGAAGGGTTCACAAAACCCAGTACCAAAGAAATTCCTCACACAATAAAGAAGGTTCCTGGCTGTGTGTAACTGCCATGGACTTCTGGCCTCCACAACTGAGAGAGTATTTCTTTTTTTTTTTTTTTTGGTCTTTTGTTGTTGTTGCTATTTCTTGGGCCGCTCCCGCGGCATATGGAGGTTCCCAGGCTAGGGGTTGAATCGGAGCTGTAGCCACTGGCCTACGCCAGAGCCACAGCAACGCGGGATCCGAGCCGCGTCTGCAACCTACACCACAGCTCACGGCAACACCGGATCGTTAACCCACTGAGCAAGGGCAGGGACCGAACCCGCAACCTCATGGTTCCTAGTCGGATTCGTTAACCACTGCGCCACGACGGGAACTCCTGAGAGAGTATTTCTCAGTAGGTCCCAAGGAAGATTCTAATTGGGCCTCTGCCCATCCCTGAACTCGTCTTGGGCAGAGATCCCAAGCCTGGAGTAAGGCAACAGGTACCCTTGGCAGCCTCAGAGGAATTTCACAGAATTGGAAAGGGGTACCTCCTCAGAAGGATATTAATCCAACACCCTTAATTCTGGGCTAAGCCAAGAGAATAAAACAGCCAGTAAGTGGACATGCTTCAACTTTGCCCCCATGGACCATCCACTTAGGAGGTGTATTCCTAAAAAGGGAGTTGCAAGATCAGAGAAAGTTTGTGCCAAATGATGTATTCACCAGTGACACATTAGGGTCTGCCAGAGTAATTGAAAGTGAAATTAAGCCTATTCTCAAGAGATAAGGTGGATTCTCAAAATGTCCTTCCTCAGACACCTAAGAAGGTGACCTTGTGTCTAGAAGTAGAGATTTACCATGTGCAAAATAAGCACGAGTGATGTTGGTCAGTTTAGTGGCAGCTGGTCAGCATTTATGATCGAAAATAAGAAAAGTGATGATCTATCCAGGGAACATGTTTGCTATTATCTAGGACTTTAGCTCAGGAGTTAAAATGGGAAGGGTGAAAATGTTCCATTGATCTCTGAGGCGAGGCTGGGGCATTGAGCAGCCTTTTAGACGTGCCCATGGCCCCTGGTGACTGCAGCACACAGGGTTTAGAAGTAAGGTTGCAGTGCATACCGTCTAGCTCAGGTTATTGCAGAGCAGGAGGCCATAGCAGCAGCCACACTGGGAGAGACAGAGGGGATCAGGCCTGGTTTGGAGTCTGAAGGAGGTTTTGTTTTGGTCTCTTGGTTTTTAGGTTAATCCAATGGACTTGTGTTAATTGGGAGGCCACTGTGCCTGGTGGTGCTGAACGGTGGTGTGTGAAGAGTTTGGAAAGGGCTCCAAGTAGATGTTTCTGAGGTTGCATGCCCAATACTGGCTGTTCTGAAAAGCCAGTAAGCAAAATATCATTCTCTCATAAAGCTGTTGCCATGAATTCTTGTATCCTAGGAAAAGCTGCTGATTGTGGTCAGTGCAAAGAGCAGTAAATGATCTGTTAACTAACCATTTGAGGGGAAGTGGAGATTTCAGTACCCCAAAAGTGATGTAAAGGTGGTCTTGCCTGTATAAAGCTAGGATGGAAGTATAAACTCTCATTTTCTGAGCTGAGTTGTTAGACCCCAGTGATGTGGTAAGAGGAAAACAAAGCTCTCTGCTTCATTCATGCACATTGGGAGCATGTGCTCTGGACAAGAACACCCTCTAGTCTAAGCTTTCTCCTGGTGCTGCCAGGACCCGACCTTGAGCACATTTCTGGTCCCCCGATGTCTCCCACGTTCACAAAGCCTGCAGTACCATCCTCCCACCTGCTGCCTCTCAGATACTCACCATGTGAGGATGGGCCGGGCGTTCCTCACCCCAAAGCTCTCCATTTGAAGAAACTCTTCTTGGGTTTATAGGACATTCACTTTCCTCTCTCCTTTATAGTTAGTAAACCTGTTTGGATTATTGTTAGTTAGTTGCATGCTTGTTTATTATCAGGGTAAATCCCTGCCCTGTCTTCACACCCACCTCTAGTCAATAAATATAAAGGACACTTTATGATCAGAGGAAGGGAAGTGTCAAAGCGGTCTGGAAGCCTGAGCTCCTGAACCTGGATGGGGAAACAGCAGTTGGTGGAAAGGAGAGAAAGAGGCCGCAGCCCAGAGGGCCCCTGTCTGAGGGAGTACACCTGAAATCTCAGCACCTTTGACCAGAGCAGGACTAAATCAGAGGGAAACTGCTGGCTGGTGCTCTGTGCTCACAGATCTAGGAAAGGACAACATCTGCTTAAACAAGTATATTATTTTATGTGACTAAATTGTACTGTCTCAGGTCTTAAGAATGGAGACATCAGACATGCTTAACGGTGTATTTTTTAAAATATTTCCAGCCTTTTAAGTTTGAATTCTTATTCTTGACGTTGGGAACTTGCAGCTTACAGGACTGAATTGTTACTTAGGAAAACAAAAAGACATGCAGATTCAGACAGGTGACCAGAGTGTAGAATCAGGAGTGTCTGATCACCCATCTCAAAACCAAGTACAGCCAAGAGGGAGAAGAACCCCAAGCAGGTGAAAACTAGGAGTGAAGGAAAGCTTTCTTCTATGAAGAATTCATTATGGATGAGGCAGGGGAAGAGAAATATTTAACTAAAAATCAATTACATGTCTAGTGTAACTAGGAGGGATCAAAACAAAGATAGCTGAGGGCCATCCAAGCAGAACTGTAGTGTCCCAGTGAGCTTGAATGAGTTTGCTAACTTGTCATTGCTAGGCAGACTTTTTTTTTTGGGGGGGGGGGTCTTTTTAGGGTTGCACCCTTGGCATATGGAGGTTCCCAGACTAAGGGCTGAATTGGAGCTGTAGCTGCCGGCCTGTGCCACAGCACAGCAACGCAGGATCTAAGCCGCATCTGCTACCTACATCACAGCTCACTGCAACGCCAGGTCCTTAACCCACTGAGGGAGGCCAGGGATTGAACGTACATCCTCGTGGATACCACTCAATTAATTTCTTCTGAGCCACGATGGGAACTCCTAGGCAGACTTTTTGGTACTACTTGGAGTTTTATCTTAAGCTGTTGGTGTTTCATGGGTCTCTTTTTTTGTTTTGAGCAAAGGCGGCCTCAATGATCCATCCTAAAGAGGTGCCCCCTGAAGCTATCTTATTGGCTGTCTACCTTGAGCTGCAGAATGGTGAGTAATTCTTCTCTTGAGTTAGGACTGGAGCCCTTCAAAGAGCCCAAGATTTTCAGTGTCTGCTTTTTCTCTCTGAAATTGAAGAGATATCCGCCCATCACATTCTTATAAGCAAAAGTGTAGCTAGGGAGTTTTTGGTATCTTACACATTCCTACTTCTTGTGGGTTAATAAGCATATTTCCTTTTATCTATGAAAAGGCAGAATAGCATTGCTTCTGACAATTATAATTAATCTTTACTAATTAACCTTTCTCCTAGGCATCCACATGATTCTAATTGAAAATCTGATCCAGAATGCAGTTGCTTTGAATGGTACACCTTAGTGTTTTAAACATAGACATCATTGATGAGTTTCACTGTAATGCTGTTACTGCTGAGAATTTTTCATTCAAACCTAAATCGAGGTCATGCCTCTGGGGCACATGGAACCTCCCGAATGTAGCTTCCTAGGAGAAAGGCTGTGAGCCCTATGTAAGAAATGGCACATGAAGTGGAAAAGGAAAGATGAATGGGAGAAATGAAAAGGGACAGAAGTATTAAGAGTCCTTAGTCATACCTCCTTGCTGATCATGGGAATCCTTACAAGGCTCCTCTCTTTTTATAGCTGAAGAAGGGACATTAAGCATTGGCAGACCTTGTCGCTTCCTGTGGGGTGCTATAGGGTCAATCAGTGCATAGTCTTAGAGCCCTTCTTTTCTGCAGTCTGCCTGTAGACAAGCTCTCAAAGTGGGCTCTGCCTTAGAATCAGCAAGAAGCTTTTAAAAATCCCATTGCCCAGATCACACACTAGATTTTTTTTTTTTTTAGGGGCCACACCCACAGCATATGGAGGTTCCCAGGCTAGGGGTCTAATTGGAGCTGTAGGTGCCAGCCTACACCAGAGCCATAGCAACACCAGATTCAAGCCGCGTCTGCGACCTGTACCACAGCTCATGGCAACATCGGATCCTTAACCCACTGAGTGAGGCCAGGGATTGAACCCGCAACCTCATGGCTCTTAGATACGTTTCCACTGCACCACGAAGGGAACTCCACACGTTAGATTTCTTAAATCCAAATCTCTGGGGGTGGTGCAGCAGCATTGTGAGATTACAGTGTGTGGCAGAGGTTAGGCCACTGCTCTTCTCATCTTTTACCTCCTTGCAGGATTCTAATGGCTCACTTTGTATGTGGTGGTGTCGTTACATGCTTTTTTTGTAATGGGAAGTGTTTTTATAGGTAACACCCAGCTGGCCCTACAGATCATCAAAAGGAATCAGCTGCTCCCTGCAGTGAAAACACTCTCTGAAATGAGAAAGAAGCCAGTGTTTCAGCCTGTCCACCCAATCCAGCCCATCCAAATGCCAGCGTTCACTGTACAGAGAAAGTGATATTTTGCTCTCAGAAAACTGTTACCTGAGACCCAGGGGAGTATTTATGAGCCTTTTTAGTTGTATGACAAAATGAATAAAAGACAGATGGTGATGGGTGCTAGTTTTGAAGACAAAATTTTGAAATGATTCTAACCCCTGATTTTTCTTTTTTTTGCCAGAAGCTTACTTAAAATTAAGGATTCGCAAATTCATTTTCATCTGTTTTCCCTTTAATCTTTGCTAGACTATTAATTTTGAGCCATTATGTGATATATCTGTGTCATAGGCTATTAAACCATGGTCTTATCAGAACAGTCCTGTATAATACATTTTGTCTTTTTATTGCAATGATTAGAGTATTTTGGCCTCTTGAGATTTAGTGGTAAAGTATTAAAAATGGGGAGAAGAGGGAGTGTCAGTCGTGGCTCAGCAATTAACAAACCTGACTGGCATCCATGAGGACGAAAGTTCAATCCCTGGCCTCACTCAGTGGGTTAAGAATCTGGTGTCGCTGTGAGCTGTGGTATAGGTCAAAGACATGCCTCAGATCCCACACTGCTGTGGCTCTGGCGTAGGCCGGCACTCACAGCTCCGATTAGACCCCCAGCCTGGGAACCTCCATATGCTGCGGGTGAGGTCCTAAAAAGAAAGACAAATAATAATAATAATAATAAAACTAAATTAAAATTAAAATGGAGAGAAGAGCATGAGCAGGAGACGAGTAGCAAGCCCAGAAGCTGACCAGGGCAGAGGGAAGGGGAGTTGGTGTTGTGTGTGCCTAGTTAGGACTATAAGGACCAGAAAGTGCATAAAAAGACCCACAGGGCTAGTAAAATTGGGTTAAGAAGAGATGCCTGACCTGCTGGTAATCAATCATTTGCTCAGAAGTTACAGATGAAGACAAACAGGGTTCAGGGCACTGGTCTTGTTCTCCCTCCTGTACCCTTAGGCAGAAGCACTGGTTGTGGAGTCTGTTAGCAAGGAATTCAAGGTTTATTGTGAACCCCTTTGCAAATTCAAACAAGAATTTAAGAGCTTCCTTCCATGAGACAGGTATGTGATGGGGGGTTGACATGGCCAAAATTTGTCCCCAGGGTCCATACACTAATTTCATAGGGAAAAAACAACACACCACAAGCTTGTGTTAGCAACACTGTGCAGTTGTGTGTGGTAGACTCAGCAAAGCTTGCCATTAAGGATCATCCCTTACTCACACCATCTCTTCTGTCCCCTACTTTGGAAACCAGGTTCACATAGGGAAATATGCTAGCAGAATCTGCGTGGGCCCTCAGTTGCACAACTGGAGAGTGGAAGGTGATTGGATAAGCACATGATTTATCTGAAACATTATCTAAATTATTCTGCTATTGAAATCAAACAGTTTAGTTAGGGATCTATTGCATAACTGAGTATTTGCGGTGACGACATCGCCCACAAATGATTCAGAGAAGGGGGAATTCCTCTTCCACTTGAATGTGGGATGGATGTGCACAGAGGCTCGATCACCATTTTGCCACATTGCTGTTGATATCTATACAAGGTAGACTCTTTCTAGGACAGTACTGAAAACAGAGGTTGCCTACTTCCCTTGAGCCTCTCAGAGCCTTTTCCAAATGAGACGGGAGCAGGACCCATAAGCTTCACTGGTGTTGGTCAAGTCTGCAGCTGCTGCTCCCAGTCGCCGTGGTATTCACTCATCTGATGCAGGACGGCGGCAGCAGCGTTTAACCTGGGCATTTTCCTGGTCAGAGTCCACACACTTCATAAAATGCTGTGAGAGTTCCCATTGTGGCTCAGCAGGTTAAGAACCCAACTGGTATCCATGAGGAATTGGGTTTGATCCCTGGCCTCGCTCAGTGGGTTAAGGTTCGGTGTTGCCAGGAGCTGTAGTATAGGTCACAGAGGTGGCTCAGATGCCGCGTTGATGTATGTGGCTGTGGGTGGGCTGGCAGCTGCAGCTCCATTTCGACCCATAGCCTCTGGGAACTTAAATATGCCATACTGGCAGCCCTAAAAAACAAATAAACAAACAAATTGCTAGGGACCCACAGGGTCTCGGGTCGTATAAGGTGGTAGAAGGCTTGTGATTATACTCAAGGGCAGTATATCTTTGGAAGGCAGCTATGCTCACCACTGTACCAGCAACACTGCACTAGGGCAATACATCTTTGGATAAATCTCAAGAAATTAGATCTTGGAGTTCCCATCATGGTGCAGTGGTTAACAAATCCAACTAGGAACCATGAGGTTGCAGGTTCGATCCCTGGCCTTGCTCGGTGGGTTAAGGATCTGGTGTTGCCGTGAGCTGTGGTGTAGGTTGCAGACGCGGCTCAGATCCCGCATTACTGTGGCTCTGGCATAGGCCAGTGGCTACAGCTCTGCCATATGCTGCAGGAGCAGCCCAAGAAAAATGGAAAAAAGACAAAAAAAAAAAAATTAGATCTTTCCCTGCTTGCTGGCTGGTTTGGGGGTAACTTGGAATAGCTGTGAGGCAGATTAGGTGCCATGTAGCTGTGTTAAATAGGAACACTTTTGTTGGCTGTGAATAGCAAAAATGGATCCATGATTTAAAGGAAGATAGTGTTTCTCTCACTTGAGAAGAGGGTACATAGGCAGTTGGTGGCCTTGGCTGTAGTGCATCAGGGACTTGGCTCTGTTTTTTCATGCCACTGTCCTTAGCATTTGGACATTTGTCCCTGTGGTCACAGAATGTTCCAGCATTCCATCTGCATTGAAGGCAATCATCAGGAATAGTCTTCCCAGGAACCCCCACCAAACCTCCGCTTCCATCTCCTTTCTCAAGTCAAGTCTTATAGCCATCCTGGGCTGCAGGTGCTGGGAGAGCCCTGCGTATCTTAAAGGGAGGCCAAGTAGGTGTTTTCCCCATTGGAGAACCCTATATCTGATGTGTTGTTATCACATTATGATCCCAGCAGCCCAGCTTTGCCTTCCACAAGCACCTTCTGCAGATCAGGGCACAGTAAATGTAAGCTCTTCACCTCTGTTTGGTTGGTTTTGGTTTTTTGCTTTTTAGGGCCACAGTTGTGGCATATGGAAGTCCCCAGGCTAGGGGTCAAATTGGAGCTGCAGCCACCACCCTACCTCGTCTGCAGCCTATCCCACAGGTCACAGCAACACCGGATTCTTTAACCCACCGAGCAGGGCCAGGGATCAAACCTGCATCCTCATGGATACTAGTCGGGTTCATTTCTGCTGAGCCAGGGAACTCCAGCTCTTCACCTCTGTGACTAGACCTCCTGAGTCTGACACCTAGGAAGGTTACTCCCAGCTGTTCTTCCTGCCTGAGTGTGTTCCTGCCACCCCTGCTACCTGCCGAGAGGTTCTAGATTTCATATGCCCCTGAAGTTCTTACTAACTCTCCCAGTGCCCCCCCCCCCCCCCCCCCCCCCCCCCCCCCCGCCAATCCCCCTGTGTCTCTCTTGATAAGTACCTTTTCTTCTATGGTATATGGTATTCTGTAGTTTAACGGGTGCTGTAGGCATTGAGCTCAAAGGATGGTATCCCATCTGATAGGGCTGTGAATTCTGAGATGAGCCTCGTTAGCTTTTGTTCAAGCTCCAGCACCCATTCAGCGGCACCTGCAAAATGGGGCAAGATTCACTGCATGGATCTCTTCACAGACCCTAAGAGAATGTAACTGCAGGTGTCCCCAAAACTGCAAAGCATGAACCCTCAGCAGAGCTGGAATGGTCTTTGATTTTGCTCCAGCCCTTTCCTACAGGATGGCCCTCTGCAGAGGCAGCACTTCGAGAGGCCTCTCCTGACTCACTTGCCCTGCCTTCTCAGTGTCCCCCCACCTTAGAACAGCGTGCCTGATGTTCCCACCATGCTGGGTCCCTTACTGACTAGTTATACCTCTGCCCCCTTATTCAACCCAAGTGACCTGCTCTCTCTTGAGGTTTAGTTTTATTTTGTTTTGTTTTTGTATTTTTGGCTGTGCCCACATAATATGGAAGTTCCTGGGCCAGGGATGGAACACGCGCAGCAGTGACAATGCCAGATCCTTAACCTGCTGAACCGCCAGGCAGCTCCGAGGTTTTTAGCAGGTTTGCAAAATGAGGGTAACTCTCCTCTGGGCCCAGTGTGAAGATTTAAAGTGAAATGATGAATGCAAAGGGCACCCTGTAGACATTTTATACTGGTGAGTTCGCTTACCCTCCTGTTGCCCTGCTCAGCCCTGTCAGCCTGGACACCTCCTTCCTCTCAGCCTTACCTCTCTCTAGCTCTCACCCATTCTCCTCCTTGAAGGCCACCTGAAGGAAAGTGACCAATGACACTGTGGGCCCTTTAGGGACTGGCTTTGAATCTCAGCTCTCTCACTGGAACGAGCTTGATCTGAAACAAGTTGTTTCGATTCTTTGTGCCTCAAGTTTCTTCATCTGTAAAGTAAGGATACCAACAGTACCTACCTCATGGGGCTGGAATGAGGTTTAAGGTCCTGGACATTGTTGCAGTTGCTGGATATGAACTCCAAACGTTCAAAAGGGAACTCTAACGTTTATTGTGTCACCTGAAGGATAATGAAAGCAGAGACTTTTCTGAACCACTGACATTGTGGAGTTGGGGATAGGGAGCCGGGGACTCCTCCATGTAAGTCATTGCTGCCTTCATTTTGGATGTGTCCAATGTCTGGGGCACAGAAACAGTTCAATAGATACTGGCATCCTATGTTCTTGTCCCTTTTGTCACCTGTCTTGCCCAGGCCCCTATTCTGTGATGTCAAGAGGATCCCCTCCCCTACCCTTTCCTCCTCACAGCTGCCTGTGACTGCCCACAGCACTCTGATTCCCACTGGGGTTTCTTCATGGTAGCAGCTCCCCTCACCCTCCCCTCACACAGAGGGTGGAACATGTTACCCAAATTGGAATCTCCCCAAAAAGTCATCATCTCCCACCCCCCAGGGCTTTGCTTCAGGCTCCTCTGCTCCCTAGAACTTGTTCTAGGAGTTCCAGTTTCAGTGTACACATGTCCTGTCTTACACTGCCTCTCCACCTCCCTAACTCTCCATTTCTTCCACACATGCTCAGCAGAGGCATATTCTGGGCTGGAGAGCTTTTCAGAGGAGCCCCTGGCAGATCTTCAGGCTCAGTTTATGTTCTGTTTTTTGTTGTCTGTTTTCTTTCCTTCCCTGGGTTGCAAGTACTTTGAAGCCAAGGCTGTGCATTCTACAGTGTGTGGATTGTTCTAGGTGAACAATAAAGTCTGCAGAACAGAATTTTTGGTGATTTCTTTCTAGGCCTGGCAGTGTCACAGGACCTACTTCTTTCAAGGTAGGGAATGGTTTATTAGCATAATCCCAGGGTCACAGGGGCTCAGCATCCTTGACCCTCTGAGCCTCATCAAGTGAGTTAAATAGTGACCCAGGATGGGTGGGTTACTGGTGGAACTCAGCTGGCCCAGCCTGAAGTAACCAAACCTGTACCAACACAGCCAGCTTCCCTTCCTCCCGGAGAAGAGCAGGGCGGACGTGCAGGCGCTGGGGTGGGAGTGGGAGTGCGGCGGGAGGAGGCCTCGAAGTTCATTAGCCCCCTCATTTGGGGCAAAGGGGATCCGTGTGGTGACAAACAATTGTCCTGGAGGATTTAGGCGGATTTGGCCAAGTGTCCCTGTGGGCCCCAAGCCCCCTCCTAATCCCGTCCACATTTCTGACTACTTAGGATCGCATTAAATGTCAAAGCCGGCGTTTAGGGAAATATCTACATTTCGTATGCATCGCCCTAGTCAAAAGAAAAGCTGCAGCGAACCTTCGAGCTTTTGGCGCGAGAGGCGCTCTGTGTGGTCTGGAGCGTGAATGGGGAGGGGGGGCGGCGCCCTCGCGGCCTCCCCGCCCAGGAATGCAGGCTTTTCACATGCAGAAAATGCTAATGCTTTGTTCCAACCTCGGCTTCCCGAGCCGCGGAGGCGCCCGACCGGATTGTCACAGCTGCATTTGCATGTGAGCGGCCCCGGGTCCCCGTCCCCACCCTCAGCGTTCCCCTCCCCCAGCCTGGCTTTCCTGGGGACCTCTGGAACTGAGGGAAGGCCGCCTGCAAAGATCCTCAGCCATCATTTAATCCCTGATAAAGCCACAGGTAGCTGTTCTGGAACTCTCTGAATGCATATCCTTTCCCTTGAGGCACTGGGCAGGTGAATTTTTTTTAACTCCCATTTAAAGACGTTATTTAACACTTTGAGGTGTTTTATATAAAACAATTTATTCCGGAGTTCCTGTCGTGGCTCAGGGGTTAACGAATCCGACTAGGAACCATGAGGTTGGAGGTTCGATCCCTGGTCTTGCTCAGTGGGTTAAGGATCCAGCGTTGCCGTGAGCTGTGGTGTAGGTCGCAGACGCGGCTCAGATCCCGCGTTGCTGTGGCTGCGGCGTAGGCCGGCGACGGAAGCTCCGATTTGACCCCTAGCCTCCAAATGCCGCGGGAGCGGCCCAAGAAATGGCAGAAAAGATCCCCCCCAATTTTTTTTTTCTTTTTTTATTCCTTCAAGGAAGATCAAGGCATTGCACGTCAAACGTGCAACGAGTTCCTGCAGCGAAAACCCTGCGTATAAAGGGTCACTCTGCAGGGGTGCCAAACTAACCATTATGCGGCTCATCCTCAGCAGTCGAAAGCTCGCAGGTCGTGGAGAAAGAGAAGAGTCCAAAGGGTTAAGCCGGAGGGGCGAAGTCCAGCCGCAAAGGCGCACTGCGCGCGCTGTCGGGGAAGGTTAGGGTTAGGGCCTCGGGGCCCAGAGCGCCACCTGCCGGTGGTATGGTCGGCGCTGTGAACCAGCACCCGAAGAGCTTGAGAAGCTGTCGACCCCGGGAACCTCTTCTCCCAGTCAGGCTCCACGTTTACTGGCTTGGAACGCCACCCACCCGAGGGTCCAGCGCTTTAGCGACTCAGCATTTCCCCGAGGTGAGCTTTGGTTTCCCCCCAAAGACGCAGGTGAAATAAAACGAGGTCCTGCCCAACAAACATACCAAATTTTCTCCAATCGGTATGGTGTTTGATTAGATTCCTTTTCAAATTTTTAATTAATTTATTGTATTTATGTAGTCATTTATTTTTGTTTTATTACTTCCTTTTACTTGGTTTTTATTTTATTCATTCCATTTCGTTATTTTACTTGATGTATTTCATTTTCATTTTATTTCACTCATTTTATTTCATTGCTGAATTTCGTTTATTTTGATTTCATTTTTTAAAGTTGTCTCTTTATTCTATGATTTTATTTTATTCATTTTACCTCCATTTCATGTGTTTTTAATTTTACTTGTCTTATTTTGCATTATTTGTGGCTGAAGGGAAAAGACGGATGTTTTTTATCCTATTCTGAGACTTATGTATTTTCTTGCCTCTGAGTTTTGAGAAATAGTGAAAACAGATATTGGTCTCAGATAATTATTCAGGGTGTTGGTCTCATCTTCCACTAAATTGGAAGCACCTGAAAGTCAGGCATGAGGTTTGAAGTCATAACTGGGCCAGGGAAATGTACTGACCAAAAGCCATTAATAAATATTTCTCTAGATGACACAATGTGAAACACTCATTGCATGTCTGGTACATCAGATCTTTAGGTACTGCTCTGGGCACAGATTCTTAGCTTCAAGAGCTCCAAGACAAACTGAGGACAGGAGACCAGGACCCAAGTATTCAAACAACGCTTCAGGAAGGATGTGTCACTTCAGGTAGGCAGATAGGTGCAGGGGACTAGATCTTAGGGGCATGTTCCAGATAAAGAAAACTGGAAAAGGAGTTCCCATTGTGGTGCAGCAGCAACGAATCTGACTAGTATCCATGAGGATGTGGGTTCGAGCCCTGGCCTCGCTTGGTGGGTCAGGGATCCGGCATTGCTGTGAGCTGCGGTAGGGGTCACAGACACAGCTCCGTTCCCTCCCAGATCACAGCTGTAGCTCTGATTCGACCCCTACCCTGGGAATCTCCATATGCCACCAGTGAAGCCCTAAGAAGAAAAAAAAAAGAAGAAAATTGGGAAAGAAGTTCCTAGAGTTTTTGTTTTTGTTTTTGTCACAATGTAATGGGTCTCAGGTGCTGCAGGGAGGCAGGGAGAGTGGTCTATAATTTGAAGTAGGAAAGGGGTCATTTATCAGGAAAATCTCAGCTCTGAGTCTATGGGTCTGTGGGTTCCAGGGAGGACATTGTGTCTGTGACCACCCCCACTCCAAAGACCCTGAACTATATGGTGTGTGTCCTGTTTTATTTCTAGGGGAGAGGAGAATGAATTACTATTTATTTGCTATTGATTGTCTAGCAAGCACTATGAATTGCATTTCTGAATTTTCACTGCATCTTTCCCCAATGTTTTATTTTGAAAAAGATTAAACATACAGAAAAAAATCACCTCTATACCCTAGGATCCACCAGTTAAAACTTGACTAACATTTGCTTTAGCTTCCTCTTTTTCTATATTTTTTTCTTTCCTTTGCTTTTTGTCTGTGCGCATAAAAGTTCCTGGACCAGGGAACAAACCCATGCCACAGTAGTGACAATACCGGATCCTTAACCCACTAAACCACCAAGGAACTCCTTTTCCCCTTCTATTTTCTTTTGATTTTTAGGGCTGTACTCACCCTAAAGTTCCCAGGCTAGTGGTCCAATTGGAGCTGTAGTCCCTGGTCTACAACACAACTACAGCAATGGGGATCCGAGCCATGTCTGAGACCTATCTAGCAACGCCAGATCCTTAACCCACCGAGCAAGACCAGGGATCAAACCCACATCCTCGTGGATACTAGTCGGTTTTTTTACCACTGAGCCATGATGGGAACTCCTCCCCTCTATTTTTAAAATGAACTTTTGAGAGTAAATTGCAGACATGATGTTACTTTACCACCGAATGCTTCAATCTGTATCTCTGAGAACAGGACCAGTATCTACAAAACCATAATAATTTTAGTATAATAATTACTGCAATAAATTATTATTAAGTATTATACTAAAGACAATTACTGTAATAGTCTTTAATAATGTAATGGTCCAGGTGTTTCCATTGTGGTGCAATGGTATCAGCAGCATCTCTGCAGCCCCGGGACACAGGTTCCATATCCAGCCCAGCAAAGTGGGTTAAAGAATCTGACATTTAGTTTGCTTCCATGTCTTGGCGATTGCTGGGATGAACACTGGGGTACATCTATCTTTTCAAGTATGGTTTTCTCTGGATAGATGCCCAGGAGTGGGATTTCTATATGTAATTGGTAGTTCTATTTTTAGTTTTTTTGAGGAAGCTCCATACTGTTTTCCATAGTGGTTGTATTCCCACCAACAGTATAAGAGGGTTCCCTTTTCTCCACACCCTCTCCAGCATTTATTGCTTGAAGACTTTTTGATGATGGCCATTCTGGCTGGTGTAAGGTGGTACCTCATACTAGCTTTGATTTCCATTTCTTCAATAATTTGTGATATTGAACATCTTTTCATGTGTTTTTTCATAGGTCATATAGGTTTTGGCCTTTGGCATAGGTCACAACTGTGGCTTGGATCTGATCCTTGACCATGAACTCCATATACCACAGGGTGGCTAAAAAAGAAAATAAGAATAATAATAAAACAATCCACATTTCAGTTTCCTCAGTTGCCCCTGAAATTCTCTTAGTTGCTGTTTTTTCCCCTTGGTTTATAACCTACTTCAGGATCCTGTATTACATTTGGTTGTCCTAAGACCTCTTTTGTTTGTGTGTGTGTCTTTTTTTTTTTGATATTTCTTTGGGCCGCTCCCACGGCATATGGAGGTTCCCAGGCTAGGGGTCCAATCGGAGCTGTAGCCACTGGCCTACGCCAGAGCCATATCTATGCGGGATCCGAGCCGCGTCTGCAACCTACACCACAGCTCACGGCAACGCCGGATCGTTAACCCACTGAGCAAGGGCAGGGACCGAACCCGCAACCTCATGGTTCCTAGTCGGATTCGTTAACCACTGCACCACGATGGGAACTCCCCTAAGACCTCTTTAATTCAGGACATTCTCCCAAACTTTATGGTCCCTTGTGACATTGATAGGTTTTTTTTTGGGTTTTTTTTTGGTCTTTTTTTTTTAGGGCCACACCCACAGCATTTGGAGGTCCCCAGGCTAGGGGTCCAACTGGAGCTGTGGCCGCCAGCCTATACCACAGCCACAGCAACACGGGATCTGAGCTGCATCTACAACCTACAGGACAGCTCATAGCCACACCGGATCCTTAACCCACCAAATGAGTCCAAGGATTGAACCTACATCCTCATGGATGCTAGTCAGTTTCATTAACCACTGAGCCACGAAGGGAACTCCAGTGACAATTATAGTTTTGAGGGCTCCAGGTCATGATCTTGGAGAATTTTCCTTCATCTGTATTTATCTGATTATTTTTGATGACTACATGCATTTTATGAGGAGGGGGCCCATTATTTTCATCCCTGATTCCTTCTCCCGAAGCTGAAGGACCTCTCTTCAGAATCCTGGACCATGGTTTCTTAAATTTCTGCTCTAGGAGTTCCCACTGTGGCACATTGGGTTAAGAACCTGACGGCAGGAGTTCCTGAAGTGGCACAGCAGAAACAAATCCAGCTAGTAACCATGAGGTTGTGGGTTTAATCCCTGGCCTCTCTCAGTGGGTTAAGTAAGGATCCAGTGTTGCAGTGAGCTGAGCTGTGGTGCAGGTTGCAGACATGGCTTAGATCTGGCATTGCTGTGGCTATGGCATAGGCCAGTAGCTACAGCTCTGATTTGACACCTAGCATGGGAACTTCCATATGCCACGGGTGCAGCCCTAAAGAGACCAAAAAAAAAAAAAAAAAGGAATCTGACTTCAGTGGCTTGGATTTCATTGGAGCCACGAGTTCAATCCTCAGCCCAACACACTGGTTAAGGGATCTGGCGTTGTTGCAGCAGAGGTTCAGATTCAACCCCTGGCCTAGGGAACTTCCATATGTTGCAGGTGCAGCCATAACATTTAAAAAGTTCGCCTCTTGGTGTTCCCGTCGTGACACAGCAGAAACAAATCTGACTAGGAACCGTGAGGTTGCGGGTTCCATCCCTGGCCTCGCTCAGTGGGTTAAGGATTCAGCATTGCTGTGAACTGTGGTGTAGGTCACAGACTCGGCTTGGATCTGGCATTGCTGTGGCCCTGGCATAGACCGGCAGCTGTAGCTCCAATTTAAACCCTAGCCTGGGAACCTCCATATGCCTCAGGTGAGGCCTTAAAAAAAAAAGTTCTGCTCTTGCTATCCTGTTTGTTACCCGGATTCTAACACTCCTATCACCATACCATTCCCCAAAACAATCCAATAAGGAAAGCATTAAGACCTCAAAATTTCCCTCTCTAAAAATGGCACTCTTGGAGTTTCCATTGTGGCTCAATGGAAGGAAACTCAACTAGTATCCATAAAGTTGTGGGTTCAATCCCTGGTTAAGCATTGCCACAAGCTGTGGTATGGGTCTCAGACATATCTTGGATCTGGCACTGCTGTGGCTGTGGTGTAGGCCTGCAGCTGTAGCTCTGGTTCAGCCCCTAGCCCCATATGCCACAGGTGCAGCCCTAAAAAGCAAAAAGTAAATAAAAAAATAAAGATGGCACTTTTCCTGGGTTGAGAAACTCAACTTTTTGTTTGTTTTTAAATTTTATTAGAGTATAGTTCATTTACAGTGCTGTTAGTTGCAGCAAAGTGAATCAGTTATGTATATATACATATCCTTTTTTTTTCAGATTCTTTTCCATATCGGTAATTACAAAATATCGAGCAGAGTACCTTGTGCTATATAGTAGGTCCTCGTTAATTATCTATTCTATAGATAGTAGTGTGTATATGTTAATCCCAAACTCCTAATGTATCCCTTTCTCCCATGTTCTCCCCTTGGTGACCCTGAGTTTAACTTCAAGATATGTGAGTCTGCAAAAACTCAACTTTGTATTGCAGTTTAATGATTGTGCTTTCGTTAGCACTGAACACTGGAAAGCGATGAATCTGGGGGCTATGGGAAATGGTTGCAGACCCAGGCCACAGCCAAAACTCTGGTTGGAGGAAACCTATTGGGATCAGAAGTACCACAGGGGTAAGAAAGGGTTGGCCACAGCTGTTCATGCTTGAACCACATGTGGTAAAGCAGCATGGACAGCCATCCTGAGTCAGGGATTAATCCATCTGCAGGTAGAGGTGGATCTTTGGGGACCTCTAGCTCACGTAGGGCTTTAAGAGTCTGGCATGGGGGTGGTGGCGGGGACGTTAGAAAGAAGCCCCCCTCCAGTCCTTAGATCCGGTGGCTCCGGTGGCCACAGTCAGTAGTAGAGCTTAGGGGCCTGCTTGGATAAGATTTCTGCTGTCCACATGGGAAAGGGCTCCCCAGGAAGATGGGGTTGGCAGTGGGCCCAGTGAAGATGATACCCAGACACGACTCCCACTGAGGCTCTCATCATTCAAACTGGGCAAGAGATGGGTTTCCTTTCCATGAATTTTGGGAGGGGTTCTACTTTTCTTTCTCATTTGTTTGTGAAGCTTCTGCTTGTATACTCTTGCCTCCTGGATCTGGCTTTAGGGAATGCAGGAAATATACAGACCCTGAAACCCAATGGCCTGGGTCCAAATACCAGTCCTACTACTTCCTATGTGACCTTGGGCAAGTTACTGCACCTTTCTGTGATGCAGTTTCCTCATCTGTAAAATGAGATCATAATAATATGAACCTTATAAGCCTGTTATGAAGCTTAAACGAGAATATTTGTACAGCTCAAGGAACAGAGCCTGGCACCTAGAAAGTACCAGATTAGTGAACGTTAAATAAATTAAGTAAATGCAGAGGCTACTATAAAATGCCTTGTAGGAGTTCCCGTTGTGGCGCAGTGGTTAACGAATCTGACTGGGAACCATGAAGTTGTGGGTTCAATCCCTGGCCTTGCTCAGTGGGTTAAGGATCTGGCATTGCTGTGAGCTGTGGTGTAGGTCACAGATGTGGCTTGGATCCTGCATTGCTGTGGCTCTGGAGTAGGCCAGTGACTACAGTTCCGATTTGACCCTAGCCTGGGAACCTCCGTATGCCTCGGGAGCGGCACAAGAAAAGGCAAAAAGACAAAAAAAATGAAAATAAACTTAAAAAAATAAAAAAATAAAATGCCGGAGTTCCCATCGTGGTGCAGTGGTTAACGAATCCGACTAGGAACCATGAGGTTGCGGGTTCGGTCCCTGCCCTTGCTCAGTGGGTTAAGGATCCGGTGTTGCCGTGAGCTGTGGTGTAGGTTGCAGATGCGGCTCGGATCCCGAGTTGCTGTGGCTCTGGCGTAGGCCAGTGACTACAGCTCCGATTCAACCCCTAGCCTGGGAACCTCCATATGCCGAGGGAGCGGCCCAAGAAATAGCAACAACAACAACAATAACAACAACAAAAGACAAAAAAATAAAAAAATAAAAAAAATAAAATGCCTTGTAGAAGGAGTTCCTGTTGTGGCTCTGCAGGTTAAGAACTGGACATAGTGTTCATGAGGACACAGGTTTGATCCCTGGCCTTGTTCAGTGGGTTAAGAATCTGTCATTGCTGCAAGTGATGGCATAGGTTGCAGGTGTGGTTCAGATCTGGGTTGTTGCAGCTGTGGCATAGGCCTCTGTCAGTCCCTTATCGGCCATAGAAGTGGCTGTTGCCTAGGCTGGTACTTCTGCAATAATTGTCCTTTCCACTTAAAGATGAAAAGTTTTATAGAACTCTGAGTGGTTGGGTTACCTTATCCATCTATCCATCTATTTGCCTACCAATTCATCTATCATCTATCTATCTATCCATCCATCTTTTTTTTTTTTTCTTTTGCCATTTCTAGGGCCGCTTCTGTGGCATATGGATGTTCCCAGGCTAGGGGTCTAATCAGAGCTCTAGCTGCCAGCCTACACCAGAGCCACAGCAACATGGGATCCAAGCCAAGTCTGCAACCTACACCACAGCTCACAGCAACGCCGGATCCTTAAACCCACTGAGCAAGGCCAGGGATCGAACCCTCAACCTCATGGTTCCTAGTCAGATTCGTTAACCACTGAACCACAACAGGAACTCTTCCATCCATCTATCTTTAACTCAATTTCAGGCCAGGCTGATCAGGAAAATAGTCAGTAGGATTCTCGGACAACATAAGCTTTGGTCCCTCATCCATGGAATCGTTCAGTAAAATTCGTACAGCAACCAGGTTCCAGGCCACTGGAAACGTTTCTGAGTCAGAAAGAGTTACAGAGAGTAGAATTGAGGCCAAAATTCAGGAGAGAACTTGTAGACTTTTCTGGGTATAGTCTTTTGTATTTGGGGAATGTCAAACACATTCAGCTGTTCAAAAATTTTTTTAACCAGGAGTTCCCGTGGCGGCTCAGTGGTAACAAACACGACTGGTATCTGTGAGAATGCTGGTTTGATCCCTGGCCACACTCAGTGGGTTAAGGATCCAGCATTGCCATGAACTGTGGTGTAGTCACAGACACAGCTCAAACCTTGTATTCCTGTGGCTGTAGTGTAGGTCAGCAGCTGCAGCTCCAATTCAACCCCTAGCCTGGGAACCTCCATATGCCGCAGGTACGGCTCTAAAAAGCAAAAACAAAAACAAAAAATTTGTTAACCAAAAGGAAATATTTTTGTGGGTGTTTGTTTGATTTGGCTGCACTCACTGCATGCAGATATTCCCCAGGCCAGGGATCAAACTCGGGCCACAGCAGGGATCCAAGCCACTGCAGTGTCAATACTGGATCCTTAACTTGATGAACCACCAAGAAACTCCCAAAGGTTTTTGTCTTGTTGTTGTTGGGTGGGTTTTTTTGAGTTTTTGTTTTTGTTTTTTTAGGGCCACAGGTGTGGAATATGGAAGTTCCCAGGCCAGGGTCAAATTGGAGCTACAGCTGCCAGCCTACATCACAGCCACAGCTACATTGGATCTGAGCCATGGCTGCAACCTACACCACAGCTCAAAGCAATGCCAGATACTTAACCCACCAGGTGAGGCCAGGGATTGAACCCACATCCTCATGATTACTAGTCGGGAGCCACAACAGGAACTCCTTTTGTTATTGTTGTTTGTCTTTTTAGGGCAGCACCTGAGCCATATGGAGGTTCCCAAGCTAGGGGTAGCTGCCAGCCTACACCTCAGCCACAGCAATGCCAGATCTGAGCCTTGTCTGTGACCTACACTGCAGCTCACAGCATACTGGATCCTTAATCCACTGAGCAAAGCCAGGGATTGAACCTGCATCCTCATGGATACTAGTTGGGTTCATTACTGCTGAACCACAACGGGAACTCCGCATGGCTGGACTCTCTACCCTCCAAAATCCCACTCTGCTTGTGAAGGTTCTCAATTTAGGTTGAGTGGCCCTAACATCAACCCACAGAGCCAGTGTCTCTCTTTTTAGAGGCTGATCCAACTGAATTAAAATTCAATTAATCCGACTTTAAGGGCAGGAAAAAACTGTTTGTGAAAAATCAATAAATGGCACGTAAAACCTTTGAGGAGGAGGAATACCAGAAGTACAGCCTGGCTTTTGTTAAGGTACTTTGGGGCCAATGAGTTAACTTTTTTGAGGAATTTTAACAAGATAGCGGTCAAAGCGGAATTTGTTCATGTAGTTTATTTAAGATTTTACAAGGCCCTGCAAAGAGTCTTCCCCTGATTCTGGACAAGAAGAAACCTTGGAAACAAAGTGGTGAGAAGGGAAATCTTTGGGGCATTTTGAAACCTGTGACGAAGCAAAACAACTGGCCTGGACCCTACAAAAATGTCAGGTCCTAAAAGACAAAGCAGTGCTAGGATCTATCCCACTTAAAAGGGATTGGCAGGAGCTCCCATTGTGCTTCAGTGGAAATGAACCTGACTAGTATCCATGAAGATGTGGGTTTGATCCCTGGCCTTGCTCAGTGGGTTGTGGTGAGCTGTGGTGTAGGTCACAAATGTGGCTCAGATCGGATGTGGCTGTGGCTGTGGCTGTGGCAAAGATAAAAGAACAATCAAAAAACAGAAAAGATAGGGACAAAGAACAAAGTATTATAAACTGTATTTGAAAAAATTAAAAGAAAGTATAAAATTAAAAAAAGAGGGGGGAATTGGAAAAGTTGGGCGGCAGGCTGTAATCCCTGACTGGGTCCTGGGAAGGGAAAAACAAATGTGCCCGGAAAGGACATGATTGGGACAACTGGTGAAATGTAAATACAGTCTGTGGATTAGATAATAGTCTTGTATCAGTGCTCAATTTCCTGATTTAGATACTATACTTTGGTTACATAAGATAATGTTTGTATTCTTAGGAAAGGCACAAGGAAGTAATTAGAAATAGAGAGGGGGGGAGTTCCCGTTGTGGTGCAGTGGTTAACGAATCCGACTAGGAACCATGAGGTTGCGGGTTCGGTCCCTGCCCTTGCTCAGTGGGTTAACGATCCGGTGTTGCCGTGAGCTGTGGTGTAGGTTGCAGATGCAGCTCGGATCCCGCGTTGCTGTGGCCCTGGCGTAGGCCGGTGGCTACAGCTCCGATTCAACCCCTAGCCTGGGAACCTCCATATGCCAAGGGAGCGGCCCAAGAAATAGCAACAACAACAACAACAAAAAAAAAGACAAAAAAAAAAAGAAATAGAGAGGGGGCACTTCTCATGAGGCCCAGCCGTGAAGTATCTGGCATCACTGCTGTGGCTCTGGTCCCTGGTGTGGTGCGGGTTCCATCCCTGGCCTGGGGAATTTCTGCATGCCTCGGGTTCAGCAAAAAAAAAAAAAAAAAAAAAAAAAAAAAAAAACCAAAAATACAAAGTTAGCAAAAATAGAAACCAGGAATTCCCTGAAGTCTGTCTAGTGATTAGGAATCAGCACTTTCACTGCTATGGCCCGAGTTCAATCCCCGTTCTGGGAAATGAGATCCTACATCAAATACCTGTATGCCACAGCCAATAATGATAATAACAATGAACAAACATTTATTTATTCATTATTTATTTATGTCTTTTGTCTATGTAGGGCTGTACTCACGGCATATGTACCTTCCCAGGCTAGGGGTCCAACTTGAGCTGTAGCTGCTGGCCTATGCCACAGCCACAGCAACTCCGGATCCAAGCCACATCTTCCACCTACACCACAGCTCACAGCAACGCTGGATCCTTAACCCACTGAGTGAGGCCAGGGATCTAACCTGAGTCTTCATGGATACTAGTCGGGTTTGTTAACCCCTGAGCCACAACAGGAACTCCGATAATGACCTTTTTTTTTTTTTTTTAAGATTTTTTTCTTGTGTGTGTCTTTTTTGTCCTTTTTTAGGGCCACACCTGTGGCATATGGAGGTTCCCAGGCTAGGGGTCTAATTGGAGCTATAGCTGCTGGCCTATGCCGGAGTCATAGCAACTCAGGATCCGAGCCACATCTGCGACCTACACCACAGCTCACAGCAACGATGGATCTTTAACCCCTGAGCGAGGCCAGGGATCGAACCCGCAATCTCATGTTTCCTAGTTGGATTCATTTCCGCTGCGCCATGACGGAAACTCCCTCATGTATTTTTATTTTTAAAAGTTCATTATTGGATGCGTTCCCGAAGCTCAGATCTGGCATTGCTGTGGCTTCGGCAAAGGCCGCCAGCTATAGCTCTGATTAGACCCCTAGCCTGGGAACCTCCATATGCTGCAGGTGTGGCTTTAAAAGGACAAAGGACAATAAATAAATGGAGTTCCCGTCATGGCTCAGTGGTTAACGAATCCGACTAGGAACCATGAGGTTGCAAGTTCCATCCCTGGCCTCGCTCAGTGGGTCAAGGATCCAGCTTGCCCTGAGCTGTTGGTGTAGGTTGCAGACGCAGCTTGGATCTGGCATTGCTGTGGCTGTGGCCTAGGCCGGCAGCTACAGCTCCGATTGGACCCCTAGCCTGGGAACCTCCATATGCCTCGGGAGTGGCCCTATAAAAGGCAAAAAGACTAAATAAATAAAAATACGTGAGGGAGTTCACATTGTGGCACAGTGGAAACGAATCTGACCAGTATCCAAGAGGATGTTGCTTCAATCCCTGGCCTCACTCAGTCAGGGAACCAGCACTGCCATGAGCCATGGTGTAGATTTGCCTTGGATCTGGTGTGGCTGTGGCTGTGGCTATGGCATAGGCTGGCAGCTATAGCTCCTATTCAACCCCCAGCCTGGGAACCTTCATACGCCATAGGTGTGGCCCTAAAAATACAAAATAATAATAATAAAATAAAATAAGAATACATGAAACTAAATAAAGAAGAGATAAAAAGCTTAACAAGAGAGGAAGAAAGAAGGAAAGAGGGAGGAAGGCAGGAAGAAAAGGAAATAGACAAAATGTTCATGTCTCATACAACATTTATTTGTTTTCTCCTGCCTGGAACACGCCTTTTTTTTTTTTTTTTTTTGCTTTTTAGGTCCGTACTCCACAGCATATGGAAGTTCCCAAGCTGCATCTGTGACCTGCACCACAGCTCACAGCAATACCAGATCCCTGACTCACTGAGCAATGCCAGGAATCAAACCCTCGTCCTCGTGGATACTTGTCGGATTTTCACTGTGCCACAGTGGGAACTCCGAAATTGACTTAAACTTAGTAGCAACAGGCTGCAGAAGAATTTGGAATCCCTCCCAAGACAAGCTTATTACCAGACTAGGAAGACCAAAGGCACTTGCTGCAGTCACTGAAGACACATGGTCATCCATGCATCTGAGTCAGCCTTCAACCGAGAGTCCCCAAGGGCCACCAGTGCCCAAACCAAAGCTGAGGATTTAGCCTCACCTCCAAGAAGCTGGAGGTTGTATATGGCAGATGTGTAAAATGGCTGTAGTGTTGTTTGCCAGGGACCAGGACAACAGCAGGAATATGAGAGTTTGCTTCTTGGTCTGGGGAGGAGACATGCCAGAAATGACTTACTCCCCAGATGGCCGAACCCACGGCATGTGGCGTTTCCCAGGCTAGGGGTCTAATCAGAGCTACAGCTGCCGGTCTACAACATAGCCACAGCAACATCAGATCCAAGCTGTGTCTGTGACCCACACCACAGCTCACTGCATTGCCAGATCCTTAACCCACTGAGAGAGGCCAGGGATGGCTCCTCATCGGATTCATTTCTGCTGGGCCATGACAGCAACTCTGAAGGACGTTTTGAAGGCCAAATAGTTTTCTGGTAAAGTTGTGACCAGTGGTAGAGGGGAACGTTTGCCAAACACAGAGACAGGATGAAATACGCAATTTTTCAGCAAGTGGACCTTGAGCCCAGGGGACAGACTGGAGGCTGGACAGGTGAGTCACTGCTGACAGGCTTAAGGGGGGCCATGGGTTCTGAGCCAGGGTTGGAAACGAGCATTGCTCAGATGTTCAGAAACCACATGCTGCACACAGACAGAGAGAAATGTCTGGTACAAAAGTACAGAGGTCAGGAATGAGCAAATCCCAAGGTGAAGGGCTGGTAAACACCTTGGAGCCTGAGAGTCTGCCCCAGGTGGGGCTGGGCAAGGTGTTTGCTGCTCACTCGAGCCTGCACATTTTCACTTGTGTCCTCAACCTAGAGTGCCACAGTCAGGGGCCACCCAGTGAAACAGAAATGACTTTACATATTTATAACAGAATTGAATGGAGTGGTTTGGTTGGACTGGTGATGGAACCCAGAGGTCAGCGGGAACAGGAAACTGCTAGCTGGAAAATCAAAGGTGTGGGGTGTAGTCAGCAGAACCCAGGGATCCCCTGCTGGAAGCTGAAATCACCTCAGACCTGGAGATGGAGCCAGGAAGAGGGGCAACCATGGCTGGAGACCAGAATTGCTCCCCAAGGCAGAGAGAGGGATGGGCAGAGAGCCCTGGTGCCTTCCTTTTGGCTCTGTAATTAACTGCCAGCCTTCTATTGGCTATCCCAGCCAGAAGCCAGTTGATTCAGGAACCTGGGGAGTAGGACCAGACCCTCAGACTCAGAACTGAGCCGGGAAGGGCAGGGAACACATCTGAGGACATACAGGTCCAGAAGCAGCCCAGTCAGGACTTCAGCATAAATTCACTCAAGCGCCTACCCCCAGCATTCTGTAGCTTAGGAAGTGATATCACCATGTATCCCACAGCTCAGGGCAAAAACTTTGGAGTCATCCTCATTTCCACCTCTTGATTTTGATCTTTCTCTCATCCAAACCATCAGCGTATCATCCTGGCTCTACTTTTAAAATGTAAAGTCTTTTCTTTTCTTTTCTCTTTTTGGGGGGTGCACACCCACAGCATACAGAGGGAGGTTTCTAGGCTAGGAGTCAAATCAGAGCTGCACCCACTGGCCTATGCCATAGCCACAGCCACGCCAGATCTCAGCTGTGTCTGACCTACACCACAGCTTGTGGCAATGCCGGATCTCTGACTAGAGAGGCCAGGGATCGAACCTGCATCCACATGGATGCTAGTCAGATTCATTTCTGCTGAGCCACAACAGGAACTCCTAGAGTATTTTCATTAATTTGAAGAGGCACATATTTTTCATTTGGTAAAAATGGTATATACTCCTGTTATCCACTGCTGCTTGACACACCATTCCAAACCTCGGTGGCATAAACAACCACCATCTTACTATGTTCATAGATGATGTGGGGCTGGAATTCAGACAGGGCACAGCAGGGGTTGTTTGTGTCAGTTTCACAATGCCTGAAATCTCAGCTGGGAAGTCTTGAATGGCTGGGGTGACTCTAAGGATTTGAGGCTGGAATCATCTCAAGATGACTTCATGTACATGTCTGGCTCCTTGACTGGGATGACCTGAATAATTGGGGCTCTCTGGATTATCTATCTATATCTATCTATCTATCATCTGTCTATCCACCCGTTCACCTATCTATCCATACTTCCAATGATCAGTCTATCCATTTGCCTATCTATATCTATCTATCCATATCTGTCTCTCTCTCCATCATCTACCATCTGTCTTTCTATCTGTTTGTCTCTCCACCCATCATTACAAATGCTCAGGATCTCCCCACAAGGTCCCCCTGTTAGGGCAGCTCAGGGTTTCTGCAGCAAGTGTCCCACTAAGCTGAGTAGACGCTACATGGTCTTTTATGCCTTAGCCTCAAAGTCACAGAGCATCACTTCCATTC